>NW_026652279.1:7182489-7442114 GCF_009828535.3 Hylobates moloch | reverse complement strand
TTTTTTTTTTTTTTTTTGGAGATAGGGCTTCACTATGTTGTCCAGGCTGGTCTTGAACTTCTGGACTCAAGTAATCCACCCACCTCAGCCTCCCAAAGTGCTAGAATTATAGGCGTGAGCCACCATGCCTGGTCGTAGATTTCCTTAAATGCTGTTACAATTCTATTTAACCCGACTGGAGCCAAGTTTTAAGGTGGACTGTGTGATGGTGTTTTTAGCCATAACCCGAAAATTCCCTTTATGTATGTCTGACATGGCAAGCAACATTCCCATATTTGCTCCAAAGCTATTACACTCTGAAGACAGGGTTTCTCTCTTGAGAGTATTTGTAAGTTCAGCCTTTTACTTATATACCACTCATTAAATCATGGGGTATGGGTTATATGTTTTAAATGGAATTTTTTTTTTTTTATGATTTATATATCTATGTAAAAGTTAAATATATCTCAAATGTATGTGGACATTATAAGATACAAGCCTTTCATGTGGACATTTTGATCACCCTTCAGGGAAACTGGAAGAAATGCCCTGTTGCACCATGGTTACCTTTTGAGTTATCCAGTAACTAAATTTGGGGGCTAGAAGATGCCTCCGGAGGTAACTTAATTCATTGTGATTCTTTTCATTGAATTTGGCAAAACTTGCAATGGAGGTAACCATTTCGCTTATTAAAAAGGAAAAAAAAAAACCCGGGGGGTGGGGAGAGTTAGACAATAACAGATTCTATTCTACAGCTCTGACAACACTTCAGCCTCTCACAATATTTTGCTGTAGAGAAAATAAAAATGAACTATTACTTTTTTATTTTAGTGACCATTTATTCATTTGTTTATCCATAGATCTTTCCATTCTAGGAAACACTTGTGGGATACAATGCTGTCCTTATCTCCTCAGTAGCATCTCCCCTTGTTCCCAGTAATCGACCCCTGATTTTGTGTCTAGTCAGCACAATTACTTGATCGCAGGCAAAGCAGGCCTGTCCCAGGTCATACATCGTGAATCACAGTTGGTCTAAGCCAGTCTGGTCAGTCCATTCTGCCACACCAGTGACTGGTCTAGAGTTGTATATGCCACCCAGCTCTGGCCAATGAGACATGAGGGGAAGTAGAAGAGATTCCCTTCCTCAGTAAAAATGACAGATACTCATGAAGATAGTCATTTTGCCACTGTCTCCTGCTTCCTGCTTTGAATGAGGATATGTTGCTTGGAAAGGCAGTAGCATCTTGTGAAAATGAGGTGACAGGCTTGGGGAAGAAAATTCACGTGCTGAGAATGGTGGAAGCCATTTTTTTTTATAGCATTGTTGAAGAGCTGAAGCAACCCCAGGGATCACTTCCAGATTTTGTGAGATAAATACGCCACTAACTGTTTAAGCTACTGTTATGCAAAGATTCTCTTATTTGCAGCCAAAAGCATTCCTAACTGATAAACCACCTAAAAGGCAAATGATGTAATGGAGATATTCACCAATTCCACAGCAGTATATTTTGTCTCAATCTGCTCTTCATAAATATTTTCTTTTGGCCTGGAAAGAAAGACAGATGCTGAGAAATGTAATTAGACTCTTGGTATGTGTGGCCAAATTTTAATTTTTAATTGAACGTGAGGCCCCAAAATGTTTAGTGACAGAAAGAAAGTAATATAGCATCTCTTATTCAATCAAGTCATTCTGAACTACTTATATAACCAAAGATCAGTGGTAGCAGGATTGTATTACATGGTGATTTTAATGTTCTGCCTTTTGTTGCTAACTGCTTGTTTTAAAATCTAGTTCAGTTTGCTGCTTAGATTGCAGTGCTGTGTTTGCAATAGACAAATTCAGAGATTCTCTTGGGACACTCTGGTTATGGCTGGATTCCCAGAACAGCTGAAAAGGTCAGGAAGTAGAGTTCACTTTTCATTAGCGATGGGGAGCCTCAAAGACGGGTTCCAGGGTCAGCAAACACACATTTGCTCAAGGAATTTGGCCTTGCTGGGTAGTGGCTGTAATGTTTAGTAAAGCAGGATTGGCAGTGGCTCTTCCCTGAGTTACATTCAGTGTTGTTACTAAACCTTTGGCTGGAAGTTAGTCCACGTAGACATTCAGATAAAACCAATCTATAAATGACTGTATAAAATATGTATGTTTTGTGTTTTATATTGTCTACTGTGCATGGTATTATACCCAAAATGTTCGTACATAGTGATTTCGTGTGATTTCAGCCAATCTCAAACTTTGCTCCTAACTGTATTGTTAGCTGAAGTCATTGAGAACTTTCAACCAGGAAATACTTTTAAATGAGTATAGTTTGTTTACTAATGTAGGTGCAGGCAACCTCAACGTATGCTTACGTAATGTAATAGAGATTTTGGGGTGACCTGCTGTCATGAATAGATAAGCATTTTATAATTAGTGTGTTGGTCCTGTATAAATATACTTCTAGATAGCTTGTTTTCTTCAGAGTGAATATCATCCCCCCCATTCCACTTTTTGTTAACTGCTAATTTATAGGACAGCTTTGTTTTTATTGGATAATGCAGAACACAGATTCAGACCATGCCAGGTCCAAATTTTTGCAAAACTTGATTTAATCGGATCAAAATTAGTCAGGTTTTACTGCATGTCATTCCTATTTAATCTCAAGAGTTATTAAACACAGTAAATGATCATTTTGTGAGGAGATGTCATATGAGTATTGATTAGGAATCCCAGTAAAGCCTTACTATTTTAAAAAATAATTGGCTTCATTATACACTCAAGTTCTACTAGAGGAATAGTGCTTATGCAGTTAAAAAAGTTTTATCCCCAGTTCCTTTAAGATTTTTTTTTTTTTTGAGACGGAGTCTCGCTCTGTCGCCCAGGCTGGATTGCAGTGGCCTAATCTCGGCTCACTGCAAGCTCCGCCTCCCGGGTTCATGCCATTCTCCTGCCTCAGCCTCTCCGAGTAGCTGGGACTACAGGCACCCGCCACCACGCCTGGCTAATTTTTTTGTATTTTTAGTAGAGACGGGGTTTCACCGTGGTCTCGATCTCCTGACCTTGTGATCCGCCCGCCTCGGCCTCCCAAAGTGCTGGGATTACAACGCGCCCGGCCGTTCCTTTAAGATTTAAAAAAAAAGTGTTAAGAATAGTGGTGTCCTAGACAAAATAATATTTAAAAAAATACGGTTTTTTCTTTGCATCATTTCTTTGGGATGATTGTATCTCTTCTGACAATACTGTTTGAAGGGTAAAAGTTCAGCTGTGCCACAGAACACCTGCTCTTTGCTTAGCTGAATGACTATCTAGTTTGACTTATTTCTCCAGGATTTGGAATTTTAGGCCCTGGGGTTTGAGGAAGTAACTTACCATGTTTAGGGGTGAATTACTTCTCTTCATCTTTTCAGCTTTTCTTCTTGCTGTTTCCCACACAGCAGCAGCTGTTTTTAACAACAGAAATCATGTCATAGCATTTTCCTGCTGAAAACTGCTGAGCAGCTTCCTGCAGACAAAGATCCAAATTCCATACCATGGTCTCTATGATCCCACGTGGTCTGTCTCTCTTTGCATCTCCAGCTCATCTTAGGCCACCTTCTGTGCCTCACAGGGTGCTCCAGCTCCAATCATCCTGTTCTGAGTTTTCCCCAAGCTCATTTCCATCTCAAAGCATTTGCTCCTGTCATTTGCCTCATATGGGAATCTCCTTCCCTAGATCTTTCTTGACTGATGCCTTCTCATGGTCCCAGACTCAGTTCCTGTGCCACCTCCTTAGAATAGCCTTCCAGACTTCCAGATCCTTCTTGAGTCTGGAAAATGCTATTCTGACAATACATTATGTTAGCTTACATTGAAGTTGCCTGCACCTATATTAGGAAACAGACTATATCCCTTTACAAATGTTTCCTGATCTGTTTTGGGTGGGGGTACTAATTGACTTTCTTCTCAAATAGTATCCCCACCCAAATCTCCACCTATAGTCACTCTCCCTCACATCACCCGGATTGATATATCATCCTTAAAAGTATAACATAATTTTCACTTCTGAATGATACATATCTGCTTTCCTATTGTCTGTCTGCCTCTGTGAAAATAGAAGCTCCTTCTTGCCTACCTTGTTGATCCCTCTTGTCTGTCTCTCTGAGGGAGACTGGGTGCCCCAGTGCCTGGAGCATATAGGAGGCACTCATAATTACTCATTGATTGAAACAAAAGAAAGGGAAACAAGCAATGTGTGAACGCATCTGGAATATTTTAGAAGTAAAATGACAGAATTAATTTAGGCCATTCAAATATATTACTCATGTCTCCCAGGTTACATTCAGTTTATCATAAAATATCTTCCTCATTGGAAGCTTCATTCGGAGTAACTCCCTTAGAGCCAGGGGCAATGGCACACACCTGTAGTCCCAACTACTCAGGAGGCTGAGGCTGGAGGATTGCTCGAACACAGAAGTTCAAGGCCAGCCTGAGCAACATAGCAAGACCCCACCTCAAAAACAAATAAATAAATGGAATAACTCCCTGTTTCTTTATATATATAATAATTCGATAGTAACTCAAATGTTTATTGAAGTCCTTTTATCAGGTAACGCAAATTAAATGTGTAAAGCAGTGGTTCTCAAACTGTGTTCTGTGAATTCCTAACTCTGGTAAAATTCCATTTAAATAAGTGTGCTGTCAAATAAGTTGTTGAATTACAGCAGTATCATATTCTTTTAACATGTTCTATCAGCATGTTAAAGAATTTTTGTAAATCCTACAGTGAAGAAATTTCTATTACTTTGTCTCACTACTTGCTACACGTTTTGGCCTCAGAATTTTCTCTATCCCATATCCTGTTTTCTTCCAAATTCCTGTTAACATTGTGTGGAATTACAGGTTGAATATTCCTTATGTGGAATGCTTGGGACCAGAACTGTTCTAGATTTTGGATTTTTTTTTTTTTTTTTGGATTTTGGAACATACTGGATTTCAGATTTTTGGGTTAGGGATACTCAACCTGTTTATCCAACTCCCTTTGTCCGTTCCATTCTGCCTCGTCTTTTGCATGCCATGGCTGTAACAGGTAATGGTGATAACTTGCCTGGGGATTTGAAGCCCTATCAAGATGCTCGTAGGAGAAGAGACCATTCTGAGGTCCCTAGGTGCCTGAAACCCTGCCCAGGCCCCCAAGAGCTGAGGGTATCAGTGTTTCTAGGAATCCTAGTGAAGTTGTGCTTTATAGCACACTTGTGGATGGTGTCCTAGAGAAATCACGGCTTTCTTTCGGATCAGTATGTATAAAAGACAATAATTCTCTCTAGCCATTTTTGAGATATCACCAGTGAACTGAGGGTGGCATTATTTAGAGATTTCTGAGCTTTGTGAATGCTGCAGAAACTTGATACCTCAACGATAACCACAAAAATAGGGCAATATATGCCTGCCTTGCTGTGTGATCTTCAAAGATTTGGTAGAGTTTCTGAATCTACTTCTCATCTGTAGGAAAATGTACATTGCAATAGTTATTCACTGTCAGAGACTCAATATCTTTACCAGATTGAATGGTTAGCATTCCATAAGCTGAATATTCTATTCTCCTAGACTTCCATTTTGTCATAATTTAATTCAAAATGAAAGTTTCTCATTGTGAAATATTAAGCCAAGGTGTTTTATCTAAAAAAGCATTGAATTATCTTATTCTCCAGGTGGCATAGTTTAAATAAGATGGAAATGTAAATCTAATCAATGACAAGACTACGTCTATTTTATACTCTATAGCTTCTTTAAAAAAGACTGATTCATATGCAGCAGTAATTCATTTAATCTCAACAAGTCTTTGCATAATTTTATATTTCTTTACTATACTCACTTTGCCAAGAATATGTTCATATATATTACTTTAACCCTGCTAAACTGGCTTCAGAAAATACTTGAGAAGCAACTAGACTATTAACCCTTTAAATAATAGTTTCTCTTTTCCCTTTCTTTCCTTTATTTTTATGAAGAATTAACTTACCTGGAATCAAGTTTTTTTCAGAATTTGAGTTCCAACCTTTTTCCTGTTATGCATAGACTTTTCTAACGTTGGAGCAACCAGCTTGGAGAGTCTTGAAATTCTAACTTCTAGATCTTTTGTCTTTGATCATTGGCTGAGGCTGTGCTGCTCCCATTTTAAGTAGGCTGGAATGGAATGTGCTGCTACTTATTCCAGGATCTGGCAGAGTGAAGAAGGAGATGTACTAATTCCTGTCTTTCAGCATTGTTAGCTTGGTGACACTCAAGTCCCTTGCATTTCTTCTTTTCCATGCTATGCCAGAGAATGTCAAAAGGTGAGTCTACATGCCTACTTGCCAGTCTTAGTTTCTCAATGACCAAATTGTTGAGCCCCAGCCACCAGGGTTTGACAGAGTTGAGACAATGGAAGACTGTCTGATAATTGTACCTCTGTCCTCCTGGTGTCTTGTTAGACATGTAACAAGATCTATAATACCATGTGGGTGGTGGTATAATAAGAACTCGAGGATGTTTTATTCATCTTCGTAGCTATAGTGTGTGCTCAAATGATAATAGCTGATGTTTGAGATAGGTCCCATTACTCTCCCTGTTTTTCAGATGGAGACACTGGGATACACAGAAGTCAAGTGGTCCCTTCAAGGCTACAAGGAGATAGAGCCTGGTTTTACACCCTGACATTATTGTTCCAGAATCCATGCACTTAACCATTGTACTCTCCTACTTCAATTGAATGACTTAATTATAACTGGAAGGGATAAAGAATCAAACTGTGTTGCAAAGGAATCTCATTTGGAGTTGTTCCCTTCTGAGCATATTGAAAAATTGAGTTTTTTTGACTCAAATCCTGGGTGTTGTGATTTAAAAATGAAATAGAGAGATTTCAGCTAGGATTTTAATTTATGCTGTGTTTTTCATGGTGATTGATATGGTTAGGCTTTGTATCCCCACCCAGATTTCATCTTGAATTGTAATGCCCATAATCCCCAAGTGTTGTGGGAGGGACCCAGTGGGAGGTAATTGAATCATGGGGGCAATTTTGGCCGTGTTGTTCTCATGATAGTGGGTGAGTTCTCACGAGATATGATGGTTTTATGAGGGGCTCTTCCCCTCTTTGCTCTGCACTTCTCTCTTCTGCCACCATGTGAAGAAGGACATGTTTGCTTCCCCTTCCGCCATAATTGTAAATTTCCTGAGGCCTCCCCAGTCATGCTTAACTGTGAGCCAATTAAACCTCTTTCCTTTATAAATTACCCAGTCTCAGGTATGCCCTTAGAGCAGCATGAGAACAGACTAATACAGTAATCGTTCATATATTTAACAAACGTTGAGCACCTAGTATGTGTCGGACATTACCTAGATAACAGAGGCTCACCAATGAACAAAACAGGAAAAGCCCTCTTTTCAGGTAGCATCCATTCTAATGGGCAGTATAGATTTGTCTGATCCAGGTATGCAGTAAAATTTCCTACCCAAAGACTTTGTAGTTATGGCTATACTGAGGTGAAGTTATGGCTATGCTCAGGTGATTGAGAATAATGGTAGTACCATGCTGAAAGGGCTGTCTTCTAGACTGCTGAAAGATAACTTGAGCAAGCCATTCTGAGAAAAACCTGAGAGACGAAACAAAATCAGACATCTTTAGTGTGGTGGTGATTTTTGTTGCTGTGGTAACCATTTCTGTTAGCATCCCTCTCCACGACTACATTATAATTTTCACAGGACAGTGTGTTTATATACAAACACATGTGCTTTTATAAAGCCTTGTTGAAGTGGAAGAAAGCTCTAGGACATGTGTTGTCTTTTTTAAGACACACAGTGTTTGGGCTAATTAAACCTGTCTGTTCAGGCATATCATTGTCAATGCTTTGCTTGGAGTATTAAGTTGCTTTCTTTGAAATGATGATGTATGTGTCTGCAATTGATGGGATTTTTGAAATGTGTATGTTCACAGGTACACCTAGTAGATTTTTACTTTTTCCAGTCCCAAAGCATGCTAATTTCCACACAAAGTTCTCTTGCACTCATGTTGAATCTCACTAAAGATTAAATACTTGAGGCTCTAATGAGACCCTCCTATATAATTAAGATCATCACTCTCACTTTAGCGTTAAGTTGTCCACCAAAACTGTGATTATGACGTGCATTTTTACATGTCAAAATTACTAATTTTGCCATTTGTTGTTGTTAACTTTCTGAAGTTAATGAGAATGTACTGTTTAAGAGGAGCATATGTGTAGAGGAAACACAGATCCCAGTTTGTTATCTTTGTTGACTGATGTTGCTAGATATGTTACACATATAACATCTATAGAACCCAGTCCCCTTTGTGACAAACACCACGAGCAGGGAAAGGACTGGAAAGGAATAATTTTGAGGAGTATAAATGAGTCCTGAAACTTTGAAAACTGCTGCTTGAGGAGATTCTATAGCCAGAGGTGCCAAGAGATGGCTGTTGCTATTATTTCTGCCTCTGGAGATTGTCAGCTTTCTTTTGGAGCTACTTTGGGGTGGGGAAACTCTTAACACCTTCCAGATAGTGGATGTTCTGCATGAAAAGTCCAGGATTGAAGCATCTTGGTGATGTAGCTCTTTTCATCATAAGCTTATAGACACAAGATGCTCTTATAGACACAACATGCTTATAAACACACACACTTCCTCCGAGGTCTACCCACAGTGCCGCAGGGGATTTCACTCCTAGCCGCACTCTGACCTGAACTGTGTCTCTTCTTAGTTCATCTAGGTTTTGTTGACCACTGGCCACTAGTTCAGACTCTAAGGCAGGTTCTCCATTGCGCCTCCTTTACATCCTTTTCTGACCTGTATGATGACAGTCTGGGCAACCTAAGTCTGTGAGGGATGTCCTAATAGCATTGCTCCTTCTCAGTGATCTTTGAGCTCCAAATTCTCATTTGTGACTTTTTTTTTTTTTCTACAACAGATATCTACATCTTGTATCTATAAAAATCAAAGGTAGCATTCAAGTTCCCTCCAGCCCCTCCACCCCTCCCCTACCCCCCCAAGTATTCACTGCTAGAAACAGAAGTGGCTGGAAACTCACATGGTGATTCTTTTCTTCCTTTACAGAAATGTGGGCCTATGGAGGGCTAAATTTGCTCATGTGAAACTTCTGCTAACATTGTTCATAATTTCTTGAGGCTTTCATGTCACACTAATATTTTATGATTTAGATAAAATTTAGTCTTTGTTATCACAGAGTTTAACAACCATGTAGACAGAAGATGAGTCTAAAGTAATTTTTTTTTTTGTTTTTGAGACAAGGTCTCGCTCTATGGCCCAGGCTGGAGCGCAGTGGTGTGATCATGGCTCGCTGCAGCCTCCAGTTCTTGGGCTCAAGCAGTCCTCCCACCCCAGCCTCCTGAGTAGCTGGGACTACAGATACATGCCACTGTGCCTAGCTAATTTTTTTTTTTTTGTCAGAGACAAGGTTTTGCCATGTTGCCAAGGCTGATCTTGAACTCCTGGACTTAAGTGATCTGTCCACCTCTGCCTCTGCCTCTCAAAGTATGGGGATTATAGGTGCGAGCCACTGTGCCCCAAACTAATTTTTTTATTGTCCAGCTTCTCATCTGTTTCCCAGAGTTTTCCCATTCACTAGGTCATTTAATTCTTAAACAAATCTAGGTAAGGTGCATAGTGACAAATCAACTGTGGTGAGTACTGGTATCACGACATACTAAGTTTAGTTTCCTGATATTCAAAGTGGAAATATTCCACCTACCTCTCAAGATTGCTGCACAAATTGGTTGGCTCAGTTCTTAAGCCATGGAAGTTGCTCTCCTGTGAGAGCACTGTGGAAAGAGCAACTGACCCTGAGTAGTAGGATTGGAGGAGGGAAGGAGGTCAGCAGCAGAGACCTCACAGTGGAAAGCAAGACTTATAAGAGCAGAGTGAGAATGTGGGAGGGCGTTCCAGGAAGAAGAAACTGGATAGTCGAGAGCCCAGAGTTGAGACACACTCGGAAAGGAGGGAATTCCAGATTCCTTAGTCGACCTCCGGAATTAAAGATCAAGGCTATGTAAGCCTACTTGAAAAAAAAAGAAACAAAAAACAAAAAACAAAAACTAAAAACAAAACAAAACATACAAACAGAAACAGCCATTTTAAGGAAACCAACTGAGGCAGTGTGCAGTGATTTAATTCCGTAAGTGTTCATTGTCACATTGTTTGGAATAGCATAAATAAGAGGAGTAGTACTTTCAAGTATATTAATATGTTTTTCTCTTTTACATTTCTGTGTAAATGACCTTGTTTCTCAACACCCAGACGCATCCATTTGCCTCAAGGGATTATGATTCTTAAAGCAGGAACGCAAGAAGGAGTCAGTGCTCGAGTTTTGTCTACCAAAATGAGATTTTCTAAATCCCTTAAGCCCGCATTAGCATATCAAGAACAAGGCCCAGTGAACTTGAATGTCAAGTTTAATGTGACTAGGGTGACCACACTTACTAGCTTCCTTAGGACAGCTCTAATTCATGGACCTTATCCTGACCTAATTATCAGTAGCACCCCTTTTACTCTCAAATGCATCCTGGTTTGGATGATAAATTACAAGTAAGGGAAGTCCCTGCCCCAGAAGAGGTGGAGTGACATGGAGCCCAGCCCTTCAGGCCCAGTGGAGTGTGGGGAACAAGGAAGATGGAAAGGGAGGGAAGTAACTAAATATATATGTGTGTGTGTTATGTTATACCCTGGAGTCAGAATTCCAGTGTATGCTGGGATTGGTGGCAAACATATTAGTTAAAAGCAATAGGGTGTTGGTCTCACCACCTCTGGAACTCTAGGAAGGCTACACTGCAGGGCCATCCCATACCAGGTTAACAGCAGCTCAGTAAGTTTAGGAGAATGGCCAGGCGCAGTGGTTCATGCCTGAAAGCCCAACACTTTGGGAGACTGAGGTGGGCAGATTGCTTGAGCGTAGGAGTTTGAGACTAGCCTGGGCAACATGGTGAAACCCTGTCTCTGCAAAAAATTAGCCAGCGTGGTGGTATTTACCTATAGTCCCAGATACTGGTGAGGCTGAGGTGGGAGGTTCTTTTGAACCTGGGAGGTGGAGGTTGCAATGAGCTGAGATTGTACTGCTGCACTCCAGCCTGGGCAATAGAGGGAGACCTTGTCTCTAAAACAAAACAAAAAATAAAACAAACAAAAAAAGAATAAGAGCATATCAGCCTCAGGCAGAGAGAAGGCCTGAGAGATCTATCGATCCTGAACTTCCTCAGCTCCCACCTGGTGGGGATGTATAAGGTCCTGAGGAGAGAGCCTGTGAACTTACCACAGGGGATGCTTTAGTGATGGTGAGATAACATTCTAGAAGTGCAGACTAAGATGGGCTAAGTCAAGGATTGGTTGGGGGATGGGACTGAGGCCCAGAGGTTTATTAGAATTTCAGGGGGTTAAATTAGGATGGAATTGGTAAGAGAGAACATACCACTCAGTCCAAGCCTGGAGAACAGAGCCAAGTCAACCAGGGTAGACTGCAGTTTCAGATGCCCTTGGGGCATACGCTGGGTAACCTGGCAGATAAGGTACTTCACAGCAGAGAGAGCAGAGGACTCAGTGACCAGCACAGGTCCCCTCTTCTACTGCCACAAATTGTGTGAGCCTCCCAGATACCTGGATGTCATTGTAGGGAGGACTTGGATTCACATTAAAAAAAGAGATGGATTTGTTCATTTAAAATATATTAATCCAACACTTACCCTATGCCTGGCACTACTGTAGATACTAGGAATACAGCAGGAAATAAAACTGACAAAAATCCTTGCCTTCATGGAACTTACATTCCAGTGACTTCACCCAAAGGCTCCATTTAAGGCACAAGAAATTGAGATATTGTCAACAATAACGTAGCACTACTCCGCTACCTGTCAGGGTAAGCGCTCTTAAGGAAGGTTAAATAAACTATAGACAATTAAGAAGTTGCATTTAGTTTTGTGCATCTGAATTGTAACATTTTTAAATTTGACACTGCCGTCATGACTGTGCAAGACAGGAGGTTGAGTAGATGGGCTAGGTGCAGTGGCTCATACCTGTAATCCCAGCACTTTGGGAGACCAAGGCAGGTGGATCCCTTGAGCCCAGGAGTTTGAGACCAGCCTGGCCAACATGGCAAAACCCCTTCACTACAAAAAATACAAAAATTAGCCTGGCATGGTGGTGCGTGCCTGTGGTCCCAGGTACTTGGGAGGCTGAGGTGGGAGGATCACTTGATCCTGAGAGGTTGAGGCTGCAGTGAGCTGTGATTATGCCACTGCACTCCAGCCTGGGCTACAGAGTGAGACCCTGTTTCAGAAAAAGAAAAAAAGAGGTTGAGTAGATAAATTATGATAGTTCTCTAATAAAATACTATGCATTAACAATGATATTATAGATGAATATTTATTTTTATATAAGTGTTCACAATGTATGATGTAAATTGTAGAAAGCAAGTTACAAAAATCGTACGTAGTTTTTTTAATTTAAAATATATATACATTAAACATTGTGTAATATCCACATTCTACAAAAATGTATATCTGGTAAGCCCATATATATATATATATATGTATGTATTGTATGTAATGTATATCCATATAACCGCAATTTGAATAAATCTGTAGCAGTGTCTTGGTTACATTTATGTAGCTAGACTGCTGTTTGTGGATCTCTTTGTATTTATCTGTCTTCTGATGCTTTTGTTAATAATACATAATGTTTTGATTTAAAAAGTTATTTTTCAAATGATTTTTTTCTTATTTTTAGTATTCAACAATTTAGGGCATTTGCTTTGTGTCTTTTTTTTGGTAGGGTTATGTGCTACTGGGTAGAAGTTCTGAAAAACAACATGTAGGCTATGGTGAGGAGCAGAGAGAGGGCAGGAAAAGGGGATTGACTTTTTCTCTTAGTGCTTTTTGAAAGGAATGGAGGAAGGAAACAAAAGAAGGAAAAATACCGCAGCAGCCCAATTTGAAAGACCAGATGGAAATCTGTAAAGGATGCCTCATGATACCTGACTTGGGAAATTTAAATACAAATGTGACAAATATGTTGTTTCTGGAAGATTCATATGAAAAAGGATTTTTTTTTTATCTCTGTTTTTATATTGTCCTCAGTGTTATATCAGTTTCTAGGCTCATATATTTGTACGTGAATCCTGTAATAATTTGATCTGAGAACGTGCTCTGAAATCTTTGTCATCTTTCATCATAGGCTACTTCGACTATTTATACCAGAGTCATGAAAATGTGAAATAACTTAAAGGCAGGATGCATCACTAGTATGTAACTAAAGTGAACCGCCTGTGATTTGCTGAGAAAAGAAGTGTGATAGAAGTAGACTGGAAAAGATAGAGCAAAGGTACAACATTGTAGGATTTGCACTGGGGCACGAGGTCATTTCTCTTTCTCAAATATCTGTTGATATGGCTGTTCAAAGATTGGTTCATCTGCGTCTCGTGCTGCAAACATGTTCTGTGAAAGGAACTGCAAAAAGTTCTCACAGTTATCCTTTTTTCATCATCTTAGGAAGCTATCTCTTAAGTCCAGCCAAAATGTTTCCAGCAATATTGCGTAACTTGCTTCTGCTGTTAGAATGCCCGGTAGTGGCTTTCTCTAAAAAAAAAGTTTGTGTTGACCGATAGGATGTCATGTTAACCACAGATGACATAGCCTATCAGTTGTATGTCACTGTGACCTTGTAGAACACTTTATCAGGAGTTAGATTCACAGACCAATCAATTCAAGGTCCCGAGTATAGGTACAGGGATTTGTGCATGGAAGATGTTATAGAATGTTCATAAAAAGCTTCCACAGTAACTCTGCCCACTTGGTTAGACAGAATCTACCATGGTAGTAGAAACTTGGGGGAAAAAAATCTTTCTTATGTTGTTTGCTCTTGTGACCACCCTCTGCTATTACAGTAGGTTTATGTGAAACTGGAGCTCATTCAGCCCTTTTGGCCTTAGGGGAGGGCAGATGACCAAGCTTGGGCACTTAGGGTAGTGCTCCATCCTCATGGCCACTGTGATTAGTTCAGGATTCAGAGAGTGATCTAAGCTGGACCAATCAGAATCAACTCAAGGGCTTTTGCCAGACCTATCTAAGAAGGGATTCCTGGAATGGAAAGTTTTGAGCTTGAAGCTATAGGGGAATGTCTAGATATTGCAAGATGCTGAGTAGCATCTCCAGCCTCTACCTACTGGGTGTCGTAATACATTCCCCCAACCCTAGTTGTGATCATCAGACATGTTTTCGGGTATTGCCACATGTTTCCTAAGGGACAAAACTGTTCCCAGTTGAGAACCGCTGGTTGAGTCTAACTGGGTTTGAAGACAACTCTGACTTTTCAGTTATTTGTCCTCTATTAACATTCTTTCACTGTCTTTTAGGTGAGCCTGCTTCTGTTATCATATGTATTTCTCTGACTAAAGCCAGGCAAAGGCCTCCTCTTTTAAAAGATTCCTGTGATTTGGCCCATCCAGAAAATCCAGGATTGTCTCTCCATCTCAAGGTCCTTTACTTAATCATATGGGCAAAGTCCCTTTTGCCATGTAAGGGAACATATTCACAGATTCTGCAGAGAAGGATGAGGACATATTTGGGGAGCCATTATTCTGCCTACAACATTCACCAATATTTTTCTTTTTGGCTTGAGCAAGTTGATTTGACTTCCAGTTGCTGCAAGCAAGATTTTGTGATAAACTGTGACATAGTTTGGAAAACCACTTTTTAAATCATGCTGCAGTTCATAGACTGATTTTTTAAAACCCCTAGCACCTAACACAAAGCCTGGTCCGTGATGGGCCCTCCATGTGTACTCATTGAATGCAGAGTTTATTCTTTCCTCTTATCTTGGGTCCCATGAAGAAGAGTTGTTAGAAACTACCGCAAGAATTGTTAGGCAGAGCTTTGGGAGAGAGAACACTGAGAAAGGAAGTAAACATCCCTGCAAAGAGAAGCAATTAAGTGATTTTAAAGAGCTGGGAATTTCAGAGTCAGGTAGCAGGAAAGGAATTGCTGTTCCCCACTGTTCCCACCACTCTGTGAAATAAGATAGTCTGCCTTTGTGTCGGCCTAATTGCTGCTCTTTCCTTCCCCTCATTTTTGTGCACTGCACATTGAGGTAAATGACTCATAAATCTATCCTAGATAGAGAAGAATTTATTATTTTTATTTTCCTTCTCAGAGCAGTTTCTCAGAATGAAATATATTTATGTCCACAGCCTTATGTATTCTGAAGTCTGTGCGTTTTCTAACAGATTACACAAATCCCTTTGGGATTACAATCAGCTGGTCTGTAGCATACACAGCAGTCCCTGTACCATTCTCTGTGTGAAACTATCCCAGATCCTCAGGCTAGTCCTGCATCTGATACAGTGTCTCAGTCCTAGGAGGATGGTGTCTGATACATCAGCTCCTAAGGTGAGGACAAGAGGATGCCTTTAAAACAATTCAAGCGGGCCTGAATGGTTTAATTTTGTAAATGCTTTTTTTTGGAATCTAATTTTTTGTTTTCAGAGGCCTTATAAAACAGAGAACTAAGTCTCACATACCTTCCATTGTAACACAAACTTTTTGAAAGCTTTACATCAACAAACTACTTCTAACACCTCTGTTGCTCCAAGGGACATCTCAGCTGAGATGTGCAGCTGTCTTGGCTTTGGTTTACTAAATTTACAAATTTACAAATCCAAAACGGAAGGAGTTCTACAACCTAAACTCTTCCTGCTTTTTTACTTAAGCAGCACAAATTTTTGGTTATAAAATGAAGTGTTTTCATATAATGAGTGCACATAAATATTTCATTGATGCAATTATCTTTGACATGAAATAATTCCACAGCATGGTGAGTGCCTGAGAGAAGTGATAAATCTGCTTCCTTTCCCCAAGTGATTTCTTTTTTAAACAAACAAAATGTGTGTCTGAAACGGTGGTGCTTGTGTGTACGTGTCATTTTGTACCTGCCATTTCCTTCCCTGGAATGTGCACGTGACCCCTAGGAGTAAGTGGTAATCAGAGGAAAGCAGTGTTGATTTCTGCAGTCAAGGTGAAATAGACAAATGCTGGTCCAACTGGAATTTCCAAACTCCCAGCAGTATGCTTAATTAAAAATGCATTTCAAATTCTGAGCTTTTGGCATATATAGCAAGAAATAGCAAATTAGACTTACACCTGTATTATTAAAACCAAAACAAAAAACCAAAATCCTGGCCTGGAGAGAAGGATGAAAATGCTATAAGGGGACCAAGAAAATGTTTATGACCTGCAAAAATTGTAATTGTTGTTTGTGCATTTTTTACTTTAATCTGGGATGCAGCAAATTGTTACGCCGATTTAGCATCTGATAAAAGTGATATGCCCTTGACAAAATGCCTTTTTGCAAAGCATTGCTGATTAAAATGTCTGAGGTCGTTTTTCTTCCTAGGTAAGTGTTCACTTTGAGAGCAAATCTATATACTACACCACATTTAGATTTCTCACCTTCTTTGTTTGTATGATTCTTTGGCCATCCCACCCCCCACCATCTCTACCCCTCTCCCCATCCCACCCATCTTATATCTGTGTCACCATCCTTTGTCCAGATTCTAAACATGTGTCTGTGGTCCCTGCTCCTTCTGAGTTTCGGGGAGAGCAAGACACCATCATTAATATCTATACTATTTTTCCTGTAGTGAGGAACAGAAGAAACTGCCAGGCTTGGTCGCAATGGTAAACAGAAATTTCAGATGATTTAAAGGGGTGTTGTGGGGTGTGTTTGTATGTGTGTGTGTGTGTTCATTTTATGATAATGGCACTTAAGAGTTGTCCTTAAAAGAGACTGTGATGTCAGGGAAGAAATGATTGAGGACTTGATTTATCTGTAAAAAGCTAAATTAAGGCTCACTGATGATTCTTAAGAGATACTATCAGGCTTCGGTTTTTTTTAACCCTACTTACAAGCTAATAGTTTGGCCTATTATATAGTTTCATGCATGCTGGCAACCACCATGAGACTCTTGGGTCAGAGATAAAGGCTGTTATTGCTCACAGCACAGCGAGCGGCATGAGCATCATGTTTACGTAGGCTCCCATGCTCCCCGAATCCTGAGGACGGTGATTCGAAGGGGCCTAGGTAGAGATTGTGCACCCTGAGCTTGCTTTGCTGCTGAGAAACCCTGAGCTGGGGGAGTCTGCCTCTTGTATTGCAAGCCTGCTCCTTCCTGGATGGAGACATTACCTCATCTCTCAAGACTGTGCACCGTGAACATAACCCCAAGCCGTGGTCCAGGCAGAGGGCGTTCAGGCCTTAGTGTTCTTTGCAGGGGACAGGGCCCATGAAGGAATGCCTCTCCCTAGAAGAGTCACTAAAGGCACTTTCATGTGTCATATTGATAATAGCAATAACTGCCAGTTACTGAACATCTGTGTATGCAAGCACTGTGAACATGCTTTACATGGGTTAATTTTAACCCTTACCTCAACGCAGTGTGGTGGCATGCCTGTTTTACAGACAGAGCAGCCAAGACATAAAGAGTTCAAACAACATTGCCTGCTCTGACCATAGTTCTAAAGTCAGACGCTTTTTGTGATTTTTTGTTTGAGCCTTTTGTATGCCCCCTTCATGGTTCTTATAATAATGTTATTTTAACTTTTCTTCCTCTTTTTCCAGCATTGGAGTGAAAGCTCTTTAAAGTCAAGGACTTTATTTTGTTCACCTTTGTTTTCCCAGTGCTAAATTAGTGCCTGGTGGTAGGAGGCAGGCATGTGGTAAATGTTTCGGAACCCTGTCTGTTTTGTACCCTAGGGTTTTCTCAGTGTTTAACAAAAGTACCTGTGACCTAGTAGGCGCGCACAAAATACTTACTGAATGAATACATAAATCAATGAATGAACTTACCAGGTCCTGAGTAATGGAGCCAGGACTTGAACTGAGGCGTCTTTGGCTCTTAAGCCTTGTGCTGAACTGTTATGTATCTCTGCCCTTCTCCGTTAGCGGTAGCATCAGCCCAGTGCTTAAAAATTGTTGGGGCTTAGGCTTCTGTCTGACTTGTTTTAGTAGTTCCCACCGGTTAGACAGCCAGTATTACATTGGAAGGGACTTTGTAATAAAAGAGTTTCTTTCTTTTTTTTCAAATCTCTTTTTCAGCTTGATAGGGGGAAAACAATGGTTACCTCCCAGAATCTGAAAGAGCCATTTTTACTCAAATACAAGGCTCTCTTTCCAGAGCTCCCTGTGGGTGACAGCACAGAGGGTTTGACCAAGAATGTTGAGTTTCTTCGCGGGCTAGTTTCCATGGTGATGGCTGCAGCTTTGCTAAGGCTGGTATGGCAGGGAGAGGAAGCAGAAGACAGGGCGATGTGGCATCACTCAAGCAACGAGAATGTTTTATGCCCACAAACAGCAGGGTCTGCTGCAAATGCCAATGAACAGAAACTGGCTCACGAGTAGAAGGAATGGGGCCTGGAAAGCTATTCTTTCTGTAGGACTTTCTGTCTTTATTGCATTTTGAAAGCTTAGGCTGTATTTAGGGTCAAAACTGAACAGTAAGATTCCTTTCCTAGCTATGAGTTTCCTGAATGAATATTTAATTGGAGAGCCTACCAGTGAGAGAATAAAGGTAGAGTGATGGTCACTTGCTAAGATTTGCAGAGACATCCCAAAGCGTTTAGGGGCAACATTTGTAGAAAATTCCTAGGAAGTGTTTTATTGAGCAAATATTTATAGAGTGCTATTTAGGTCATTTGTTGCTGCATAACAAATCACCCCAAAACATAGTGACTTAAAACAATTTCTTTGGGAGACCAAGGTGGGCGGATTGCTTGAGGCCAGGAGTTTGAGACCAGCCTGGCTAACGTGGTGAAACCTCGTCTCTACTAAAAATACAAAAATTAGCTAGATGTGGTGTGTGCCTGTAGTCCCAGCCACTCAGGAGACTGAGGCATGAGACTCGTTTCAACTTGGGGGCAGAGGTTGTAGTGAGCCGAGATCACGCCACTGCACTCCAGCCTGAGTGACGGAGTGAGACTCTGTCTCAGCAACAACAACAACAAAAACAAAACACAATTTTATTATCACTCATGGCTTTGTTTTTTTATTTTTCTTACTCGGGGTCTCTCATGTGGTTGCAGCCAGATGGTAGCTGCAGCTGGATTTATCTGCAAGGATTCCTGACTCACATGTCTGGCAGTTGTTGCTAGCATTGTTTGGGACTGACAGTGAGGACCGTCATCCAGAACCTACGCATGGCCTCCCTGTGTGGCCCAGTTTCCTCAGAGCATGGTGGGTGGGCGCCAAGACTGAGTATCTAAGAGAGAGGAACTGGAAGTCTCTTAACCCTTTGACCTGGAAACTGTCAAATATCACTTCTGTCATATTCTGTGGGTCAAGTCTAAGAGCCCAAATTAAAGAGAAGGGCACATGGACCCTACCTTTCAATGGGAGGAGTGTAACAGAATTTTTAGGCTGTGTTTTTAAACCATCACAAGAGCCAACCATTTGCTAGGCACTTTGGAGAAACACGCTCTCTTTCTGTCCTCATGGAGTTTATAGCCTGGGAGATAGATATCAATCCAAAATCACATGAATAAAAGATAAATCGCAATACGGTAAGGGTTCTGAGGGAGACATGATCAGAGAGTCTACCATATGGCGATTGTATTAATTTGCTGAGACTGCCATAACAAGGTATCATAGACCAGGTGGCTTAAACAATGGACTTTGTTTTCTCTCAGTTCTGGAAGCTAGAAGTCCCAGATCAAGGGGTTAGTAGGTTTGGTTTCTCCTGAGACCTTGCTCCTTGGCTGCCGGACTCCTGCTGTCATCCCTCTGTGTCCTCACGTGGTCTTTCTGCTGGACACGTGCTCATTCTTGTCCTGACTTCCTCTTTTTCTCAGGACACCAATCGTATTGGATTAGCCACACCCATATGACCTCATTTTGCCTTAATAACCTCTTTAAAGGGCCTATGTAAATACATTCACATTCTGAGGTACTGAGGGTTAGGTTTTTAGCATATGAATTTTGGGGGGACAAAACTAAGCTCATAGCAGGGAATTACCTAAAGATTTTTTTTTTTTTTTTGTCTGTAGATATATCTTGTTATGGATATAAACTCAAATTTTGGAGTTTTGAATTATCTGTTTTTAGAGATTGTTTATTTATCTAAAACCTTTTTACATTTGAATAAAACATTTATGTGGTTCCAAAGTAAAATCTGAAGTCTATTCAAAGAAATCTGGCTTCCAAACTTCAACCCCATTTCCTCTGAATGTCCTTCTCTATTTGACCTTGGCATAATAGAGTTTATAGTAATTGTTTCTTCCTAGTAATTATTTCAAGCCTTCTAGACTGCAAGCTTCATGAAGGCAGAAACTTTTATTCTCTTGTTCATAGCATCATCCACAAAAAACTGACACTGTACCTAGAACACACTTGGTGTTTGGTGACTAGTTGTTGAATGGACATGTGGCATTGGAGTTTAAGGTGTAGGCTGGAACCAGTAGATTTGGGAATTGCCTTCATTGTCTTCATAGAGGCTACGAAAATGGATGAGACCCATCTAGTGGGATGAGTTATAAAAAGAAAAGGCAAACAGTTGAAGGTCTGTATTTAGGGGACACAACAAGGAGGGTAAGCAGAGAGAAAAAAGTAACAGTTGGAGAAATGGTAGGAAAGTGGGTAGAAGTCTGTATCAATGGGCATTGGGAAAGCATATATTTAAGACAGACCCCTTAGTCAAGCAGGGCAGGGTTGAAAAGTGCTGAACTGGACACTGGAAGACATTGGTTCAAGTTTTGCTTCTACCTTGATTTGTTGTGTGACCTTGGGGAAATTAGTCTCTGAAAATCAGTCTCTTCACGTGTGAAATGAGAATCACTGTATCTATCTGCATTGTCTACCTCGTAGGGTATATGAGCTTCAAGAGATAATAGTGTTAACTCAAATCTAGAAACTTCTTAGTGCTTTAGAAATGTAAGGTTAAGGCTGGGCACAGTGGCTCATGCTTGTAATCCCAGCACTTTTGGAGGCTGAGGTGGGTGGATCACCTGAGGTCAGGAGTTCGAGACCAGCCTCAACATGGAGAAACCCCGTCTCTACTAAAAGTACAAAATTAGCCGGGCGTGGTGGTGCATGCCTGTAATCGCAGCTACCCGGGAGGCTGAGGCAGGAGAATTGCTTGAACCTGGGAGGCGGAGGTTGCGGTGAGCCAAGATCGTGCCATTGCACTCCAGCCGGGGCAACAGGCTGAGCGAAACTCCATCTCAAAAAAAAAAAAATAAAAAAGTAAGGTTAATAAGTGATTCACCAAGTAAAGAAATCTTCTAAACTTACCTAGTTTAAGCTTGCCTTTTCACTGATAGCTTGTCTCCCTTCTATTTTGCCTTATTATCGTATTTTGCTTTTTAAAACCATTCCTTTAAAAAAAGACTTGTGAAATCTTGGGGACTAACCTCTTAACATACTTTCATTAACAACAAGGTAGTCTACAAAAGACAACCTTCAGAAGTCAAAAGCTTGGGCTTTATGCACCACATTTCACTATTTGCTCACCAAGTCACTTTTTGGAGGAGCTTTGATTGTAAGGTCACTGCTTTGGGATGCAGTGTTTCTCATAACTTAATTCATAGCAGATACCTCTAGGCAAGAGAGTATCAATCATGATTTGATTTACACCAGTTATGGTTTATGTTTCAATAGTTCTGTACGTCAATTAGAACTACTAAAATTCTTTTCAAATTGCTTGACAAAAGCATATCTTCAAGTTTTAATCTGTCAAATGCAACGTGAAAATGTGAAATGAGCACTCTTCTCGTATTCTGATGAAGGTGGCAAAATTGGGTGACACTGTGCTTAAAGACATCTCTAATGGATAAGGTATGGAAAGGCTGATTCAAAGTGCATCTGGTCTTGCTAGAAGCTCATGTTGGCAAAGAAATGCCGTAAGACTACTGACGTTTCCTGTTGTCTCTAATTTCGTATCTTTGCTTTCCCAAAACTCACCCATGATGTTCCTAAAAGAGGTTTAAATATTTTATCCTCCAATCTTGCCCTATTCAGTGGCTCTTAAAGATGAAGAGAGACCTCAGATGTATTAATAGAGGTAGGTGAGTCAACTCACTTTTAATGACAGAGACTTGACAAAAGACAGCTTCAAAGATACGTTTTCTTAAAACTTTTGAAGGCTCTGTAATCCAGTGTGCTAAGCATTGGACTGGAAAAAAAAGAGATAGCAGGTTTTCATTTCTGGCATGCCACTGACTGCCCTTGCTTTGGAGATTGGTGTAAGAAATGTGTTGAGCTGCACATTTTCTCGTTGCCCCTTTTCATTACTTGGAAAAAGCCAAGAGAGAATGATGTGAATGCTGAGCACATTTCTGTCACCAAAAGAGAACAGCCATGTAGTGTATATACATATTCATGTTTACTTGAAAATCACTGGCTAGCGTTAAGCATAATTTCTGTTATGCCAAAGCCCAGGTGTGCAGGCTTGGCTGGTCCCTCTTCTGAGGTCAAGGTAAATTAGAACCCTTATAAAACCTCTGTTAACCTTTATAAAACCTCAGTTTGCCCCTCTAAGGCCACAGAATTTGTGGAGCATGGGAGATGGGTGATAGAGTTGGAAATTACTCCTTCCTGCTTGGGTGGATTTACCATTTCTGCTTTCTCCTCATGTCCATCATCTACCCAGATATCCTGGAATTTGGTGAAGAAGAAAAAGAAGAAAGAAGGGAAGGGTTGATTGAGAAGAATGGCAAGGTCTGTCTGGAAGCCACCAGAAGAAATATAATGCTAGCTCTTGTCTCTGTTCTTTCTCTGCCCTTCCCCCTGTTTTCTTTCTCTCTTCTTTCTTGTTTTGCTTTTTACTCTCTTCCTATCATTCTCTTCTTCTTCCCTCCCTTCCTCTTTTCTCACTTTTTCATCCTTCCTTTTTTCTTTCCTCCCCACCACCAATGACCGATTTGCCCACCTGACTGCCTCCAAGCCTTAACTAGAAGAAATAATTGAGCACTTTCTCCCCAAATTCAAGTTTCAAAAGAAAGAGATGTTCTCAGTTGAGTGAGGCAGTGGCATTTTCCAGCCCATCTCTGCTTCTTCATCTCTGAGGGGTCTCTCACCTCTATCAGTGAAGCAAGCACCTGCCTGCTCCTCTGAGCCTGTTCTGTCTCTTTTCCTTAGGCACAGAAGAGCTTCTCACTGGTAATTATAAGAGGATAGAGGATACTTATCCCAGTGAAAGCTAACCTTCCTCTTCTCTTGGCCTTTACTACCATCTCTTTATTCTTTTAACAATTCATTTCCATATTTAAATGCCATCAATTTCTTTTAAAGGGGAGAAAAGCCAGGGTGGGTCCTGTCTGTAAATCGTGCTGTCTTGAACCTCAGGTGAGAGAGGCATTGGCTTTGTCAGGTTGATTCTAAAGATTATTTTTCAACTCCAGGAAGCGGGTTACATTTATAGGGGTGATTATTTTGGTGAATAGGACATATGTAGAACTATGTCCAATTCCGTACTCTTTGATGATGAGGTGCTTTTAGAATGTGTAGCCACTGATACTTTATCCAATATTACCTCATTCTTTCTATCTGCCAGTTTTATATTCTTCACACAATTACAGCAGCAGGTTGGATTGGCATGGCCATGACTTTGGATTTTTAGCAACCTCCTAATTTTATTGGCTTGCTTTCCTCTCTGGTTCAGCTATCAATATAGTTTAAAGGTTTTACTGAGAAAGAAGCTTGAGAGGGTGTGTGAAATCCATGGTTGGTGAAATATCTTTTTATCTTTGTGGCTTAATAATTATCTTTTCTCCAGGGATTCTTTTGCCAACTTTTTTTTTTTTTTTTTTTTTGAGATAGGGTATCACTCTGTCACCCAGTTTGGCGTGCAGTGACCCCATCATGGTTCACTGTAGCCTCAACCTGTCAGGCTTAAGCAATCCTCCCACCTCAGCCTCCCAAGTAGCTGGGTCTACAGGCACACACAACCATGCCTGACTATTTTTTAATTTTTTTTTTTTTTATAGAGACAGTGTCTCACTGTGTTGCCCAGGATGGTCTCAAACTCCTGGGCTCCAGCAGTCACCTGACTCGGCCTCCCAAAGTGCTGGGATTACAGGTGTAAGCCACTGTGCTCTTTTGCCATCTTGATTGCATAGTTTGATTCTTGACAAAGTGCTTCTATGTGGCATAGCATCAACCCTGCAATATATGAGTCATTAAATATTTAATTTGGAAGTGTGAAATGGCAGGTTCACTTTTTAGATTACACCTTAGAGCCCTGCCAATCAGCACTGAAGAAAAGTTGCCTGCATCTAAGGTTTGGTCAGACTTTGGGAATAGAAGTTTATACAACATCTACGGTACCTACAGCAAACACATTTGTGTTTGATCAATGAGCTGTCATTCCCCGAAATCTTTTGCCAAGTCTTTAGTTTATCCGACTGCCATGCTGAGACGGTGGTTCACTTGAAATGATAAATGAAACCCACAGGTGGTTTTGGTATGGACATTTTTTGTTTATGTCTTGCGAGATGGAATTATGGGACTAGGATTTAAAGCAAATTGAGCATCCTGAATAAAGTCTTTCAGTGTCTTCCTGTTGCAATTAA
The DNA here is from genome assembly GCF_009828535.3 of Hylobates moloch. NCBI lineage: Eukaryota > Metazoa > Chordata > Mammalia > Primates > Hylobatidae > Hylobates > Hylobates moloch. The sequence continues at coordinate 7,417,568 of NW_026652279.1, read as the reverse complement.
AATAACATGCTGAAACTTACTATCATGGCTGAGAGAGTCCTGGGTCTCTGGCTCCTGCTTGCCTTTTCATTTCCATCCCATACTGTTCTCCCCACCCACCCACCCATCCATGATGCTGTAGTCAACAGGAAGGCAGTGATGCTGTCAGACTTGCTTTGTCTCAGGACCTTTGCCTTTCCATTTCCCCTCCACATCTCTTTCCCTTCTCCTCCCCTGTCTGGATCCTCTTCATCTTTCACTCCTCTCCAGGATATTCTGGACTCCTAACACCTCAAGCCTTCCTCTGTCCTTATTTGGCACGGTCTGTTATGATGCTGTTTGCCAGCTCATTGAGAGAGAGGACTTTGGCTCATTTTCGACAGTTTCCCATTCAGAGCACTGTGCTTGGTACCCAGGAGGTGCTTGGCGCACATTTGTTAAGTCATTGAATGGAGCCTGGGTAGTTTCAGGGAAGGCAGAGGCTATGGTATGGCGCCTTAGTCCTTCTGGAATAGTTGCTAAATATTCCAGTGAGGCTTTTAAGAGTTCCACTCAGATTTAGCTCATTCATGTCAACAGTTGCCATGGTTTGCTATTTCAGAGCATTTTTTAAAACATAAATTTTGGTCCTTTCAGACAGAGGCATCAATTTGGTAAAGATTATTTTGTTTTAAATCCCACTTGCAAAGCAAAGTGAAATTTAAACTAGCCTGTGTACCATCTACTAGTGGTTTTCCTGGCAAAATGTAGCAAAAGTGCTAATGTTTTCATTACATTGATTAGAAAAAAAAATTAATTGGAGAAGTTAGTTTGCTGAGCTGTTGAATAGAAAGTGCTGAAAGGCATATTCTCACAAATACAGTCAGTTTGTACTTTACAGAAGGATTTGTTACTCATGGACTCAGAGCTAGGTTTATGTGATACCACATTTCATCTACAGAAATACACTGCAGATCAGGAAATATATCTTCACCATGAGAATTTCTTTTGCCAATCAATAAGAACATTAATGCTAACACTCCATTAGGTTCTCTGTTGAGGGGAAGGATTAGCCCCAAACCTATACATTCACCCTGTCTGAACAAGAGACTTAAAAGTTCATTTCATATCAGTGAGCTCAAACTTTTGTAGGCATTTGCTTTTGAAATTCCTTTTCCAAACTGAAGTAATTTTTGGAATGGAACACGTTAATGTCTAATCATCTAGGGGTATGTGAAGATGTCCAAGATCTATTATGACTTAGCTTTTGGGAATTATTCAAAGCCATAAATCAGGGATTCTGCAATTGAATGTGATAGTCATGGCTGCTCCCCATGTGAATAAAGAAGTATTACCATCAGAGGTTGTTTAGACCGACTTGTACCTTGTACAATTTCTTTTTGTACAAATCACGGTAAAATTCACGTAAGACAAACTTAGCCATTTTAAAGTATACAATTCAGTGAATGCTCACAGTTGCTTTTTAAGGGATAAAGTATTGTTGGTATTGCTCCTCTTGAGGGCTTACTAAGACACTCTGTATTTAATTAGAATTTCAGTAAATTCAAAAAGCACATCATAGCTGGCCTTGGTGTGCCGCTGAATGTTAACCGCTTTGTGAAATTTTCCAGGGCAGAGAAAATATTCAGTTAAGCTAACATACTCTGAAAACATTAAAGTACTTAAAATAGCAGTTTATTATCCAAATGTAAGCTTAGAAATTGTTTTTTTTTTTACTTCAAATAGACCTTGATAAGAATATAGTTTGACTTAAAACCATGACAATGAGAGTTTTTGCAAAATCTTCTGAAACTCTCTACATCTCTGTCCTATCTAGTATATGTATGAAAGTAATATAAGATGAATTGTGACTGATCCTTAACCTCAGCAAAGGTCTCTAGAAATTCAGCCAGGCAGAGCCATTTTTAATTGGTTGGGGATTTGGGGAAACCACGGAGGAGTCTGGGCAGTAGTGGAAAGCTGTGTCTTGAGTCTAGAAGGAAAATAGGGATTATTGGGAAGGGTAGGTAAATATGAGGAGTGCACATCTACTGCAGACTGGGATGAGACAGGGTCTAGAGGATGACTGAAAAGAAGGAGAGAGATTTAGCTTGCCATAGAGGCGCATTTCTACAAAGTGTTAGCTACTTGTGCCTTTTTTTTAAAAAAATGAATTTTTATGTCATCATGCACTTGAATGCACACAAATTTTCAGGAACTGATTGAAATGATTGTTGAAAAAGAAAATTTGAAGTGACTACCATAGCATTCCTAAATTTAAAAAACCACATAAGCCCCATTGACTCTTTTGTCAAATGTGCAAGTTCTTGGTGCCAAGTCAGATGAGGAAGAAAACTTTCAATTCAAAATAATCTCTCTGGACAGAGATAATAAGGAACAGAGAAGATTGAGGGCAGGAGAAACCTGGCAAGTGGTAATGTCTAGAAACCCCGCAGGAAGCCTGGGGAAAGGAGGCAATCTAGGACAGCCAGCCCAATTTGAGCTTCCCAGTGGAAAGGGTAGATGCTCCCTACTGGCATGGCAGTTGAGTTGACACCTGGGGCTGGTGCTCATTTGATAACAACTCTGTCTAAGAACACTGGAATGAGTTGAAGCTTGGAAACAAACTGCAAATGAGGTGTCTCCTAAGGAGGACAGAGCTCTGTTCAGGGCTGGGGAAAACTAAGCCTGTTCGTGTTGGTGAAATAAAACAGAAGAATTGAGGCAGGACAGATAGCCAGCTGGACTTGGAGGATGTTGTAGGATGGTGTTTTGCTGTGAGGATTAGTAAAAGGGAATAGTGGATTGGTGATGTCCTGCCTTCTTTCCCCTCTTCTCATCCCCTGTGCTAGGAGATACTTCATTAACTGAGACCCTTAAAACGCAAAGTAAGCAATAAAAAGCGTTGTTCAGATTGTACCAGTTTCCCAAAAAACTCACTCAATTCTAAGCAAGTGAATTTCTTGAATCAACTTTAAGCCCATCCGTGTCTGAGAAATCCCTAGCTAACACTGATGTTAACAGTTCCTAGGGTTAATGGGAGGTTAGGTAGCATTTTATTGACATCCTCATTGCTGTTACTAATCTAGAACTCATTTTCCTGAGGTTCATTTACCCAAGCAAGTTGGTACAGTGGCACTCTCCCTCCTACTCTCCCACAGGCATCCCCGTCAATGAGTTGGAGGCATCTGGGCACACTGGGAAGCCCGTGTATATTCTTTGGTGTCATCTAAACTATAAATTAGCCTGCCACTTTCTATCAGCGTGACCTTAGGCAAGTTTTGCACATTTTGAGTCTGAGATGACTGCAAGGTATCCAAATAGCAGTGTCCAAGAGGCAACTGGATTTCTGGGCGGAGCTCAGGAAGAAAGGTCCTGGCTGGAAGATATATCAGCAGAGAAAGAGCAAGTGAAGCCTTGGGCTTGGGTAGAATTGCCTAAGGGCAGTGCATCTAATGAAACGAGAAAGGGCACCTGGAGTATATTTAAATATTCTTAGACAAGGTTTTTATTGGGTCTTTATTCTAATCAGGGAGAAAAGTTGTCCAGGGCAATCTTGCTAGCATTTGAATAGATAATTGACTGGCCAGTTATGGATCCTCACTTACACCCTACCCCTGCATCCAGCAGATGCCCTCGTGGTGTTCATTACTCTAGTTAAACTCACTCGGCATTGGAACAGTTGTCAGATTTGCTCATATTCTGGTTCAGTAGTCAGGAAGCACACATATAGCAGCAAAGACCGAAAGCCAGCCACCCCCTGCCAAAACAGTAGGGAGATGTGCATCATGCCTTGAAGGCCAGATGAGGCAGATTGTCAAGTGCAGCATGGTGCTCCTGAACGTGGAGGGTGGGCTGCCTCTCCCAGCCCGTCCTCCCAGTGTCTCTGCTGCAGATTCTGCTTGCAAGTATTCTGTGAAGGCGGGTACCTTCCATCATTCTCAGCAGGGGGTAGTCCTGCATCTCAGAGATCTAAGGAAGACAGTATCTCACCACCATATGCTTAGCCCAGGCTTTTGGGAGTGGAAATAAAAAGGAGGAGCTGCTTATTTATTTATTTATTTGATAAGTGTGCATTAAGGCTTTAGGAATATCCTGGTTGCCAAGATGGACAGGGTCCCTGCTTTCAAAGAGTTCAGATTCTGAAAGAGATAAGTAAGTAAAACAAATAAAATAAGTACCAGTGGTTGTAGTACATATACAGGTGGCCTGACAGAAAATAATCAGGTTATCTTCTTTAGCTAAGAAAGGCCTCTCAGAGAAGGGAGCTTTAAGGCTGTGCCCTGAAGGATGCAAAGGCGTGTAGAAGAGTCAAGAGCATTTAAAGAACAAGCAAAAAGGCCAAGGTAGGAGAGGGCTTGGTAATTAATTCTAGAAAGTGAGAGGAGGCTAGCAAGACTAGTTAATAGCTTCTGGCCTGGATTCTGCATATGTATTGTAAAATTGACACCTTACTGCCATGTGTGTCACCTCTGCCGTGTGAGAGATGTCTCCTGGGGCAGCCTGCACATGGTCCCGTGATGAATTACGACATCGACACTAAAGGTTATGGCAGTATTGGGTTCCACTGTGGAAACTCTTTCTGCCTAATGACTACATTCAAGAGGTGGTTTGTTGTGTTTGTGCGTTGATTTTTAAAGAAGCAGGGTGGCTAAAGATTGCGTGTAACTAGGGTGAGGCCTTATAAGCTGGCACTTAAAAAATATACGTATATAAATTCCTCTTGATATTTGGATTTAATGCTGCTATTATGGGGGACCAGTGGGCTCGCTCGTAAACATAGGTACTGAATACTGATCAGAAACCTTCAGATTTGTCATCTTCAATATAGCAAATGTTCCATCCAGAGTGCTGAGCCAAGGGGGTAGATTTCCTAAGGGCCACATCCTAGGGAGAGCAAAAAAAAAAACAAAAAACAAAAAACAAAAAACAAGCGTTGGGGAATATATGCAGGCATTGTGTGGGATTTGCATATAATTTGCATAGCGCTTGATAAGCTAAAATCTGTTCTCAGAAAATGTTCAAATTAAAATTTTATCACGGCCACCAGTGCAGCCATTTCTTACTATTTTCTCTTCTATTTTATTCTTTTGCTCATATTGGCTGTCTCTGATTCATATATCTTTTTGTTAGAAATGTACAGCTGTGATTCTGAGCATCAGGGAAGAAAAAAGGGAAAAATCTGAGTCTACCAGAGACCATTTCTCGGCAAATGAAATTCTTATTCAAGCCCTTCCTAGTCACATCTTTTTCAGTCCTATAATAAAAGTGCCTTTATTTGGGGTCTGTCTTGGAAGCTCAAGGGAGCCATACGTGTGACAGGAAAAAAAAAAAAAAAAGAAAAGTGAACCTTGCATTAAAAGCTACTTGGGACTGGGCGCAGTGACTCACGGCTGCAATCCTAGCATTTTGGGAGGTCGAGGCGGGCGGATCACTTGAGGTCAGGAGTTCGAGACCAGCCTGGCCAACATGGCGAAACCCTGTCTCTACTAAAAATACAAAAATTGGCTGAGCGTGGCGGTGCATGCTTGTAATCCTACCTTCTCAGGAGGCTGAAGCAGGAGAATCGCTTGACCGCGGGACGTGGAGGTTGCAGTGAGCCAAGATCATGCCATGGCACTCCAGCCTGGGCGACAAGAGCAAGACTCTGTCTCGAGAAAAAAGCTACTTGGAATCAAGTTTGAGCTTTTCTTTTATGAGAATTTTAGATAATCTATTGGTACAGCAGTTTTTTCATTAGTAAACTGGGGATACATGAAAACCTTACAGAACTATTGTGAAAATTAAATAACATGTGAATAACAGTTAGTGCAAGGCCAGCAATTAATATTGGTAAACCTGTTTTTAGGAACTGCCCTTAAGCTATATTGTGGACATAATTTTTGTGTCTCCAAGTTGGTAATGAGCCCCCTGATGGTGGCCGCAGTGTGTTAAAAAGAGGCGGTTGAATGAGTGATTTGGGGGTCCCAGCCCTCATGTTCTAAAGGATTGGTGGGTGTAAGGAGTATGTTGGTGACCTGAAGAGCTGTACTTCCTCTTAGAAGTACTCACATTTGTACTTAATATTTAATTAACACATGCATCGACTTCATTAGAAGCAATTAAAGAAACAGCTTCAGGTAAAGATGTTTGGTGAAATTTTTGGACGTGAGGCTGTTAGAGATTCACATTTTCTATCCTTTGAGGGTTTCTTATACGACGTGTTACAGTCATTTTTTAATTTGTTGATCCCTACTAATTATCAGAACTGCTACCCGAAAAAATCACAACATTAGGATGAAATCAGATGTGGTTGTTCAGTTTTATTTATAAGTAGATCCAGGGCAGCCATGGAATAGAAAGCTTGATTTTAGGAAAATATTTAAAATATTAGATCAATTCATATATGATTATTATTCAAAATTATAATTTGGTCGAATGGTAGAATGAAATTTGCTATATATTATTTTATTTACTTATTTATTTATTTATTTATTTATTTATTTATTTATTTATTTAGAGATGGCGTTTCGCTCAGTGGCCCAGGCTGGAGTGCCCAGTGGTGTAATCTGCACTCACTGTGACCTCCGCCTCTTGGGTCCTGGTTCAAGCAATTCTCCTGCCTCAGCCTCCTGAGTAGCTGGGATTACAGGAATGCACCACCATACCCAGCTAATTTTTGTATTTTTAGTAGAGGCCAGATTTCACTATGTTGGCCAGGCTGGTCTTGAACTCCTGACCTCGTGATCCACCCGCCTCAGCCTCCTAAAATGCTAGAATTGCAGACATGAGCCCCTGCGCCCACCCTGCTATTGATTCCTTAGAGGCTATCTCAACCATCTTATAAGGAATGTCATATTTTAATGTACAAACCAAAAATGTCAAAATTGTACATAGTTAAAAATCAGTTTCTAAAATCTCACGTGTTTCTTTAGGGCAGTAGTTTTCAAACTTGAGTGTGCTTTGGAGGGTTTGTGAGAACACAGATTTCCGGGGCGTAAGCTACCTTCAGAGTTTTTGGTTCAGTAGGTCTGGGGCAAGGCCTAAGAATTTGCATTTCTAGCAAGTGCTCGGGGCTTCTGATGCTGAGTCCAGGGATCACATTCTGAGAAAATTTATAAGGAAAATTTATAAGGGTTTGGCTTTTCCCCTATTCTTGTTTCTTTATTATATGTATGCTATGGTGAGATACATTAATTTTTGTTAAGAATCCTAATGTGTATTTTATTTTATTTTATTTTATTGCCACAAATGTTAGGAAATTCTGTTTTTGGTATCTGGCAGGAGGGAAACAAAACATGAAGCTCATGGACATGTATTTTTGTGGGCAGTTAAGCTATTCTTTAGATGAAAATGGCCTTATTCATTTTAATTATTTTAATTATAAGTGGGGAATACATTTATTTATTCATTCAACAAATATTTAATGGGGACTCCTTATGTGATCAACTACTGTTCTAAGTGTTAGAGATGCCCCAAGATTATAAAGGATAAAATTCCTTTATAATTATATTGGATAAAATCCAATATAAAGGTATTGGATGGGGGGGCTACAAAGGGTGAACGAAGAAAACAGATAATTAAAAAATGTATCTCAAGTGGAAGGTATTATAAAGAAGACTAAAGCTGAATGAAATGGCAGAAAGTGATGGAGACAGAGGGTTTCTTTACATAGGGTAAGCAGGGAAGGCCTCCTTGATAAGGTGAGTTGAATAGGTACCTGCAGAAAATTAGCGGAGGGGGATGTTTCTGATGGAGGAAAATGCTTCTAAGATAGGGAGGCAGGAGTGAGCTCACTGTATTTGTAGAATAGTAAAGACGCCAGTGAAGCTGGAACCCATTTGGTGGGAAGGGAGATGGACGGTGACTGGCCATTGGATTTTATCTTGAGTGAGAAGAGGAGCCGTTGGAGGCTTTTGAGAAGTGTCGTGATAGTGTCTGCCTTACCTTTGGGAGGGTCATTCTGGCTGCTTGTGGAGGGTAGCAACAAGGGAAGTATCCTAGGTGATGCAGGATGAGTAAAGAGTGAGGAAAGCACAAATATTGGTGGCTACACTCATGGCACACATCACAGATCAACCACATAGGCCTTTCCCATTGTCCTGGATGTTGACTGGGACGACTTCCCGACATGGCCTGCAGCTGGAACTGACAGCCCTTGGAATCTGCACAGCAAATGAAGTCTTCTTATTTCTTTTCCAACAATTCAAATATCAAATGGCTTTCCAGTGCCTTATCTCTCCTTAAAAGAGGTCTAGGCGTCTACTGTAGATTCATTCATCCCCCAGCAATACCTATTGAACATAAAAAAAGCAAGTCTGTAAATGGATGAACTTGATAATTTCAGATCATATGTCCTGGGAAGAAAAGGGATGTGATTGAGACCTGGAAAATAAGGAGTTGGCCCTTTCAGGAACAGGGAATGGGCAGTCTAAGCAGAGGGAGCAGGTACAAGTTCCAAGGTCCCCACAGCTAGGAGGAGTGAAGGGGAGGATATCCAGGACCTCCTTCTGTTTTCCCTTGGTTCACATGTATCCTTATGATCTGCTTCCATAAGGTGAACTCTGCAAGTCTTATCTCCCTGGGACAAGATTGCCAACATCTATTATTTAATGGGGGTGATGCCTGAATCAGGCCTGAACTTTGTCCCAACAGTCTCTCACCTAAAATACATCTCTTATCCTCTACTCATTTTCCGATTTTTATCTTTCTTCCTTGAATTCAGTTCTCTCTGACCCTCTTTTTTCCACCTTATCAGTTATCTCTGTTAAAGAGAATTGTTCAGGGGAGTAGAAGAGAATGGATTTCACATGGCATTTGTGTATTAATAAGATTATTAATTTGGGGACCTTCCTCCCTTTCCTTCCTGCATAATTTTTGGTAATAAATGCCCATCTAATTTACTAAATATTCCCTTGAGCACGAGTAGCCTTATATGCAAAAGAAATTTCACATTTTGTACCTGAATGTAGTAGCGGCTAATACCTACACACAAAAAAAGTAATTCAGTAGGAAAAATAAAATATAAAGAAAACCAATTATCTCAGCCTGTTCAAAGAGACAGCCAGCCAGGTAGTGAGTAGTAATTGCAGTATTTTGTTGTGGAAGTCTTTGGTTGTAATTAATAGATTTCTGCCTTTTAGTACGTTTGTTTTATTATGCATTAGAGGACCTTGCTTTGAGTAGTGCAGCTCCCGGGTTAGTCACAGGAGTACAGTTAGGCGGAAATATCTGGGCACTACTATTTGCAGCACATTGTAGCTATTTCCAGGTATGGCGGGGGAATGAGCTGAAGGCTTTGCCGGAATCAACTTTTGGTGTTGCCAGAACTGTCCTGATTAAGTCCTTTTTGTTCTCTGACCCCTGAGGATGGTTTATTAAGGTTCAGTTTACTCATCTGAAAAATGGAGTTGAAGAAATCCTCCTTAGAAGGTTGAACCCTAGGTGGTGGTGATGAGAACAGTTCATATTTTTTTTATCACTTACTACCTGCCAGGCATATTCCAAAGCACATTATGTACACCATTTTAGTTAATCCCCACAACAGATAGGTGGGGTAGATGCTGGTCCTATAGATTAAACCATGGCATGGAAACATTAAGTGATTTGCTCAAGGCACACTGCTTCGTGCAATGTATGACCGTTATTAAGTATTTATATAAAAGTAATAATCATAGCTGCTATGGCTTAGATATAACTTTTTTTTTTAAGGCGTTTGAGTATATTACAGAATGTAGGAAGTCTGATTCTCAATGCCTCTTATTTTCTGTTTGTTTAGTTAGTTATCTGGCTCCATTTTATAGCTCCAATTTTCATCCTTATTGATTTTCTGCTGATTAAAAAAAAACCTGTCTGTATATTTTACTCATTTTTTTGGTCCTCCTTTAAGAAAGTGTTCTGGGCATGGTGGCTCATGTCTATAATCCTAGCAGTTCGGGAGGTCAAGGTGAGTGGATCACCTGAGGTCAGGAGTTTGAGACCAGCCTGGCCAACATGGTGAAACCCCATCTCTACTAAAATACAAAAATTTACTGGGCATGATGGTCTGCACCTGTAATCCCAGCTGCTCGGGGGCTGAGGCAGGAGAATCATTTGAATCCGGGAGGCAGAGGTTGCATTGAGCCAAGATCGTGCCACTGCACTCCAGCCTGGGTGACAGAGCAAGACTCCATCTCCAAAAACAAACAAACAAAAGACAAAAAAAAAAACTGTTCTGAATATGGATACCCTGTCAAAATTCACCATCTGCTGGTCTTCTTGGATCAGGCCACCTTTGGTCTCTCCAAAGAGGCTAACCTGGATTCCTCTTTGGTGAGAGGACAGTAGACGTTTCAAATAAGGCGTTAAAGCTCCTTCGGGAAATTATGATTGTGGGCATTTCCCTCACTTTTTCAAGTTTCCAGTGTCTTTAGAATCTCACTTGGCCTTCTTAGAAACATGGCCAATTCTTGCACTATATTTTATGCTTCAGGTGCCTTGGAACCCAGTTGTATGGGGGCACTGTGGACAAGGGTCCAAGTCCTAGCTCTGCATTTAAAGGTTACATGATCTTAGGAAAGTTTTTCAACCTTTTCAAGTGTTAGCCTCTGTCTTAGGCTGTTTTCTGTTGCTATAACTGAATCCCTGAGACTGGGTAATTTATGAAGAAAAGAAATTTATTATGTGTCCAGGTCCAGTGATTCACACCCATAATCCCATCACTTTGGGAGGCTGAGGCGGGAGGATTGGTTGAACTTGGGAGTTCCAGACAAGCCTGGGCAACATAGGGAGACCCCATCTGTATAAAAATTTTTTTAAAAAATAAAAATAGCCAGGCATGGTATCTTAATGCCTATGATAGGTCCTAGCTACTCAAGAGGCTGAGGTGGGAGGATCACTTGAACCCAGGAGGTCAAGGCTGCAGTGAGCCATGATTGTGCCATTGTAATCCAGTCTGGGCAACAGAGCAAGACCCTGTCTCAAAAAAGCAGTATTTCTTACAATCCTGGAGGTTGGGAAGGCCAAGGTCTAGGACCACATTTGATGAATATCTTCTTGTTTGTGAGGACTCTCTGCAGTCCCAAGGTGGCTCAGGACATAACATGGCAAGGGGGCTCACAAGAGACAGCCAAACTGGTTTTTGTAACAGACTCAGTCTCGTGACAACTCACCCACTCCTTCGATAACCCATTCATTCATTCATTCATGAGGACAGAGCCCTGATGACCCAATCACTTGCCAAAGGTTTCACCTTTCAACACAGCTGCACTGTGGGACAAGATTCCAGTACATCAACTTTTGGGATACATTCAAACCATAGTAGCCTCCTTATATACAAAATGGGGGTGGTGATGATGATGATGTTGATGATGGCACCTGCTATCTCACAGGGATATATGAATTGTATAAGACTATGCAGGGTAAGTCAAAGCCACTGTAGGCTTTTTGTGAGGGACTCAGGGCTGGGACTTCAACATATGAGTTTTGTTGGCAGGGAGGCACAGCTCCACCAATAACATGAGGGGAGGCTCTGTCCCTGTCACCTAGTATAGTTGTTAACCCAGAGTATGCCATCAGCGAATATCTGCTAAATGAATTCATATGTGCTAACAAGCAAGAATGAATCAATGAATAAACGATATCTGTCTTTGTTGACCATTGAAACGTTTAAAACATGGATTTGTATCTTATGTTCTAACATTGAGAGTTCTCAGTGATGCTTATTCCTTGAGTTCTGTGTCTCACTGTGCTGTTAGAACATCTGATCTAGGAATGTCCAGATCACATTTTTTTAAAAAAAAAGGTCTCATATACCTATCCTTTTCTACTTGATTTAGCTCAAGTAGTGTTAGAGTCTTGTAATTCAATCACAAATACAGAATATTTAAATTTTGACTTTGGAGTAATTAGCTACAACTTGAATTTTATTCTGTTCTGAAATGTAGCACTTTGGATTTTGATTTAATAATGGCTATTTGGTTGCATTAAGGAGGATTTTAGCTTTTGGGAGAAGCTAATGAGGTTGGAACTGGTTTAAGCACTTATTTTCCTGGAATGATTTCAGTCCAGTTAGCCATACCTTTTTCTTCTTGCTCAGATGTAAACATACCATAGCAGTCTCAAATACAGAATTGATAAATGTACTATGATGCTGACAGTGTAACTTCTGGAACTATATTATTTTGAGATACGCTGAGGTAGTGAGATTTAAATTCTGTTAGATTTGGAAATTCAAGGATTTTTCATTGTTCTCAATACAGCAGTAGACTAGAATAGGACTTTGTTTAAGATGGAGCTGGTGGGCCTTTGAGTTCAGTGTTTTCCTGAACATAATGTTCTGCTAAAAGTTTACACTTGCTAAAAATAAATAAAAATAATAATTATAAAAGGAAGTTATGTGGTCAAAGAAGGAAAACAGATTTCTCAGTGTAGAATATTACAGAGCCCATAATGTGTCAATGTATTTAGGTTGGTGCAAAAGTAATTCCGGTTTTTGCTATTAATTTCATAACATTTTGACTTTCCAAGAGGGGGCTGTGGTATGCAGACTTTGCCACATACATTTGGTCTGAAACCCCTTTTTCCTTTCCTTTCCTTTCTTTCTTTCTTTCTTTCTTTCTTTCTTTCTTTCTTTCTTTCTTTCTTTCTTTCTTTCTTTCTCTCTTTCTTTTCTTTTTTTTTTTTTTTCTTTTTTTCCTTCTTCTTTCTTTCTTTTTTTTTTTTTGAGTGGGATCCCTGTCTTCAGGCTGGGTCATGCGGATTCCAGCTAAGTTCTCCAGTTTCACACCTTTTTCTGCCTCACCTTCCAAATGGGCTGGGGTCCCACAGCCCGTCTATTTTTTTTTTTTTTAGTAGAGGGTTTCACCATGTTCCAGGATGGCTCTCGACTCGGACGATCCCCCTGCCTCCGTCTCCAAAATTTGGATTACAGGCCTGAGTCACCAGCCCACAGCCAAAACCTTTTTTTAAGGTACCATGTGTCCTAAATATACTCTCAGGATATCACTTGAAAAGAAAAAGAAAAAAAAAAGTTGTATATTTAGTGCTGTTTTTCACTAAAAAAATTCAGCATTTTTTAAAAAGCATTTAAAAACATTTCTGTTAAGACTTTCTTTGAAAGTGTCAGAAAGCCAACTCCAACTAGCTACAGCAATAACAGTGTGACAGTGTATCAGGAGTGGGGTTTTTAAGCTAAGAGTGTGTCACCAGGACTCAGCCCTTCTCTGTCCCTTGGTTTTTCTCTTCCTCTGTATTCATTTGATTCTCAAGGAAGATATTTGCCTGTGTAAGCAAATAGACTCCATGTAGTCTACGCTACATTTGCAGTGGAAATTAAACCTTTATTTCCTATCCTTCCAACAAAGTCCCTGATTTAAGTCGCATTGGCTGATTTGGGCCCAGTGAGTCCTTTCGTTCCAGCCGCTCCTGTTGCTGTGGTGGGCAGAGCTGGATTGTGTGCAGCTCTTGTGCCAAGGAGTAGGGTCAACCTCATTGAAACAACATGTGCTGAGCGGGGGAAGGGGCACGGGATACAGATCCCCAGAAGAAAATAGAGGTGCTGCGGCCAGAAGCAGCAGAAATGTATGCCTGGCGGGTAAAAATGACAGGTATCCCATATACTTGCCCTTAGCTTGCTGGCTTGTGAAAAACCTTTTTTCCTGTGAATTGAATTAAAAAGATTTCAGTTAATTGACCTTCTAGTTAGTTAAGTTGCAGCTAATTAGGTTAGTTAGATGACTAGTTGCTGATGGAGTAAATAAATGGACACTTGGCACAAAAATAAAGTTAACAGGTCCTGACATTTCCCTATGGGAAGCAATTGAGAGGGAGGATTCCAAGATGACTTTGAATATTCCAGACGATGTAACTGTAACCAGACCAGGAGTTTTCCGTGTCTGTGGGCTTCTCCACTAGGGGGATGGTGTGTCTTTTGCCTTGATGTCACTGTGACCTGGCACACAGTTAATTCTGAAGGATATTTTATTATTGTAGAACTAGGAGATTGGAGTGGTTTTTTATTTTTATTTACTTTGGGTCATTAACTGAAATAGGGAGCAAAGGACAAAATGTAGGTTTAGGAAAGAAGATACTGGGTGCGAATTTGAAGGTGAAGTATATTTGAGCTGCTGGTGGGACACTTTGGTAGAATTGAGCAGTTAGGAACATGGAACTCAGGTCTGTTTTATTGTATCCTGGGGAAATCCAAACTTGTCTTTATTGTGGTTCAAAACAGAACTTACTTTGATAAAAGCTAAGGCATATTTCCTCGTGAGAGGCAGTAAGGTGGAATGCTTTATCAAGTAAAAAGGCTGTTCAAGGGAAGTGCTCCTGGAGCATTTGTTTTCCCTTGAAGAGACTGATATCTGGGTTTCAGAAGGACTGTGTTTCCAGATGTTTCCATTTGTGAGTGTCGAGTTGCATTAGATGCCAGATTTAATGACGTAACATCACATTGCTTCAGTGAGGACAGTTTGGGGCACAAAAATCATAGTCAAGGAAAATTTACATTTGCTTCTCTTGCAGTCTGTTTTTCCAGAGTAGGGATAGTGTAGAAAAATAAAGGTAGAAACAGAGCTAGCAGCATCGATAGCTTCTTACTCAGTAGTTCTCAAGTCAGTGCCTCTCTGATTTGGAATAAATATTTTTAATGTGTTCCCTTTATTATCCTAATATGAGATGAATAGATAATGCATCCTGTGAAGTATTAGTTAAGAGAGGGGTTTTCAGGAGATGGGGATTCTACAATATTAGGAAAATATGTTGGTATCCTCCTTCATTGTAGATGTATGGCATAGGTCATAATACCATTCATCTATAATGAAGGAGGATACCAACATTTGATACTGGCTGCTAAGCCAATGTCAAAACCCAGTGGAATGACACTGCTGTAGAGTTTATTTCCCTTCCTGCTATCTTCCCTACCCCAGGGAAATGTCTGCCACCTTATAAAGCACAGTAGCACCTAGCTTAAGCCTCAGTCTTCCCCCTTGGGTAGGAAAGGGAGTGAAGGGAAGGTCACTCTTGAGTTTCCATGCTTTCTTCTTCCTCTCCTTGAAGTGATTCTTCTGTCTTCTCTTCTTCTTCCCTTTCCTTTTTCTCTAATGACTCCTGTAAGCCTTTTCTAAAGGTGTTAGTGTCACTCCATCCCAGGTAGATATTTCAGAAGTAAGATGGCTGGCATCACCCTTCCTGGCCAAGGATCTTCCTAAAGCCACCATGTGAGAGGATTCAGACCAGAGTCTGGGCTGTGTAGCAGACTATGTCCTGCTGTTCTAGGGTCATGACTGTGTGTACTCTGAAGTTGCCACTCTCACAGGGGTCAGTGATACCCATGGACCCTGGCAGGAACAGTCCTGCGCCCAGAATCTGCAAGCAACACCTGTGTGCAGTGTTTAGGGCAAAAGACTGTCTGTTGGGGTTACCACAGCATAATGACTTACTAGGCCTAGGATCCAGGGTGTGAGGGGCTCAAAGCCAGGAAAACGAAACCCTCAAGTCCTTCAGTAGTCTGATGATAACTTTTTAACTGTGAACTGAGAACCATTTTCCTTGAACCAGTGGGCATGCTGAATGGCTGCTAAGGCACTCTGGAATACCTTGATATCCAAATGGAGTTCTGGGTCCAGTTTTGGAAGATTGGGTGGTACTGTTGTAATGACAGTCTTCACTGTAGCATCGGAAGAACTGATTTCCAACTGAGTTTCATCAGCTTGGTCGGCATGGTCAAAACTTCAGAAGGATCCTGTGCTCTCAGGCTTCCCCTGACTTTCTTTCCCAGGGCAGCAACAGCTTCCAGCCTTGGCAGAATCTTGTGTATTACCAGCGGGGCAGATGCACTGTGGCCTGCAGTGACCGTTCTCTTTTTATAGGATCCCACCTATCCAACTTCTTCAATTTGCACTTCAGATGTCCCTGGAGCCACAGATTTTCAATCACATTGTTTATTTTTGTCCCCAGGGAAAGGTAAGTGGCCTGCTCAGCAGAATCAGGAGCTGGGTCCTGATTGCTCTTCAGCAAGGCCTCACTGAAGGAAGTTGCATCAGGTGTTGGCTTGACCCAGGGGAAGGCCATTTCACACAAATAGAAATCGAACAGGATATGTGGTGCAGAGGGCCTGAGCTCTCCTCCTGAGCCTCTTCTGGGGCCCAAGTGTCCACCACAACCATGACCTTTGTCACTCTTCATGGTGCCTTAAATTCCAGATGGAAGCCGCATCAATCACCCCTTCCTCCCCTGCCCTCCTCTCTTTTAAAATCTTGAGACAATGGTCTTGCTGTGTTATTCAGGCTGGTCTTAAACTCCTGGACTCGTGCGATCCTCCTGCCTCAGCCTCTCAAGGTAGCTTGGATTTCAGGTGCATGCCGCCATGCCTGGAGATTCTTCATTTCTAATTAACTCCCGAGTGATGTCAGTACTGCTGTTCCGCGACCACATTTTGAATAGCAAGACTTTGTAGGACTTAATGAAGTAGCGAGATGCTTGCACCTATACATGGAATCACTGTGAATGTTTCAGCTATAAAAGCAACTGCTACAGATTCGTCGAATGGGCTACTGTAAACCAGAAATGACCTTGCTGTTGGAGATTCAATATTCCAAAATGATAACTCTTAGTAAAGTTACAAAGAAAAAGTAGCAGTTTCCTCTAAATTTGCATGGTTTAGTGTGTGATGTGTATTAAAACTATAAAAAACATACTGTGCATTTATTTTTATGTGAAACGAAGGAAGGTTCTTGGCTCAGATGCTTGGCATTTCACTTCCTGTCCACTGAGACAGTCCTAAGTCACGCATGCCATAGCACAATTCATTGAGAGATTCTGCCTGTTAAATCCCAGTTTTGGTGTCCAGTTGCTGCAACAATCCCCTTCCTCTCTGCATTTAGAAAACACCCTACAGGGCCGGGCACGGTGGCTCATGCCTGTAATCCTAGCACTTTGGGAGGCTGAGGTGGGAGTATCATGAGGTCAGGAGATTGAGACCATCCTGGCTAACACAGTGAAAACCTGTCTCTACTAAAAATAAAAAAAATTAGCCGGGTGTGGTGGTGCGCGCCTGCAGTCCCAGCTACTCGGAAGGCTGAGGCAGGAGAATCGCTTGAATCCAGGAGGCAGAAGTTGCAGTGAGCCGAGATCATGTCACTGCACTCCACCTGGTGACAGCGAGACTCTGCCAAAAACAAAACAAACAAAAAAAAAACAAACACCCTACAGATTTCCAAAATGCCCAGAGGAGAGATACCATCTATGGAGAACCCCCAAACCCAAAGGCCAGTGAATGGGAACAGGCCATAAGATGACTCATAGGTGTGATACGACTGCTCTTAGTTTGTTCAAACGAATTGTCCCCAGAGCCAGGGGCCAAAGAAAATCAAGTAAAGAGTCACAGTTATTGCACAGAACATGACAGCAGAGCCGTACAGTCTTGCCGGAGGTGTTTTTTCTGCTGTTCACTTTGTTTCCCTAGCAATTGGGGAAAAAGTTTCTATGGCCATATTTGCAGCTGACAGATTTGTTTTTGCACCATGCTGCGAGAGGGTGTTAAGTGGAGGCCTGTGAAGAATCTGAAGCAAATGGAGATAATTTTCAGGGGAAAAAAAACATGTCTAACTTCCTAGTAACCACAGACTAAATTGTGTTTTTCCAGCTTAGTTTCTGTCTCTCTCAGTAGCCCTTGAGTGTCAGAGACCACTGGCATTCTTCCAGGACTAAAAAGGCAAGAGAGCAGTTATTCAGACCAACATACTCCTCTGAAGTTCATTTGTACTTTGTAGTTTTCCTGAAAGCCTTATTTTTACTAAAATAGAAACTGATGGAAATGATCGAATGAAAATAGCAATATGTAGGGTGAGTTTTATTGATTGAATCAAAAGGTGTATTTATTTGCTACTTCTAAATTAACATGACCACCTCAGATAGTTTCTTAACTGAAAATATTTTAGTCCCTAGACAAGCTACATTCTTCGACATTGTGTGTAATACAAAATATATATGAGATGGATTTTTCCGCTTTTGATATCAAACAGTTTTTATAACACTGGAATGTGAAAATGATATATTCATTAGAGGCTGTTTGAAAACTAAGTTTAAAATTTGAGGAAAAAGTTAAAATGTAAACAAAGCTATGTGTAATTCTACCACCCAGAAATGACAAGTATTAACTGGAATTTTCTCCTAATCTTTTTTTTTTTTTTTTAATGAAGAAATATACAAGCATGTGCTCACATTTTAACAAAATTCGAATAGTTTCACTACTTTTATATGCTGGTATTTTCACTTCTGTTATGCAGTATGCATCTTAATGGTACTAATTTTCAGCACTTTTTTATTAATGGAAAATTTTGAGATAATTGTGGATTCATAGGCAGTTTTATGAAGTAATACAGTGAGAGCCCTTCTACACTTAGTTTGGTTTCCTCCAGCGGTATAATTTTCCAAAACTATAGTATAATATTGCAATCAGGATATTGACATTAATACAGTCTTTCGGGCCAAACATGATGGCTCATGCCTGTAATCCTAGCACTTTGGAAGACTGATTCTGGTGGATCACTTGAGCCCAGGAGTTCGAGACCAGCCTGAGCAACATAGCAAAATCTCATCTCTACCCAAAAAAAAAAAAAAATTAGCTAGGTGTGGTGGCATGTACCCGTGGTCCCAAATGCTTGAGAAGCTGAGGTTAGTGGATTGCTTGAGCCTGGGAGGTTGAGGCTACAGTGAGCTGAGATTGTGGCTACAGTGAGCTGAGATTGTGGCACTGCGCTCTTGCCTGGGTGACAGAGGAGGACTCTGTCTCAAAAAACAAAACTAAAAAAATCCTACCAAGTGTAATCAGATTTCCCCAGTTTTACTTATACTTATTTGTGCATATGTGTGTATTTAGATGTATACACAATTTTATCACCCATGTAGGTTCATATATCTACAACCACAGTCAAGATATTGATCAGTGCTAATACCACCAAAATCCCTTCTATAGCCACACCCGTCTCTCCCTTGGCCCCCTTCAAACTCCTGACAACCACTAATCTGTCTTCAATTTCTGAAACTTGGTCCTATCAGAAATTTTATATTAATGGAATATGTAATCTTGATTGCCGAGGAGTATTTCATGGTATGTGTGTACCACAGTTTAACCACTTACCTGTTGAAGGACATCTTGGCATCTTGGCATCTTGGCTGATTCTGGTTTTTAGTTACTACACACAAAGCTGTTATGAACGCTGGCATACAGGTGGTGGTTGTAGTTGTTTTTTTAATTTAAATTTTCCTTTTTCTGGGATAAATGTCCAAGAGTACAATTGTTGGTTGAATATTTAGTTTTTCTTTTTTTTTTTTTTTTGAGATAGTCTCTATTGCTCAGGCTGGAATCCAGCGACATGATCATAGCTCACTGTAGCCTCAGATTTCTGGGCTCAAACAGTCCTCCTGCCCCAGCCTCCTGAGTAGCTGGGACTACAGGTGTACGCCATCCATCCTGGATAATTAAATTTTTTTTTTTTTTTTTTGTAGAGATGGGCTGTCTCTAGGTTGCCCGGGCTGGTATCAAACTCCTGGGCTCAAGCGATCCGCCTTCCTTGGCCTCTCAAAGTGCTGCAGTTACGTGACTGTGAGTTTTCTTATGAAACTACTTGCCACAGTGGCTATACTATTTTACATCTCACCAGCAGTATGAGCCTAATCCAGATTTTTCACATCCTTGCCAGCATTTGGTGGTGTCACTATTTTCATTTCATCCATTCTGATAGGTGTGAAGTGCTCTCATTGTGGTTTAAATTTGCACTTTCCTAAGGCTGAATGATGTTGAGCATCTTTTCATGTGCTTGCCATATATATATATATATATATCTATATCCTATTCAGTCAGATGTCTTTTCAGGTCTTTTGCCCATTTTCTAATTGGTTTGTCTGTTTTTTCAATATTGACTTTGGAGAATTCTTTATAGGTTCTAGATACTTGTTCTTTGTCACCTATGTGATTTGCATGTATTTTCTCTCAGCCTATAGCTTGTCTTTTTTTTTTTCTTTTTTTTTAATAAGTCTTTATTTTTTTAGAGCCGTTTTAGGTTCACAGCAAAATTCAGAGACATGTCTGCAGGTATCCCATATACTCCCTACCCCCATACGTGCACAGCCTCCCACATTATCAACATCCCCCATGAGAGTGATGCTTTCATTACAGTTGGAGAACCTACACTGACACATCATTATCACCCAAAATCCATTGTGGACATTAGGGTTACCTCTTGATGACATAAATCACATAGCTCTATGGGTTTAGATAAATTCATAATGACATGTATCCACCATTGTATACCAGGGGTCCCCACCCCCCAGGCCACACACCGGTACTGGTCTGTGGCCTGTCAGGAACTGGGCTGCACAGCTGGAGGTGAGCAGCAGCAAGCAAGCATGACTCCCTGAGCTGTGCCTTCTGTCAGATCATCATTGACATTAGATTCTCATAAAAGTGTGAACCTTATTGTGAACTGTGCATGTGGGGGATCTAGGATGTGCACTCTTTATGAGAATCTAATGCCTAATGATCTGAGGTGGAACAGTTTCATCCCGAAACTATCGCCTCCCCTGTCCCCATCCATTGGAAAAATTATCTTCCATGAAACCGGTCCCTGGTGCCAAAAAGTTTGGGGACCGCTGTCATACACAGTATTTTCACTGCCCTGAAAATCCTCTGTGTTCTGCCTGTTACTGTTCTTTTTTCATTCTCTTCATGTGGGCTTTCACAGAGTGAAAGTTTTAAATTTTGATTCGATTCAATTTTCCTTGAGTGGATCACACTTTTGGTGTCATGCCTAGTAACTTTTTCTCTGGCCCTATATCCTAAAGATTTTTTTCTTAAGTTTCTTCCTAAAAGTTGTATAGTTTTACATTTTAGATTTAAGTGCATGAGCCGTGCCAAATAAATGTGGTGTGAGAGATAAAGGTCACAATTGACTAGTGTAAAGTGTGAGAGGCAGGTCAATGCTCCTTTCTTGGCCTGTGGATGGCCACTTGCTGTAGCTCCATTTGTTGAAAGACTATATCCTTCCTTTGCTGAATGCTTTTTGAACTTCTATCAAGAATCAGTTAGGCATATTTTAGGTCTATTTCTGGGTTCTACATTCTTCTTCCCTTGATCTAGGTCTCTTTCCCTTTGCCAGTACCACAGTCTTGATTACTATGGTTAAATGATGAGCCTTAAAATTGGGCAGAGTGATTCCTCCCACTTCCTTCTTTGTAAGGAGTATTTTTGCTAGTCAAGGGCTGGGCTGCTTGTTGTTACTGGGTCTCCTTTTCTGGCTTTGCATGCCCACCTGTGATGTTACTTTTGAATCTTGGATTCATTTTCTAGGTTTCTCTCCAGACGGGTTTTTGTTTTACTAAAGGAAATAAATTCCTCTTTTCCAGGGAATTTTTTCTTTTTTCCTCTGAGCTAACCCTAGAAGTTAAAATTATTGATGTGAATGATGTTATTTTTTGCCCCCTTAAACCTGCCAAACTTAGCTGGACAAAGTAACAGGTGTGTGTAATCCTAGCTATTCAGGAGGCTGAGGTGGGAGGATAGCTTGAAGTCACAAGTTCAAGATCGGCCTGGGCAACCTAGCGAGACCTCATCTTTTAATTAATAAAAAAACCCCAAAAAACCAAAAAAAGCCAAAACTCTTATTAAACATCTTGCTATGAGCTTGTTCTGCTTTTGTATCATCTACTCACTTGGGCATGTAATTCTTAAGTTCTTTTCATTTTGTTCAAATTTAGCTGTATGATTGAGAACGGGGATGAAGATATGGAAAGTACTTGTTATCTATGAGTGCTTTGTTCAAAAGCAAGATGGCTTTGCACTGAGTCTCAGTAAACTTGAACATAAATAGAAGTGCAGAGGGTCTGCTAGTATTTATTTAAACAGAAAGTTTTCAGGGGTTATCTTCTATGGAAAATGTTTCTAAACAGTGTGACAGCCAAACGATAGGGTAAATTGTAATGTCTGTCCCAGTTGGATATATAAACATATGAAGTGCTTTTTTCTTAAAAATGTTTGGGTGGTTCATTTAGAGTAAAAAATGATATAACTCACATTCTAAAATAATGATAGGATAAAATAAGGATTTTATCTTTCAGTGTCATTTAGGTGCTTTGTTACTTTCCAGGGACTCTCGTGAGAAATGGAATTATGGGCGTAGCTTATTTGGGGCAGATGTTTCTAGATTGTGGTCTATAAATGAGACCCAGGTCTTTGGAAGAGAGCGGGAATAGATTCAGGGAGAAAGGATTTAGAATTATTCTTGGTGTCATAAATAATGAAGTGGCTGCGCTTAAGTAACTATAATGGCATTTTAGCCAGTAGACAAAATAGTACCTAAGCCCTGTTTTCAAAGTCCCTGAGACACTAATGCACAGATGATAAATCAAAATTCAAGAATGTAGGTGCTTTGTCCCTAAGCCCCACTACAGATATTGATTAAGTAGGTCTGGATCTGTGGACCTGTGGAGAACTCCTTTGCCAGAATGGCTTAAAAACTAAAGTAGGCCAAAATCAATTCTTCATCTTCCCAACACCCAAACTAAAATACTGAATCTTTCCATCCCATTACGAGAAAAACTCATACTATACGTTTTTGACTTGCCTGGGAGGATAATTCTAGTATGTGTGCCTGATTGTCCCATAATTGCTGTTATTATTATGATTTTAATAATTATTAAAATATCATATCATTATTGTATTATTTTAAGTGCTGTCTGGGCATGGTGGCTCAGGCCAGGTGTTGAGGCTCACCCCTGTAATCCTAGCACTTTGGAAGGCTGAGGCCGGAGGATCACTTGAGTTCAGGAGTTCAAGACCAGCCTGAACAACTTAGCAAGACCTTGTCTCTACTAAAAATTAAAAAAATAAAAATTAACCAGGTATGGTGGTGTGTGCTTGTAGTCCCAGCTCCTCAGGAGACTGAGGCAAGAGGATCACTTGAGCCCAGGAGGTTGAGATTCTGTGAGCTATGATGCGCCACTGTTCTCCAGCCTGGGCAACAGAGCAAGAGGCTGTCTCTAAATTAATACATCAATCAATTGATCAATCAATAAGCTCTCCTTCACAAGAGCTCCCCTGTTTGAATGATAAATGGTATGGTCACCATAGTCTTATCATTTTCAAATCAGAGACAGATCAAAAAGAAGGAATGAATGACCTGCAAGAGATGGTGCCGTATAGCTTGTTGAAGACCTGCTGAGGGCTGCTATCCCTTGGTGGCTCTAGGCTGAGATGAGGATGGGGTAGGGCATTGGAATCCATGGGAGATGCTAGACCCATGCTACCTAATGTCATGGAAGAATAGAAAATGTACAAAGAAAAAAGTGAGAGCGGTAAGGCCTTTGTCTATAGGATGCTGTCCCAGCTTTCTTGTCCCCATACTTAGAAGGGAAAAAGTTTTGGGATCAAAGAGAGAGAGAACTAATCTTTCTACCCTCTAAGTAAGGACCCTGTATGCCTTCATCCCACTTAAGAAGTAAGCCTGAAATATGAGTTATTTGGCCATACCCTGGTCCTACAGTAGTCCTAGTCTTTGCTGCCACCCAAGCCAGCTTCATGGAAACTAGGCCATATTGGCATGCAAGACCGAGAGTACTTTTTTAAATAAACGTGCCCTAGATTTGTTCTAGTTTATAGGAAAAATAAAAATAATTTGCAAACCAGCAACAATCATTAACACAATTTTTGGTGACATTTCCCCCTACCCGTGTTGGAAAACAGTGGGTTTGAAAACCGCCGACCAAGAGTCGTGGGCCTCGAGTCACAGGCAGCGTGCAGAACCTCCTGAGTATGCTCCCTATATCTGGTTCTGTGGTTCTGTGCCCTGGTCTGTCGTTCTCCTTTCTTCTTGATAGCCTTTCTTTCCATGGGCTTTTTTTTTTGTTTTTTTTCCAGAGACAGAGTCTTGCTCTGTCACCTAGGCTGGAGTGCAGTGGCATGATCTTGGCTCACTGCAACTTCTGCCTTCTGGGTTCAAGGAATGCTTGTGCCTCAGCCTCCCAAAGTGCTGGAATTACAGATGGGAGCCACCGTCCCCGGCCCCAGGGGCATCTCGATTAAGCAATAGGAATGCAGTTAAGGAAGTGATGAAATTTATCAAAGAATCCTTAGGAAATGTCAGCTATAGCTCTTATCACCATGGCTGTCTGTAAAAGGGTGGTCCTGAGATGCAGTAGTCACTGAGTGCTGGATTTTAAGTCCCGTCTCACTGTATGGAATTCATATGTCAAACACAATGAAAATGAAGCGTATTTGTGACAGTTGAGTATGAGACTTTTATTTTGTTTTTTTTTTGAGCTAAGGAAGTAGGCAGGTAAAGAGAAAACCTTCACTGCAGAATTGACACACTGTAGAGGAAAATTGCTTTGTCTGTCCAAAGACATGCTTAGCTGACGAGAAATTAAACAACATGATTGAGGAGGAAAACCTGAATAAGTGGAACAGGGAAGTAAAAAAGGATTCTGTCACTATTTACGCCCATTATTCAAGTTGGAAGATGGGATGATTCTTAATTATTCATTTGGGTGTCAATGCAGATAGAAAATCACCATCATAGAAGGATACATTAAAATGAGTAAGAGATTTTCAAAATTCACAGAATAAGTATGTGTGGAATTTTGCAGGTTTTCAGGAGCCTGTTGAGTTCCAGGGTAGGAGAGAGATGTCACGCCAAATGACAGTTTTCTTGTTCAAGGAGCGTGAACACAACAGGCTGACAAAATTTGAAAAGAGCAGTGCTGATGAGCAAAAGGAAAGAGAAGAAAGGACGGCCCTGGGCTTCCTGTCCTCAGTGAGGCAAGCTGTGGGTTAGTGTCAGTTAACCAGATATGAGTGTGCTTGCAGGAGTGTGGCGTGGACTGGAGGAGGTGCCAGTCACCTACTCCCTGACATGATCTCTTCCCTCCACCCAGGGCCAGTGGACATCTGTATGTATGTTTCCCTTAATCCCATTATGTTTTTACTTGATGCCAAGTAGCTCTTTTGTTTTGTTAGCCACAAAGCTTGATTTAATTTATCCGTTTGCAGAGTAGATACTTAAGAAAAATGCAAAACTACTCTCACTTTGCTGTATAAGCAGCTAATATTTTTTACCTTTTTATTTTATTTTTTAAAGGTTTTCTTTCTTTTTTTTTTTTTAATTATACTTTAAGTTATGGGATCCATGTGCAGAACATACAGGTTTGTTACATAGGTATACATGTGCCTTGGTGGTTTGCTGTACCCATCAACCCGTCATTTACATTAGGTATATCTCCTAATGCTATCCCTTCCCTAGCTCCCCATCCTCTGACGGGCCCTGGTGTGTGATGTTCCCCACCTGTATCCATGTGTTATCATTGTTCAACTCCCACTTATGAGTGAGAACATGCGGTGTTTGGTTTTCTGTCCCTGTGTTAATTTGCTGAAAATGATGGTTTCTAGCTTCATCCATGTCCCTGCAAAGGACGTGAACTCATACTTTTGTATGGCTGCATAGTAGTCCATGGTGTATATGTGCCACATTGTCTTTATCCAGTCTATCACTGATGGGCTTTTGGGTTGGTTCTAAGTCTTTGCTTTTGTGAACAGTGAAGCGGCTAACTTTTTAAGGGAAAGGAAATACAACCTGCCAATGATCAATATGGTGTTGGATTTTTGTCTTCATGTGCAGCACGTCCAGTGATTTGGTGCATTCCTTTGTGGATTGTGGTTCGGCCATGGTGCCTCTTTTGCAATGTGAAGAGTTTGACCTTTGACGTGGATACGAAAGAGTGGGAGAAAGTGCGGAAGTTGCCACCAAACTCCCGTACTACCTGCAGAAAGCTGTGAGGCGTGGAGAGTGAAGGAACACAAAGTGATGATTCTCTCTCTTAAATCATAAGTCTGGGTCCAGTGTTGACTTTTAACTACCTTCCTGTTTCCACATGCTGAGATTCTTCTCTGATACCTTAAGCACTCTGCTCAAATCCAACGTTTTTCTTCATTGCATCTGTCAGTTACATGAAAATCCCCTTTGGTCACTGAGACCCAAACCTTGCTGGTGTGTCATTGAGCCAGGTCAAGTCTTCGATATGACTGTGCTCCTACCCTCAACCCAGCCTTTGGCGCTGGTGCCTTAGTGACTGCAGAAGCCTCTTAGTCTTCCCATCTCCACCTTGCTGTATACCCCTGCCTTGACCCTTGCTGGCCAATAGTAAAAATCCCTTCCCAAAATATTCTTAAGTAAACAAACAAAAATACAAAATAACGTTTAAAAATAGAGAACGCAAAGTTAAAAAAAATCCTAAATGTTTATCTCACCTTATTTAGCCTAGTCTGAACTCTAAAGATTTTCCTAGTGCTTCATTAACTATAATGTCTGCACATTCTCCTAATCTTAAACTACCCTGAATTGTCGATCTCTTTCTCATCATGTACCTCCCTCTCCACCATAAAATTTTAAATTTCTGAAGGGTCCTGCACAGCTCATAATAAAATACCAAGGGCACGGGAGTCATTGAATTAGTAATTGTTGAATTAAATTAAGTACATCTGGTAAAATCCCTTTGAATAGCTCATTAGTAATGGAGTCTGGTATGTTTGTATGTGGGGAGCAAACTGGGATGTGTCATTCTGTATTGTTGAACACAATAGTGTCCCTCCAGAAAAACACTGTTGATTTTGTGTGATTCACTGACAGCTTCAAAGGATGGTGTAACCATCTGTTTTCTAAAGCTCCTGAGAAAAGAACAAAAGGATTGGGCTTGGAGTTGAGAATGAGAAGAAGGGGGTAGATAAAAGGTAGAATTTTTTGCACTGCTTAGCTTGTATAACAATCGACCAGATTAGCCGGGAACTCTGCCACCTCCTTCCTGAGTATGAATAAAAAGGAGTATCTTCTCCTTTGCTGGAGATGGTGGACACAGCTTTTCCTAGATGACCTCTCTGGCCTGGTCCAATTCTGCATTTTTAATTGGAGTGTTTTTCTTCCTTATTCTCCAGATTTATTTTTTAAATTACAAAAGAAGTACGTTTGTTTAAAAAAATCTGAGAATTCAGAAATTTATAAGCCAAAAGCCCCTGCTCCAATTACTTTTCTTGGAGCTAACCATGATTATTGCAATAATGATTATTTGCTCTATGTATTCTCATGCTGTTTAAATAGAGACACGTGTGTGTACATGTCATGGGTTTTATGAAAATGTGATTAAAGTTTTCATCCTGTCCTTCAGTTTGCATCTATCCTCATCATTATCGTGTGTGAGTGCACAAGTCTCATTTCTTTTTAATGGTTATGTAGAGTTTCTCTGTATAGATACACCATAATTTTGTAATTGTTCCCATATAGATGTATATTTAGGTTTTTCCAAAATTTACTGTTAAACATAATGCTATAAATAGCCTTTGTGCTTTTACTACAAGCTTGTCAAAAATATGCACTCAATTTATCAAATGCTTTCTTTACATTCTTTGCTGAGATAACCATGTGGTTTTTCTCCTCCAAACTATTGACATATATAGGGTGGCTTAAAGTCATCAAACAAGGTGAAAATTGAGTCCTGCCATAATTATCTTTGAAAATCCATTAAATCATCCCTGTTTGTGCTCTAGCATTTCTCAGTAAGAGCAACTCAGCCTGATTTTTTTTTTCCAGTATTGGAACAGGATGCTATTTCTTTGGTTGAACCCGTATGAAGTGGTTGGCTTGTGTTCTAGAGCCATCTTTTATCAAAGACAATTGTTATCAGTTTTGTTATTGTTGTTGTTTGATTTTGTCTTGTTTTTAGCTTACATCGTTGAAATTCATAAACTAGAGGTACATGTGTCGCTGTGACACTGTAATGAGCCACCTCATTAGATGGCTCCTTGAATTTTTGAATTAAGCCCTCCTTGGTCTGTGATGGGTTTAATTTTTGGTTCTGCTTTTAATACACTGGTGAATTCATTGTGCTGCCCCATTTTGTGAATTCATCAGAGTTTTTCTCTGTGTATTCTTCACAAGTTCTCTAATAAATACTTTTTTCTGTGTTCTATAATGTACTATTAATAAAACTTTGAAGTGGTATTTTTCTGGCGTTTCCCTCGTTTTTAAATCGCCATTTATACTTTGGCAGAAATTACTTTGAGATTGATGACTGCAGCTTTCCAAATTGATTTATTCTAGGCAAGCATCTTCCACTATTCTTGAAATTTGGAGGCCATGGAGGTTCTGTTTTTAAGGCTGATGTGTTGCTGTTTCAAATTATACTTGAAACTCCGAACATATGGGGCTTTTCATCCACCCTTCCATCACCCACGTAAATGAATATCATAATTTTATTTTCATTTGGCCTCGTGAATCTCAGTGCCCACACATTGTGATTGAGACTGACAGTGTGGTTGAAGTTTTGTTGGGGAGATCAGAGAGCATCTGGTCAGAATGTTTCTCTTCCTCTAATTTCTGATTCTTTTATCTTACGAGATACAGCAGAGTCAGCCGTGTGAATATTTGGAAAGTGCAGCTCTGGAATATCAATGGAGCCCTCTCTCCTGTCTGTTGGGAACCAGAAGCAAAGGCAAATTGGGAATGCATTTTTCAGTGTCTGCAGGAAGTTTGAAGTTTATTTATTAACACTAAATGCATCTGTTGGGCTGCAGTGATGAGATTAATCCTCATTTTAAAATATTTGATCTGCAATTGATTAAGCCCTTGAAGCTTTTGCTGTAGTACAAATTTAGACTACTGGTGTGCCTGGGAAGTGCACCAGGTTCTGAATTATACGGCGGGTTGCATAGTGGGCAACCTTCAAACCAGAGAACACCTGGGGCCAGCAGGAGTGGGAATACTGAAAAGGCAAAGGGCGCACTGGAATTTTTTAAAATTTATTTTGATGATGACTCTGAGGGGAAATGCAGTGTTGAAACTGTCTGAGAACATAAAGCCTTGGTATTAACTGCTGCTAGAAACTAGGGAAAGCCAAACTGTGTTAGTAAAAGAGAAAGAAGGGGTTGTTCTTGTGATGCATAGCCTCTGACACCTTGGCCCCTTTCCTAAAAATATAGTTCCCGTATGTGGAGTTTCACAGGCACCTCATGGGCTTGGGAAGGTCTGTGATCCTAGGGGAGAAATAAAATGACTGGTTCTTGAAAATATGTTGGAGGGCTTGAGTTCTTTAACTTTGGCAAGAATCTTAACCAAAGATCTCATGCTGATAGGGCTGAGATCAGCTTCTCTGTGCTTGTGTATTATCTTGCTGGGCTTGTCCAACATCCAAAATCCACAGGCCATACATGCAGAAATCTTAGCTACTTAACATCATTTTTAAGAGCTCTTTTGTTACGGTCATTGCTTATATCTTTAATGTCATCTCCTGTTGCATTCTTGAACAACAGACCTAAACTTACTGAGCTATCGTATAAGCTTAAATTATTAGTATTTTTTGAGATGGGGTCTCGCTGTGTTCCCCAGGCTGATCCTGAACCCCTGGGCCCAAGAGAGCCTCCAACCTCAGCCTCCCGAGTAGCTGGGACTACATGCACATGCCACGTGCCCAGCTGTGTATGCGTAAATACGAGGTGACCCTAACAGAAGGCATTCCTCCATTTAGCTAATGAGAAGAATGAGGGAGAAAATGCTTTTGTTTTGCCAACTTGAATATATAAGCTTTTAGGACTATAGGTGAAATAGGAAATGCCTTTTTATAATATTTATTGAACTAGATATACAATAATATAATTTACAAATTTCTGTGCCCACATGTTATAGGAATGTGCATGCAGGGCTCACCAGTAGTGAGATGAGTCAGGTGTTTGTGTCTGAAGATCCAAATGACTGTTGTTTCAGACACTGTCAGAGCTGGAAGCACCCTTAGAGATCCTGTCCATGATCCTTATCTCACAGATAAGGAAACTGAGGCTCAGTGTGGGCACACAGCAGGCTGTGGCAGAGCTGAGTTCCTCCTTGTTCTCAAATTGGAGTAGGAGTATCTCTGGAGGATATAGGTATCCAAGGTAATATGCCCCAGGGGCTAAATATGGTACACCTCAACAAATTATTTAACCCGAATATTTGGTCATAAAAGTTAAGTAGTTGAACTATAAATATTTTATACATGTTTTTACATAAAAAAACAGACACAGGTTACTCTGGTACACAGCACAATATTCTTACAAAAGTTTAAGATAAACTAAGACATCAGGAAATTTGGGGCAGTTACTTTAGGCTTCACCTCCAGATCATTAGAAGAAATTCATTCAGTGTCTGGTCATGTAAAAGGGTATAAATATTAGGAGAAATGTTTAAGAGCTTCTGCACTGCGCCACTTAGAGTAGTATACGGATGCTGTCCCACATGTAAAACTTGAGTCATCGAATCTTGATTCGGGTGAACAAAAACTTGCTAGTCCAGGCACAAGTGCAACAGCTGTGTGTACCACCGACAGGTGGTGCTGGCCGTCATTTATGTGATACCCTTTTGAGTTGGAACAAGTATTTTTTAACACTCACCTTCGCAGAACCTGTCATAACACATACATTGAGAAACTAGGATAGAAGAAAGCAATTTATCGTACGTGATTATGGCCTGGTGGCATATCACTTAAGATTAATTGATTCCCTTCTACTATAATTTTATACTCATAAAGAATTGAAATAATTTCTTTTAACACTTTAATAGTGGCTAGGGCCCACCCTTAATAGAGTGCACTGGTAGTACATGCTTTAAAGGAATGAATTGGAATTATAGTTACGTGTCTGTTTCCTCCGAAATCAGTTTCTAGTAAAGGGATTTACTGATATCTGATCAACTGAATTGATAACATGCAATTTCTGAGCAGAATTCTATTGTGGTTTCATAATCCAGGACATTTTCTCCTTCTTCTCCATGCCTTACAGACACCCTTCTATTCAATATCCTTTTAAGGATGTTTTTCCCCCTCCTCAATGAAGATTGTTCCTATTTTTACTTTAACAACCCCAGTCACTTTCAAATGTAATCATTTTCATCCTATTTTTACACATGAGTATATAAAGTAAGTGTGACCTAAACCGATATAATCTGATGTATCTATAAATTGGTAAAATTTTTTTTAAAATGGCTTCTTTGTAAGCGATTTATCATCGGCAGTTTCTCATTTGGAGCTTAGTTAGCATATACGAATACAGCAAAGACTAATTCTCTAAAGTACTTTCTTGCCATGGAACAGATTTGTTTTGGGTTGGAGATAGGATCTGGGATTGTCAGACTAAAGCTTCCATGTCTATAAAGTGTAGACAATCCCCACTTTTTTCTTTTGTATTTTGCTTCTTAAATGACATGAAAGCATTTCATGAATCTGAAAAGAGGAGCACATTCCCCAGTGTTATTTGGAGTCAAGGTTTCTAGTGAATTCAGTTTATGGCAATACTGGTTTGGGGATTTTTTTTTTTCCACCCAGGAATGCAGCAACCACTTTGCATAGTGGGAAAATTGCATCTCCAATTTGGGATTCAATTTTTACCTACCTCAGGTGTGAAGTGGAAACTAACCTTTCTGTAGTGATAATTGTGCCCAATTTTGCATCTATGGTGAACTGATTCTAAGTCTATCATGGGTCAGCTTTTGGCCAGATTTCCTTATAGTTATGTGAGGATTGGAGTTGTAGGAACTTTTTTGGTCATTATACCCTCTCTGTGCAGTGTGAATGGAAGCCTGTCAAGGAGGGAAGTGTTGGGTATCTGAGTGATTTCACAGACTGGATTGTTAGCCATGGAAAGGTTTGACACACAGTCTAGTTTTGCCCACTCAGTAGCTAGATAAAGAAATTGAGGCACAGAGAGGGCAAGTAACTTTCTCAAGATGACATAATTAGTTGGTGACAAATGATGGACTATTCTACGGGACCCCTTCACTCTGATTCTCTGAATCAGTGATAAGACTTGCTATCTGCATTTTTAACCCATTAAAAATATACCCTAGGCATTTCTAATATGTAGCCAGGTTTAGGAATTCCTCTACTTTCTTTCTTTTAATTTATAGCAGTGGTTTTCAACCAGTGGCAATTTTGAATTGCAGGGGACATCTGGCCAGCTCTTTTGGGTGAGTTGGTTCCTGTGGGAGACATTTTTAATTGTCAGAAATGTGGATTGCTCCTGGTATCTAGTCAGTAAAAGCCAAAGATACTGCTGCACATCCTACAGTGCATAGCAATACAGAGCAAAGAATTATCCAGCCCCAAATGCCAGTAGTGCCAAGATTGAGAAACACCTGCTTTGCAGTGATTAATAGCATTGGCTCTAGAGTGCCGAATCCCGGTTCAAATTTTAGCTCTTACCAGCTCTGTAGTACTAGGCAACATAATCAGTCTCTTGAAGCTTAGTTGTCTTATCTGTAAAATGGGGATATTAACAGTTACTTCACAGGGTTGTGGTGAGGAGTAGTGTAAAGTGCTTAGAAGAATTGCATGGCTGATTCCACATTCTCAAGAAGTATTAGGTATTATGATAAATATTAACATCATTACAGTGCATACGTTTCAGTTATTTTACATCATAAAAAAGCTAAAAACAGTGAATGAATAGCTCCCAACAGGAGACAGTTACATAAAGCACTTTGGTACATTCTAGAGGCTTAATACATGCTTGGTGGTTTTTACTTAATTGAAGAATATGAATGTGGTTGTATATGTGCCTGTTTACCTTGGCTGTTTTTCTGTATATATCTAGTAAGGGTGATAAGTAGCAAATTTGCACAGTTTCAGGGCAAGGGCTATATTTATCTACATTAACTGTGGAGACTACTGAGGTTCCCGGGGAAGAGATTAACAGTGGATGAGCTCCATGGGTACCAAACATGATCCCAGAAAAAGAAACACGTACCAACTGTGTGGTTCATTAGCTTCGCAAAAAATCTTAGCAAGATTGCAAACTCATTACAGGTAAAGACCTTTGTTATAATTCTTCTGTAGTCCATATGTCTACGGCTATGTCAGACATATTGATGCTACTCCGTAAATAATTATTTTGGGGTTGAGGATTTGAGAGCAACCTCTAAATTTTCATGAAACCTACATAAAAGCCAGGAATTCAGATAACTCAGAATCTGCTTGAGTCATATTAGAAAAAACTTTAATATTGGCAATAATGAAACCAAGCACTTATGTATGTATATGTATATACATGGCATATGTGTTATATATGTGTGTATATATATACATACATACATATATATGTATATGCATATATATGAGGAGTCTTCAAAAAGTTCATGGAAAATACACAATAGGATACAACTATACATGGATTTCAATTTTTTTTCCCCACAAGAAACTCGTACTAACTTGTTACAAAGTAGCTGAACAGGATCTAGTTTCAGATACTAAGAATGATGAGACATCAGTTTGAAAAGAACTTCTAATCGAGCAACGTGAATTCTGCTAAAATCGAAGCAAGAACAAATATCAAATTTGTGGTGAAATCACTCATGCTTTACCAAAAGTTTATGGGGGCAATGGCTCAGAGAAATCCACAGTTTACAAATGGATAATTCATTTTAAGAAAAGATGAGATGATGCTGAAGATGAAGCCCACAGTGGCAGACCATCCACATCAGTTTGCAAGGAAAAAAAATTGATCTTGTTTGTGCCCTAATTGAAAGGGACCGACAGTTAACAGCACAAATAATAACCAACACCATAGGCATCTCAATTGGTTCAGCTTACACAATTCTGGCTGAAAAACTAAAGTTGAGCAAACTTTCCACTGGATAGGTGCCAAAACCATTGCACCTAGATGAGCTGCAGACAAGAGCAGAGCTTTCAACTGCATTTTTAAACAAGTGGGATCAAGATCCTGAAGCATTTCTTTGAAGAATTGTAACAGGAAATGAAACATGGCTTATCAGTTGAATCCCGAAGACAAAACACAATCAAAGCAATGGCTACCAAGCGGTGGAAGTGGTTTAGTCAAAGCAAAAGCAGACTCGTCGAGAGCAAAGGTCTTGACAACAGTTATTTGGGCTCTTCAAGACATTCTGCATGTCGACTTTCTGGAGGACCAAAGGATGATAACATCTGCTTATTATGAGAGTGCTTTGAGAAAGTTAACCAAAGGTTTAACAGAAAATGCCAGGGAAAGCTTGACCAAAGAGTCCTTCTCCACCATGACAATGTTCCTTCCTGCTCATTCCTCTCATCAAACAAGAGCAATTTTGCAAGAGTTTCAATTGGAAGTCATGAGTCAACTTTACAGTCCTGATTTGGCTCCTTGGTACTTCTTTTGGTTCTCTAATCTTAAAAAGTCTGTAAGGGACACCCATTTTTTTCTTCAGTTAAAAATGTAAAAAAGGCTTGGCGTGATGGCTCATGGGGTCAGGATTTCAAGTCCAGCCTGACCAAGATGGTGAAACCCTGTCTCTACTAAAAATACGAAAAGTAGCCAGGCGTGGTGGTGGGCACCTGTAATCCCAGCTACTCAGGAGGCTGAGGTAAAAGATTGCTTGAACCTGGGAGGTGGAGGTTGCTGTGAGCTGAGATTGCGCCACTGCACTGCACTCCAGCCTGGGCAACAGAGCGAGACTCCATCTCAAGAAAATAAACAAATAAATAAAGATAATGTAAAAAAGACAACATTGACATGGTTAAATTCCCAGGACCTTCAGTTGTTTAAGAGTGGTCTAAATGGTGGCCGGGCACAGTGGCTCACACCTGTAATCCCAGCACTTTGGGAGGCCGAGGCAGGTGGATTACAAGGTCAGGAGTTCAAGACGAACCTGGCCAAGATGGTGAAACCCTGTCTCTACTAAAAGTACAAAAATTACAGCACGCCTGTAATCTTAGCTACTCAGGAGGCTGAGGCAGGAGAATCAATTGAACCTAGGGGAGCGGAGGTTGCAGTGAGCTGAGATTGCACCACTGCACTCCAGCCTGGGCGACAGAGTGAGACTCCATGTCAAAAAAAAAAAGGACTAAATGGCTGGTTCATCACTCACAAGAGAGTTTTGAACTGGATGGAGCTTACATTGAGAAGTAAAGTTTATATTTTATATTTTTGTCTTTTAATTCCATTTTTACACAAACTGTTTGAAAATATGTTTGTGTGGTATGCTGGTAAATGTTTAACACCTGGCTCTGGCAGGGGATGACTGATGTCTCTGAGTACGGAGGTAGGAAGAGGTGCTAACATTTGACTCTCATGAACCAGTATAAGCTTACTCCAGTGCACAACTATGTAATAGCACTTGTGTGCCAGGTACTATGCTAAGTGCCTTATTAAGTGTATTCGTTCATTTAAACCTCACGTCAACCCTTCTGGGGTAGTTGTATTATTGTCATCCCCATCTTGCAGATGCAAAAACTGAGGCACAAAGAGTTTAAATGCCTAGCCCAAGGTCACACGGCTTGTTAGTGAGAGAGTTAGGATGAGAACCCAAGCAGCCTGGGTTTGGAGTTCATGGATTGAACCTCAACATTATACTATTATCTCTCAGAAAAACCTGATGTTACTAATTTATATTTTCATTAAATTAAGGAAAACATTACACAGGGAGCAAACTCTTAGTACATAGCTAAACTTGATGAAAATCCCTTGCGCTGTGCCATACACATGTCCAGCTGCAGGTGGGAGTGTTAAAAAAATTGGTTTCTTCTTGGCTAGGTGCGGTGGCTCATGCCTGTAATCCCAGCACTTTGGGAGGCCAAGGTGTGTGGATTGCTCGTGCCCAGGAGTTCAAGACCAGCGTGAGCAACATGGCAGAACACCATCTCTACAAAAAATGCAAATATTAGCTGAGTGTGTTGGTGTAGTCCTAGCTACTCAGGAGGCTGAGGAGGGACGATCACTTGAGCCCAGGAGGTTCAGGCTGCAGTGAGCCATGATTGCACCACTGTGCACCAGCCCAGGTGAAAGAATGAGATTGTGTCTCATGAAATAATAAAATAAAATTCAATTGGTTTCTTCTTTAAGAATACAGAATTCATCCTGAGAACACACTCGTTCCCCCTGGTGCTCTCACTTGTCCCACACACGCAGCCCTTCCTTCCCCAGTCTGTGCGAAGCACACATCACACTTCTCATGCGGTAGCATCTCTGATGGCCTCGGAAAATATAATTAAGTTTTACCTTCTGGCTGCTCTTCTCCCAGGAATTGGCCACCGTAGAATTCTGATGAACCAAACTGTGTTCTGTATTATATTCGTTCATTCTATTTAAATCATTTTGAAACCTCCCCTCTCATGCTGGTCCACCCATCTCTGATACCCACATACTCTAGTCCCACTTTCCCAATTTTGAATTGTCCCTCAAGGCCTAGCCCATTGCCCCTTCTTCATGGGAGCCTTCCTAATGGCATCAAATAATTTACATAAATGATTTTTGAAAATGAAAATGTCTTTAATTTGAACACCTTTTTTCCTCTGTTCTCATTCTGGGCAGAAGGAATGCAGTTTTCACTCACTGCGAACAAATAGGACACTGCTGTTTATCTTCCAGGAGACCATTGTTTTTCTCATGCTCATCTCTCCCAGTGGGATAATTGTAGGTATGTCTGAAGGCTTCATCTAGTTTGAGATGGATGTTCTCATGGAGGAAAGGGTAGTGAAGTGCAGCGCTCATCTCCCCCTAATGGTGGACCTTGCCTGTGGTCATGAGCAAAGAGTGCAGCCGTTGAATTTCTGGAAGAGTCCAAAGCTGTCTCCGTGATTGATCTGTGATGAATCCTTGCACTGGAGAAATGAGGGTAAGGAATTTTCATCAGAATGTGGAAATGGCCATGAGGGGGAGGTTGTTTCATCTTTTTCTATGGCCTCCACCACCAAGATAATAAAAAACACTTCTCAGCATTGTTTCCTGGAACTTATAGGTGTGTAAAGGAAACCCATGATCAAATCACTCTGGGAATTGCTCACTGAAACATAGTTTAGACATGTGTCATTCCTGTCTTCCCTTCAGGGCTTCTCGGAGCTTTTACTATGCTAATGTGTGATTGAATGTCTATAAGATTTTATAATAAGCAGCATTTTCCAAACTCACCTGCCTCGGAATTTTTTCGTCTCAAAGCATTCTCTTTGACTTGTGTTCAGTGGAATAGCCTTTGGAGAATTCTATACTGGAGAGAAAGATTGTTGGGCATCTGGGGATGGCCATAAAAATCTATCCTGAGCAGGAGTCTTGTCATCATTCTCTTAAGGAAGTATATTTCCAAATCACTATTTATAGTATCTCTGACTATCTTTTAATGCTCTTTGTACGGTGCCCTGGTTACTAAGATAATAGTACATTGTGAATGCACACACACACGGAAAGTTTTAAAGAGGTGGGAAGGGAGTTGATGGTGAACCCCCGCTCTGGACTGATCAACATGAGTCAGTGTGTCTGTGATTAGTACTGAAGGGCTCCTAACTCAGCAGGTAGACTTCTGGCTAGAGTTCTGGGTGGAGTTCCTTTTTCAGTGACCATATGGAAAGTGTTTGAATTTTTTTTCCTTAATGGTTTAAAAAAATTGTGGCCTGGAAGCAAGGATATAAGCCAAACATTTTCACAGCATGAGCCCTGTGTAACTGTACGGCTCTGTATGGTATACAAATCAAATTTATCAAAAGTAGGAAGAATAGTTTTTTAAAAGATTTTTGTTGGTTTTGTTAGCGTGATGTATCACAGTGGTTCATAAACATGGGTCTGTGGATGAGGAGCTTTTAAAACATTTAGATTTCTGGGCCCCACTGTTGAAATTTAGGAGCTTTGAGGGGAAAGCCCAGGAAATGTTCCAAGAGTGATCCACATACTATCAGTTCTTGTTTTTGTGTCTGTGTGTAGTTATGTCTATAAAGTCACCATGAACACTTAATTAGCAAATACTGATCTGCTAACGGAAATACAGGATTAGGTTCCTGTGAATTTCTGGTCACATTTTCATCAACTGATCAATACATAATTGTATTTTACATATATTTCTGTTTAATGACACTTTAATGTTCATTTCTTTCAAATCAC
This sequence comes from Hylobates moloch, assembly GCF_009828535.3. Taxonomy (NCBI): domain Eukaryota; kingdom Metazoa; phylum Chordata; class Mammalia; order Primates; family Hylobatidae; genus Hylobates; species Hylobates moloch. The sequence goes on along the minus strand of NW_026652279.1, from coordinate 7,379,731 downwards.
ATATGCAGTATTTCTTTATAATAAGATGTCACTGAGAAGGGTTGAACACTTTCCTGATCCTTTACAGCAATGCTGTTCACTATGTTTTTTCAAATTTTTCGTCTCACAAATCCACAAATTTAGCCTGTTTTCCATCTTTTCCATAGCCTCATCATATACTATAGATGTTACCTTAGCAATCTGTGGCTTGGCCTCAGATCAGCCAATTTCCTTTTTCTTTTTCTGGACATACATTATTGTGGATTCATTAACACCGAACTCACAGCTAAGAGCACTATAACTCGTGCCTGAATGAAGCATATCCAGCACACCAGTTTCTCTGTAAGGCTGGTAAGTTTTAAAGCGGTAGGAAATTTGCTGAGTGTGACAGGGAGTCAAGGGTGAACACTTGCTCTAGATTGATAGCATGAGTCAGTGTATCTATGATTAGTACTCAAAGGCTCTTCTGCCTCAGCAGATAGACTTCTGGCTAGAATTTTGGGTAGAGTTACTTTTTCAAGGCCACATGGAAGATGTTTGAATTTTTTTTTTTAATGGTGTAGGGCAGTTGTTGCTTGGAAGCAAAAATATAGGCCGTATACAGCCTTCTTGCACTTAGAAACACTATATAGACTTTAGCACTACAATTGGAGATCATTTTAAACAGAGAAATTACCATCAAAAAGCACAAAAATGTGAAAGAATGGCATTAAATAGACTGTAAAAAGCACATTTCTTCACAGTGTGAGACCTGAAACAGAAGGACAGGCCATGGTCTTGTTTCATCTCTACTGGAAACATACTCATTGGGTAACTACAATTTTTCACTGCTCTGTACATGCCCATAAATGGCCGTGAAAGTGCCGTGAGTATTGATTTTGAGGTTTCAAATAAAATTCAGTGAGTAGGCAAAAATGCAAATATGGAATCTATTAATAGTGAAGACTGACTATTTTTCTCCACAGAAACTGGACTGAGAAACCATTGGTGTGGCAGAGTTCAAATTCCCCCCCTTTGCCACTTGGATAAGTTATGTAATTTATCTTGGCCAGAGTTTTTTTGTCTGTAAAATGTGGCAATATCCGAAGCTACCTTGTAGGGTTGTTACGAGCGTTAAATGAGATTATGATCTGAGAACAATAGCTTATGCATAGACATGTTCTCTGAATAAGCGCTATTAGCCTTTGTCGTTATTGGTGGTAGTAGTAATGTTACTAGACTCAGAGACAGTAAACCTGAGTGTGGTGTCTACCTGGGCCACATTATGCAACTGGCTTATTTTTTCTGGATCTCTTGTTTTCTTTTTCATGAAATACTTACTGTAATAATTTCTTGGTGAAGCTGTTATGAGCATTCTATTAAATATCCTAGGTGACAATTTATTCGGCACTGAAGCCCATTGCAATAGTAGTTGGGAACTGTTGCAATGGCATGTATGAATGTAGCCTACCATTTGTAATGATCGTAAGTATCACTTAGTTGAGATATATGTTTTATAATGGGCATTATTTCTTCATGAGGATTTAACATTTTTGGGTTAAAGCCATATCTGTCAACACGACTGGACATACTATAGTTGTTATTAACTGTAACTATCATTCCTTTGCTATGGGTCAGTGGTTCACAGTGGGGTTGCTTTTGATCCCTAGGGGACATCTGGCAATGTCTGGAGACATTTTTGGTCATCACAACTGGGGGAGGTACTACTACTGACTACTGACCTAGTGAGTTTAGGTCAAAGATACTGCGAACATCTTACAGTGCACAAGGAACCTTGACAAGGAAGAACAAGGCAGCCCCAAATGTCAGTAGTGTCAAGGCTGAAAAGTTCCCCACTAACTGAAGGCTCCCCAAGGGCTGCCACTGTGGCTTGCTCACTGTCCTGAACCTGGCACAGGAACGGATACCCAGTGGGCCCTCAATAGATACCTCTTGAATGAAGTGATCTGTAAAGACACAAAGCCCTTTAGTTTGGCATTTCTGCAGCTGGTTTCATGACCTCTGAATTTTAGGATTCTGTATTTGACTCCTCTCCTCCGTTTTGATTTTATTTTTAAGATGTTAATTGTGCTATATTTCAAACATAAGGAAAAAATAATATAAGCAGTGCCCAAAGTGTGGTGTGTGGACTGGTACCATGGTAAAACCATTATCAGTCCAGAGGAAGGCAAGAACAGAAAATGAGAGTAAAAGTTTAGACATTTTTGTAGCAATTGACCAATGCTGTGATGTTTCTGCCAAATATACATAAATATCCTTCTGTAGCAATATGGAAATTAAAAACCCTGGTAGTCTCAGAAGCACAGATAACCAACATTTGTGTTTCCACTTTCCAGACTTCACACATGTTGACATTTTACTATGTTAAATTTATATTTGTATATTCCTTTCAATCTCACTTTGTTACCCTTTAGTTCCCGTTTCAAGAAATAAAACATCGTGGACATATGTATTGAACTCCCAGTATGTGCTAGGCATGGGTAGGTGCACCTCCTTTGAAAGAGGGTCTTCTTGGCTCCTCCAGCACCTGTCTCTGGTCTCCCATCCATCCCCTGCCTCACAACTGAAGGTGGAACTTCAGGAAGTGGACAGAACCATTGGTTAGGAAAACAATGAACAAAACCTGTCTACCAGTAGAGTAGTGATTACCAGGGGCAGGGAGTTGGGGCAGAATGGAGAGATGTAGGTCATAATGTGTAAAGTTGTAGTTATGTGTGGTAAATAAGTCTAGAAATCTAATGTATAGCATGAGGACTATAGTTAATAATATCGTATACCGGAAATTTGCTAAGAGGAGATTTTAGGTACTGTTGATGCAAAAAAAGAGGTGACTAGGTGAGATGATGGCTATGTTAATTTGTTTGACTATAATAATCAGTACTTGTATGCATATCAAAACATCACATTGCACAACTTAAATTGATACAATAAAAAAGAGAAACATCATTAGGACATACAAACAAACATATCTGCCATACTGACCTCTCAAACTTCTATTTAGATCAGTGGTTGGTAAACCACACCTGTCCCAGTGAAGTTTTACTGGAATGCAGCCATGGCCATTTGGTTGCGTATTGTCCATAGCTGCATTCACACAAAGTGGCAGAATCAAGTAGTTGCTACAGAGACCGTATGGTCTGCAAAGCCTAAAATAATTACTGTTTGGCATTTTATAGAAAAAGTTTGCTGCTCCCTAATTTAGAGGAGTACATTTTCATTTAAACCCAGGCCACGCTGCTCATTTGAATGTCATATGTAAACAATTTGGCTTCTCCATGGACTGAGTAGGTCTTATTTGTTAATTGAAGGAGAGAGAGGGCACAGAGTGTACCCAGTGTTCTGATTATTTTTATTTTTTTCTCCTTTCATTCACCTTGTGGTTTATTCCACTTCAGCCCCCATCCTGAACTTGTTAAAGTTCTTGGTAATTGCTCTGTTTTTTTCTTGGCAGTAATAATAAAGAAATATAAAGATGAAGCTGGGCATAGTGGCTCACACCTGTAATCCCAGCACTTTGGGGGGCCGGAGGCAGGTGGATTACAAGGTAAGGAGATCGAGACCATCCTGGCTAACACGGTGAAACCCCGTCTCTACTAAAAATACAAAAAAAATTAGCCAAGCGTGGTGGCGGGTGCCTGTCTTCCCAGCTAGTTGGGAGGCTGAGGCAGGAGAATGGCATGAACCCAGGAGGCGGAGCTTGCAGTGAGCCAAGATCGCGCCACTGCACTCCAGTCTGGGCGACAGAGCGAGACTCCATCTCAAACAAACAAAAAAAAGAAATGCAAAGATGATTTTAAGAATACTAAAAACAGGTAACACTAGTGCCAGGTGTCATGCTATGAATTTTATATGCTTCCCATCACAGTAAGTTTATCCTCTATTTTCAGATGAGGAAACTGAGGCTTAGAAACAAGAAGTGGCTTGCTCAAGGTATCTGGCTTAGAAGAAGCAAAGCCAGGACTCCAATGCAAACATCTTGACTAAAGTCTCAGACTTTAACCATACAGCAGGGTTTAATGGTTATTCATATGTTGCTGTGGTTTATTTGGACCCACTTTTTTTCCCTCTGAAAACCAAGATGCCGTTTTAAATGGCTTCTTTCCTCTGCATTTGCCCTTGTTTAATTATGAAAATGACTTGTGTGTTTAATAAGGTGCCACTTCCAAAACAACATACAGAATTCATTTTGTCGACAGGAAATCACTCATTCTGTAATTTACATATGATAATGGGGGTTTTGCCTGACATTTGCTTTTCTCCCCACTCATTCTAGATTTTAGACTAGGGATCCAAAAAGGCTAATTCTACCCCCAGACAATTAATCTAGTTATACACCATCCTGTGAGCAAATATGTGTAAGAATATACATTGGGGGCTTTTCAATTTGTTTTTTATTTTTTAGAGCTCTAAACTGATGTCAGGAAAGATGGTTCTGTGTCCTGAAGGGTACCTAATTTAGTTTAGAAAATTAGTATTCATCTTGGAATCCCGGGGTGTAGTTTAGTGTTTTGTATGATGTGCCTGTGAGGTGTCAGTTTGATAAGTATATTTTTGCTTGAACTTGATGCATTTTTCTCTACCCATCTTGTTCCCAGAATTAAGATTCTAGTAATAATTGGTCCTTTGGCATTATGGGTATGGGTCCAAAGTATTGTAATAGCTTATTATGGAAGGCGAGACATGGTGGCCTCCCATAGAGATGGTGGTCCCTATCATCTTCTTTCATTATAGCAGAATTTGTTTAATCTGAAAGTGAAAAGCATCATTAGAAGACAGATGTCAGAAAACTTTCTGACTTTCCAGCTTTCTGTGAGTTTAACCATAGTTTGAAGTAATTATATGTTAAGAGCAAAAATTGGGTTCATTTTTCCCTAATGAGATCTGGAAACTTTTCCGGAAGACAATAATAATCTTTGTTTGCACTGAATGCATTGATTTCAGAGTTGTTAGAGGACCATCACTTTGTGTAACTAGACCTACCCGTAGAGGATTAATAAATGTCCATGTTTGTTTATCTTAAACTTGTCTGAGTTTCCTAGGATGTATTGTCTGTGCCCTTAGACAAGGTCAAGTTTCACAGAACATCTTGTACTTCACCCTTGTACTGCTCACCACTATTGTGATTATTTCTATAATTACACATTTAATGTCTATCTGTCCTTTTTGACTATAAACTCAGGGCAAAGCCCGTTTACCATGTTCACCTTCATGGCGTTAGTGCCTTAGAGAATGTATGACATGAAACGTTCACTTAGTGAATATTTGTGGAATGAATGAATCAACAAGTCAATGAACTTATACCTCACTATGGTAAAAGTTCACCACAGTGATCTTTACCTTTACCTCTAAGAAAGTTGGACTTTCTTAGAAGCTGAAATTATGCCTTCTCTTTTTTTGTATTTGCCCCACAACATGTAACAATTGGCATAACGAAATCATTTTGTAAATACCAGGTAGATTAAATGGTTGAGTGCTTTCTATGTGGCCAACTTGTGATTTGTGTCTTGTCAGTATGGTTCTGGATGGGTCATAAACTATGATCTTGATTTAACACGGAGAGACTGTAACCAAACTCTGGAAACCTTCGCCATCCACTCATTTGGAGATTGGGGGATGAGAAATGTAGAACCCAGGCCAACATCACTATGACACAGAGAGTGGTTTTGGTTTAGAGGAGGTCCCCAAACGCTGGTGGGACTTCAGTTCCAGCTGACATCCAGGCTCTTGGCCCCATTGCAAGAAGGAATTCAAGGATGAGGCAGAAAATAGTGAAAGTAGCAAGATTTATTGCAAAGTGAAAAGTACATACTTAAGAAAGGAGAGTGCGGGTTTACTCAGGAGAAAGTCACGCAGTGGGGTTTGCGGTTTCCATCTTTATGGGTTTCTTTAACGAAGGGGTGGAATATTCATGAAAATTCCTGGAAAGAGGTGGAGATTTCTCTGAACTATGTTGCCATCCATTTTTACACCAAATATGAGTGTTTTTGGAACCGTCCTGGCACTGGTGAATGTGTGGTTTAGTATGTTAATGAGCATATAATGAGGTTGTAGGTGAAACCTAGGTCAAATGCAGCACCATGTTGGGTCCAGTTGGTATTAGCCAGCTTGGTCCATGCCCGTTTTTCAGGGTCTTATCAACTCATAGCTTCTGTAGCTATTTCAATAGTCTCTTTTTTGCTAGTTATGTGAAATTACTCCCTGGAATTTTCCATTCTCCTATGATCCCCCTGTATTATTCCTGCCTCATTTTCATGTCTTTTTTTTTTTTCCTCCAGAAACAGAACTGGAAGTTCTCAAGTAACTGTACTTCATAACACAATGGTTAAGAACATGGACTTGGGAGTCAGACTGACTCTGTACTTCCTATCTGGGTGACCTTGGTGAAATTGTTTAGTCTGACTGAATCTCCCCTTTTCTTCTATAAAATAGGAATAAAAATAGGACTTACCTGGCTGTTGTTGGCATTAATTGTACAAAAGGAGCTGGCAAGAAGCACATACAAAGGAAGCAGCTATCATTAATCCACAAGGAAAGAAGGTGTGGATATAAGTTCCAGTTGATTTCTAGTATTTATTGTGCATTACTGCATGCTCATGTAGACACGTCAAAATACAGGGCAAGAAAACCCTCGGATTTAGACCGGACACAATATTGTGCTTTGCACTTATTTCACTTCATTTTGACATTGGACAGAAACTTCTTCTGAGATAAGAGGGTAAAAGATGGCTTGTGAATGGATGAACAAGTCAAAGTTGGATTAAAAAGAGACAGAGAGGGAGAGAACTTGTGTTCCATAGCCTTGCTCCACCCAGCTGTGGTCCAGGGACCAGCAGCATTAGCATCACCTGGGAGCTTTTTGGACATGCAGAATGTAAGGACTCATCCCAGTCCTACTGAATCACAATGAGCATTTTAACCAAATCCCTAGGTAATTGAGATGCATATTAACATTTCAGAAGAACTGGTCTAAAGAATTCATTTGTTCATTCATTGTTACAATTTGGTTACTAGTAACTGGAATCTCAGTGCTTATACATTGTGTTGGAGAACAGAGCAAATAAAAATTTTTGAACAGTCAAACCGGACTGTTAAAATAGCAATATTTTACCAGATCATTAGGTTTTCTCGAATAGCAAATGCAGGAAGTTTTGTTCCTGTACTGATGTATTGCTATTTGGTCCATCATGTCCTTATTAAAAGTCAACAGTGATATTTGTAAAGAGAACTGTAACATTCTCTAGAACCCAAAAGGAAGGGTTTTAAAGTGATTTTGAGCCAAAATCAGTTAATTATAATCATCACCTCATTCTACCTTCTTAATACAAATTGTTCTTTTCAGCATTAAGGCTCATTCCCCCAGGGAACACGTGGTCAAGTTCGTGATTTTCCGTCGTGTGACTTCCACCTCATTTTAAATTCCTAGCATATTAAATTCACATTAAACCTCCAATTATTTTCTGTGTGCACACTTAATGATTCATTGGTAATTATACCAGACATTGTGCAAACCATTTCACATACATTATTTCAATTAACAGTGACCCTCTGAAGAAGGTATTATTACACTAGTTTGACAGATGAGAAAATTTCCATCCTAGAATGTAAGTGACCTTCCCAGTATCATCTGGCTATTCAGTAGCAGACTCTAGATTTAAATGAAAGTTTTTGTGCTGTCACTTCACTGGGGGTCATCATGCAAGGTGGTTTGATTTTTATTGGACTTGGCTCCAAACTTAGGAGCAAATTTCATTGCTACCAGACAAAGCTCAGCTTAGACTGCAGGCAAGTAAAGATTTTAAAGGAAACAAAAAAAAAATCTCCTTTAAACTTTCATGATGTTGTCATTCCCCAGTTGCTAGGGATTGAACTTACTGACTCCTTTAACAGAGAGTGGTGTTCATTTGGGCAATAACTACAACTGGCTCCCTAAGTAAGTAGCTTCCTGCGGCTTTCCATGTTGCTCCCTGTTGTGTCTACAGAATAGAAGACACTTCCCCCACTCCTCTTAATTCAAAGACAAATTTACGCGGTGTTTTTTTTGTTTTTTTTTTTTTTATAGAGTTGGGGGTCCCACTGTTTTGCCCAGGCTGGTCTTGGACTCCTGGGCTCAAGTGATCCTCCCACCTGAACCTCCCAGTGTGCTTGGACTACAGGTGTGAGCCACCATGCCTGGCCTCAGAGGCAGTTTTCTATTTGCCTACCTGCGAGGCAGTATTACCACTGGCTCTGAGTTTGAATCCCAGTGCCACACTTATTGTATCTCCTTGGGTAAGACACTTAGCCTGCCTCTGCCTCCATTTCCTTATCTTTAAGTTGGGGATAAGAATAGTACCTACTTCCTAGGGATGTTGCAGGGATTCCAGGTAGGGGATGTATGTAAAGTTCTTAGCCCAATACTTGGCACATAGTAGACATTCCGTAAATATTAGCCAATGATATTGCTATCCTTATCATCATTATCAACTTTTTTTCCTATTGTGTCTTTTTTTTTTTTTTTTTTTTGTGATAGTGTCCTCCTGTGTCACCCAGGCTGGAGTGCAGTGGAGCGATCTTGGCTCAGTGTTCAAGTAATTCTCCTGCCTCAGCCTCCTGAGTAGCTGGGATTACAGATGCATGCCACCATGCCTGGCTAATTTTTGTATTTTTAGTAGAGATGGGGTTTCACCATGTTGGCCAAGCTGGTCTCGAACTCCTGACCTCAAATGATCTGCCCACTTGGCCTCTCAAAGTGCTGGGATTATAGGCATGAGCCAGTAGGTATGGCCCTGTGTCTCTTTTTTGATACCTCCTGATATATTCTATGTTTGATGTGGAGTGCAATAAATATCCTTTATTCCCTTCTGTGTTTGGTGGCCCTTATTCAGTTCCCCCTCCCACCCCTCCTCGGAATAAGAAGTTTGCACTAAAAGATTTTCAAGTGTTCCTTTTCCTTTGATGTTGTCTTATTCCATTAACCTCTTATATTCCATAACATTTTACTTGCATAAGGTTTATAATTGAAAAGCACCTAAAACATGTGTATTGTTCTGTGTTTAATGATGGCTTGGCATATAAAATTTGGTTCCCTTTTAATCAGAGACACTTTGAAAACTGACACCGGACTTCACCTCATTCCTATATTAAGCCCTTTGGGAGGCCAAATGGAACAGAATCTTGCCAGTTCAGTGTCATAGGTAGTTTAAGAGACAGTAAACTGTATCAGAGGCAAAGGGGCTTTGAGATGGATGCAAGTTTTCTAACTTCTGATTAAGACGAACAAAATTTTCTCAATATGTGCTCCAGAATTTCCTTGGTGATATTGAGGGAATTTTTTTTTTTCAAATTTAGCGCTTCTGAGACTTAATTTTTCTGTCCCCATTGCAGACTTGATGACATTAGGGGATTATATTTTTATTAGGAAACTGAAATCCAGAATGGTTAGTGAGGAGGCCCACACCTTCATGCATACATAGATAGCACTAATGTCTGTCACAAGAGCTTTCTGGGTTATCAGTGAACTCAAGATGTAGCCAAGATTTGAAGGGAGACAGAAATAAAACCTGAAAAGGTTATTTCTGTTTAATAACATGACTTTTCACACAAAGTGTGGAAGAGCTTGCACGTGGGAACTGAACTGGAGTTGGAATTTACCTGGACACTGGAATTGGAATTCAACTGGACATTGGAATTCAACATTAGAATTCAACTGGAATTCAATTGCATTCAAGTTCAAATCCAATTTCTACCTCTTACTAAGCTGTGTGAACTTGGGCAACTTTCTCAGCTCGTCTGTGCCTCCATTTCTATTCTGTCTGACTAGGGTAATGATAGTTCCCATTTCAAAGAGTGGTGAGGACTAAATTAAATAATGGATGTGAGCACTTAGCACTGTCCTGCAATAAACTGTAGTCATCATGGTGATGTATGATGACAACTCAGAAATTCTCCTCTGCATGTCAAGTTGAGCAAAATGGAAAAACTCTTTGAATTAATAGATGTGTATGAATTCCATTGTACCATCAGTGGAAGGAGGAACAGAAGAGCTCTTTATTTTGTCATCTGTGTTTTGCTGGAGTTTGACTCAGTTATATTTCAGAAGTCACAGTTGACTGTGTATGTAATAATCTGTACCATAACTATGTATGGTTGGATGTAGATTTTTTTCCTTTTAATTAGTGCATTGCTTTATGTGTTTTTTAAGCCTTGATGGTTTTACAGTGGAGTATCTTCCAATGCCATCTGGGACTACAGGTGGTGAGACACTGTGTTTTCTCCGCTCTACGTCTCTGTCTGTCCTCCCAGTCATCATATTGTCATAATGCTAGAAGGCCCGGGAGTTGAATGAGACATCCCCGCCCCACTCTACCCTGCTTTACACTGGTAGGAAGACACACGGTGTGTAATAAAGGGAGCTCATAAAGACTCCTATAATGATTGCAACTGGGCTTGCTATTCCAAGGCTGGAGCCAGTATTCACATTTTGAAATTGATATAAAATAAATTGGGTAATGGCAAGATGCATTTTCATTTGAATTTAAATGATTTGACAATTGTAAAACATATAATTGCTCCATAGGCAATCTGTGCTTAAACTTTTACATTTTTATAACAACTGGGCAATAAAGTCAATGTAGCTTGTATTCTTACATTTGAGCCCAGCACTCAGAAATTTAGAAAAAGGAATGCAATGGGCAGGTGACAGAGCAGTTGGTGGGCCCCACACAGATGTTCACTTCATGCCCTGACCAAGACTCATACTGCAGCTTCTGGATGACTAGAGGAGAGAGTATGTAACATTTAGCAAATGGGTATCTAATCACACTCATCATGTTATACCTATAATGAAAAGGATATTCTTCAATGTAAAAAAAAAAAAAAGTCATTACTCATATGTCACTAGCACACAGAAAGAGACTCAGTGGTGTGTGTTGAATGGAGATTTGAGTTTGAAGCTTTTAATATTCATGGAATCTTCGATTTGAAAGTGCTGGCAGAGAAAGCTTTTCACTGGTTATTATAAGGCTGCCATACTTCATGACTGTTTTTCTCTTTGTTTACAGTCATGATAGGTCACCATTCCACAAAATGGCACACAGGCACTAATATTCAACTGCAAACACTTAACAGATTCACTGGACATTTTTACACCCTCAGTTTTGTATATCTCCGTGTGTGCGTTAAAAACCTTGGAGATGATTGATTTTGGGGATGACATGTGAAAGCATCAAATGACAACACTTTCCATTCTGGGGCTGTTATCTGGGCATAAAGATCGGCAAGATGAGAAGAATCAGCGCAGGTGATAAATCTTTTCATTCTAAAACAATTTAATGTTACCTTTGCCATGTATTCTATATCTGGGTCCATATATTAATATAAAGACTTAAAGTAACCATTTAGAGTTTTTAAAAAATTCCATTATTGACAGTGGAACAGACATGAAAATATTGAGAATCAAATTAATCATCTCTAATCTCACCATCCAGAGATATTCCTGTTCACATATGGCTGTATTTCGTTCTAGTTCATTTGCTTTGCATATTTCACTGTGTGTAGCAATCCCCTCCTCCTCACCATGGAAATATAACGCCTATGTGTATGCATATTTTGAACATAGTTGGAGTTGTGTTTTATATACTGGAGTCACATGGTAAGTGTAGTGAGACTCCACCAGTGTAACAAAAACTCTTTATAAAAAGAAAGAGAAAGTGAAATTTTGTTAATTATACCTATTCTTCCCCAACTCACAACCCTGCTAGATTTAAAATAACCTTGGCCTAACTCCCTTTCACTGTCTTAGGAAAAGGAAAGGCACAATAGAAATGCAAAGAGAAGCTTACAGGGGTTGATTCTTGGCTTTTGAGCTCCCCAAAGTCCGGCTTCTGGAAATTTAGGGAATTGTTAAATGCAATTTGTGCTGTCAATGATTTGGGTTTTATAAACTCCTATAGTACTAAACCCTGCATAAGTGTGATTTCATTGCACATGACATTGTGTTCTGTGCCCCACATCCATGACTCCTTATATTAAGTCATGGTCCTGATAACGCAGAAGCTTGCAGGTGTCTGTAATTTATTCTAAGCACATTGGAAAGCCCATGAAAGAATGCAAACTGGAGAAAGGCAATCAGATTCGTCTTTTAGAAAGATTGCTTTATGTCTGGTGGAAGGGGCCAAAGTGGAAGGTAAGCGACTGATTAGGAGGCTTCTGTAATGGCTTAGTAGTGAAAGGTGTGTTGGAAAAGAGTGGGCTCATTCAAGAGCTGTACAAGAGGTGGAATTAGAAGAACTGGGCAGTTGATGTGTTGTGAGGGATATGGAAGGTGGAGGGAGTCAAAGGTGACTTTGTGGTCCAAGAAGGTGCTCTTTATTCCTACTCAAGTTGTGATGTTAATGCATATTTCCACTGGGGAAGAAAAAAAAACATACAAGGTTTCTCATCTCATTGAGATTATTCTGAAACTACAGCTGACCCAGATTCTTGCTGGATACGCTCTCCTGGTAGACTTCTGATGACTCACATGTCCTGGACTCCAGCAATTTAGGCTAATAGGTGGTCATATTTTTGATAGTAACTTAGGCCAGGACTATAGCTTTCTTGTCCAAAGTTTTGGGCATCCTGGCTTTCTCAGGTATGCCCCATAATAATTCTGGTCATTGATGTCAGTCTTCCGAATTACATCTTTAGTCTCTTGAAAACCAGTGGCCAGTTAATATTGCCATTATTTCAGTCCCTGTAAAGCCTCGCCATGGCCTTGCATTACATGAAAACCTACTAAAACTCAGGTGATTCCTAAAATGTGGTCATAGGAAGCTAAATGGTGACAGTCATTCTATTGGGTTTGCAAACCACGAAATCCCTAGAGGGCTAAAGGAGGGTTGAGTTACATTTGAGAATTGAACTAGGTTGCCCTAGTCCCTAAGTTAAAGCAGTAGTTCTCAACTGAGGGTGGTTTTATTTTCCAGGAGACATTTGACAATGTCTGGAGATGGTTTTGGTTGTCACCAGCTGGTAGGGAATAAGTACTGGCATATGGTATCTTGTGGACAGAGACCAGGGGTGCTGCTAAATATCCTACATGCCGAGCATGACCCCCTCCTCCCAACAACAAAGAATTATCTGGTCCCACGTGTCAATAGTACTAAGATTGAGAGCCCTGATTTAAAGTGATAATTTATTTTTGTAGGTTATCTCTCCCAGTTAGTCACTTTGAATGATTATGAATCCTATTTTCTTCTTGAAACATTTAAATAATGGCAATGGCAACATATCTAGAAGTGAAAACAAAAATTTTTAGAGTGTTGAATTATCTACCCCCTTTGATAATCAGAGTTTAAAAATATTTAAATAATGGTTTCACTGCACAGGCGTGACTAGTCTAGACACGATAATAAAACTCATTTTAACCATTTCTCATTTAGTTTTCATTTTGGATTGCATGTATATAAATAATTGTTGAAGTTTGGAAGTAGATATTGTTTTGTTCATCCGACTTAGCATTATTGCTTTAATTAGAGTGGGGTTTCTTCCTTCAGCGTAATAGCTAGAGAAGATAGGTTTTTAGATGTTTGCATATAAATATTCCTAGAACATGTTTGAACTGGAGAGATACATTCTCCAAAGATGAGCTGAAAAGTTTGTCTGAAATGTAGTCACTTTGAGATGAGTGGGGAGAAGGTTGACTTATAGGCCAAATCATTTGAAAAATTAACTTTGGAGGTGAGTGAGGCACATTGTTGCTTTCAAATATGCAAAAAAGGATTCTGTCTTGGATCCTCTGGATATCTGGTGGTGTTTTCTTGGTCTCATATGCAAGGATGGCATGCCTGGGATGTCTGTCTGCAGTGAGAAAAAGAAGGAGACAAATAATTTAACAATTGACTCACTGATGAACAACAGTTAATCGACTTCATTGTCTGGTGGATGCTGATTGCACATGACTGGCAAAGTGGGCTTAGTGTGCAGGTCCGCATGCCACAATATACAGGGGAAGGTCTCCATGTGCACAGCTAGCCACCATGACCATCGAGGCACTGAGTGTTTCCTGGGGTTCTAGCTGCCAGATCTGCATCCTGGAATAAACGTAGACCCAACGATTTGGACTTGTATGGAGTATGGCTCTACTGGCTACTTTGCCTTAGCTCCAGGGTGTGTTTGAACTGCTTTGGGTGTTTCTTCAAAAGATAATTATCTGGACCAATGTTTTGTTTTGTTCTTCTTATATGAGGTTGAATTGGCTAAAACCAGGCCGGTTCCTTGTACACCTGGTTGTTAATGAGCCCGGATAAGTCCGTAACGTGGGATTTCATTCTACTTTGTGACTTGTGATCTTAGAAGAGCAGTGAGCAAAAAAGGCAAATGCCGATCTTCATGTAAGTCTGCTGGCCTTAAAAAAGTTATCAGAAAATAAATTAGCAGAATTATAGAGAATAAAATGAGGACTAGGTGGGGTTGGGGGAGTTACAATCCCTTCACCTTAAAGCAACAATTTTTTTGGTCTTGCTTATTTTCATTCAGACTTTGACTATATACACACTAAGAAAAACTAAAAATACGCATTTTTCAGATGTTCACCCTACTTATTTTTCATGTTGATAACTGTAAATGCTTTCTACATTGGTACAAAAGTTATTGCTGTAAATCGTAAGAATCGTATAATAGTTTATATCAATGCCTCTCATACTTTAATTGCATTCTCATCACCTGGGAGCAATGCTTAAATCCAAATTCTGATTCACAAAGTCTGGATCAGGACCTGAAAATCTGGATTCCTAATAGGTTCCCAGGCCACTGATGTGGCTGCTATACTCATTTCCTATGGTTGCTGTAAGAAATTACCACAAACTTAGGCTGGGTGTGGTGGCTCATGCCTGTAATCCCAGCACTTTGGGAGGCCGAGGCGGGCGGATCACGAGGTCAGGAGATCGAGACCATCCTAGCTAACACGGTGAAACCCCGTCTCTATTAAAAATACAAAAAAAAAAATTAGCCGGGCACGGTGGCGGGCGCCTGTAGTCCCAGCTACTCGGGAGGCTGAGGCAGGAGAATGGCGTGAACCTGGGAGGCGGAGCTTGCAGTGAGCCGAGATCGCGCCACTGCACTCCAGCCTGGGCGACAGAGCGAGACTCCGTCTCAATTAAAAAAAAAAAAAAAAACAAAAACACACACACACACACACACACACACACACATATATTTATTCTCTCACAGTTCTGTAGGCCAGACATTGGAAATCAAGGTGATAACACAGGGATGTGCTCCCTCCACAGGAGACTCTGTCCCTTGCCTACACAGAAGGCCCCCATTTGGCATTTCTCATTCAGTATAATTCCCTGGAGATTCCTCTAGGCTGTTGCATATATCAGTAGTTCCTTCCTTTTTATTGCTGAGTAGTATTCCATGATATGGATGTGCCACAGTTCGTTTAACCATCTATCCTAAAAAACATATGTGCACAGGTTTTTGTGTGGGCATGATTTTTCATTGTTGTGGAATTAATGTCAAGGAGTACTGTTGCTGGGTGTTTTGGTCCATTTTGCATTGATATAACAGAATGTCACAGACTAGGCAATTTATAAAGACAAGAATTTTATTTATCATAGTTCCAGAGGCGGAGAGGTCCAGGGTCAAGAGGTCTTCATCTGGCACAGGGTGGAAGGGCACCAGAGGATTTATGCAAGAGCATGCGGTGCAATGCAGACCCATCCTTTGATGAGGAACCAACCTGTTCTTGAGATACTAGCATTAATCCAGTCATGATCACCTCTTAAAGGTCACACCTCTCAACATTGTTGCATTGGGGATTAAGTTTCCAAAACATGATTTTTGGCAGGATACACTTAAACTGTAGCACTGGGTCAAATAGTAGTTGTGTTTAGGTATTTAAGAAACCACCAATCTATTTTCCAGAGTGGCTGTATCATTTTAACATCCCCACAACCAGCATATGAGTGATCCAGCTTTCTGTATCCTAGCCAGAATTAGGTGTTGTCATTATTTTTGCCATTCTGATAGGTGTGTAGTAATAGCTAATTGTGGTTTTAGTTTGCATTTCTCTAATCACTAATGATGTTAGACATCTTTTCATATGCTTATTTGCCATCAGTATCTTCTTTAGTGAAAAGTTCATATTTGGTGTCTGTTCATATCTTTTATCTATTTTGTTGGGTTATTTGTTATTGTTGTTTTACTATTGAATATTCAGAGTTCTTTATATGTTCTAGATAGACACTAATCCTTTGTTAGATACATAGTTTGCAAATATTTTCTCCCAGTGTTTTCATCCTCTTAACAGAGCCTATTGCAGGAAAATAAGTTGTTAATTTTCGTAATGCCCAATTCATTATTTTTTCCTTTTATGGATTATGGTTTTGATGTCATGGTGTGAGAAAACTTTGCCTAGATCCAGATACCAAAGACTTCACACATTTTACTTTATTTTATTTGCTTAATTTTTAGAGATAGAGTCTCTGTCACCCAGGCTGGAGTGCAGTGATGCAATCAGCTCCCTGTAACCTTGTAATCCAGGGCTCAGGCAACCCTCCTGCCTCAGCCTCCCAAGAAGCTGGAACTACAGGTGCACACCACCCCACCTGGCTAATTTTTTATGTTTTTTTAGAGGTTGGGGGTGGGGTGTCTGTGTTGCCCAGGCTGGTCTTGTACTCCTGGCCTCAAGTGATCCTCCTGCCTCAGCATCCCAAGTTGCTGGGATTACAGGTGTACGTCATTTTTCACACATTTTATAGTTTTATATTTACCATGCATTTTGGGTTAATTTTTGTGTAATATATGAGGTTTAAGTCAACATTTGTCCTCTTTTGGCTGTGAATGTCCAGTTGTTTCAATATCATTTGTTGAAAAGGGTATCCTTTCTCCACTGAATTACTTTTGTGTCTTTGTGAAAAATCAGTTGGGCATATTTGAATGAATCTGTTTCTGAGTTCTGGATTCTGACCCATCAATCTGTGTGTCTGCATCCCCATCAATACCACGTAGTCTTAAATATTGTAGCTATATATTAAGTTGTAAAATCAGGTAAGCTGATCTCTCCTTTATTCTTCAGTTTCAAAATTTTTTATTATTCCAGTTTGTTTGCCTTTCATATGAATTTTAGAATAATTTTGTCTATATCTACAAAAAACATTCATGGGATTTTGATAGGAATTACATTAAACCTAGCAGTTTGAAGATAATTGTATTATATTTACTGTGTCGACTCTTTCAATCCTTGATTATGGTGTATCATCACCATTTATTTAGGGGATCTTAATTTCATCACTGTTTTCTAGTTTTCAGTAAACAAGTACTGAATTTGTTAGATTTATACCTAAATGTTCCTTTTATTTTGATTTCATTGTGTTCGTTGCTAATATATAGGCCTACATTCATTAAGGCCAGGTGCAGTGGCTCACACCACTTTGGGAGGCTGAGGCAGGAAGATCCCTTGAGTCCAGGAGTTAGTGAACAGCTTGGGCAACATAATGAGACCCTGTCTGTGCACACACACACACACACACACACACACACACACACACACATACACACGGCCTGTAGTACTAGCTGCTCTGGAAGCTGAAGTGGGAAGATTGCTTGAGCCCAAAAGGTTGAGGCTTCGGTGAGCCGTGATAGTGCCACTGCACTTCAGCCTGGGTGACAGAGTGTTTAAAAAAAGAAAAAAAAACAAAAAAGAAATACATTCATTTTCAGATACAGATCTGTTATCCTGTGACTTTTCTGAATTCACTTATTAGTACTAGGAGGCTTTTTGTTTTTAAAATACATTCCTTGGGATTTTCTATGTAGATAATCATGATATTTGTGGAATAACAAGACAGTTTAATTTCCTCCTTCCTGATTTATATGCCTTTTATTTACTTTTCTGGCTTTTTTTGCCAGCACTTTGGCCAGAACTTCTAGCTCCTTGTTGAACAACAGTGGTTAGAGCCTTGTGCTGTCCCAGTCCGAAGGGGAAAAGTATTCCATTTTTCACCATTAATTATTATTGTCAGATGTAGGGTTTTGGGTATTCTTTACTAGCAAGCTACCTCTATTTGAGGTTTTCTTTCTTTTCTCTTTTAATTTCACATAAAGAATGGAACTTGCATATTCGTAGTTTTCTTAAAGTTTTTGTCATAAAAGAATGTTGAATCTTATCAAATACTTCTGAATTAGTTGATATGATCATGTGGTTTCTCTTCTTTAACATATTAATATTGTAGATTATAATAATTGATTTTCAGGTATTGAACCAACCTTGCATCCCTGGAATAAACCCCACTTGGTCATAGTGTATATTCTTTTTATATATTGCTGGATTCAGTTTGTGAGATGTTTTTTTTTGTTTGTTTGTTTTTTAGAATGCTTACATACAGGTTTGTGGGAGATACTGGTCCACTGTTTGTTGTTGTTGTTGTTGGTACTGTCTTTGGTTTTGGTATCATAGTAATACTAGGTTCGTAAAATAAATTGGGAAATCTTGTTTTCTCTTCAATTTGCCTAACAGCTTTCAGACTGTCCAAATTATATATTTTATATGGGATGAGTAGTGGTAGTTTGTGTTTTTCAAACTCCATTTCATCTCAGTTGTCAAATGTATGTTTGTAGATTTGTTCGTAATATTCCTTTATCCTTTGATATATACAAAGTCTTTAGTGATATCCTTTGTTTGCTTCATTTTATTGGCAGTTTGTGTCTTAGGTCGGTTTTTCCCTGTTGTCAGTCTTGCTAGAAGTTTATCAATTCTTTGGTCTCTTCAAAGAATCATTTCTTTGTTTTATTGTTTTCTGTTTTTACTTTCATTGATTTGTTCTCTTTTCCTTATTATTTTCCCTTTTCTCCTTGTTTGGGTTTATTTTTTTCTTGTTTCTTGGGTTCTTGAGGTGATAACAGAGTTTATTGATTTGAATCTTCTTTTCTAATGTGATCCCTGTAAATTTTCCCCTTAGCACTGCTTTACCTGTAATTGTACAATTTTGACATGTTGTTTTTTTATTTATGTCAATGTGCTTCTAAAATTTCTCTTGAGATTTTCTCTTTGATCCATGAGTTTTGTTTTAACAAGTGTGATTTCTAAGCATTTAGAGGTTTTACTCATATTTTTCTTTTATTGATTTCTAGTTTGGTTCTCTGGTATTTAGAGAACACATTCTGTGTGCTTTCGATGCTTAACATTTGTTGAGATTTGTTTTATCATACACAACGTGGTCAATCTTGGTATATGTTCTGTGGGCACTTGAAAAAAAATGTGCATTTTGCTGTTGCTTGGTCGATTGTTCTGTAAATGTCTTTTGGATCCTGTTGTTTGAAGGTGTTGAGTTTTTCTACGTTTTGGAAATTTTCTAATTCTACCAATTATTGAGAGAGAGAAAGAGAGAGAGATGTTAAAGTCTGTAACAACGATTGTTGATTTGTTCCTTTCTCCTTTCTGTTCTATCAGTTATTGCATTATGTATTTTGCAGCTCTCTTGTTTAGTGCACACACATTTAGGATTACTATGTTTTCTTGGTGGTTTGACCCTTTTATCATTACATAATGTCTCTTCCTGTCTATGTTAAGTGTCTTTGCTGTGAAGTCCACATTGTCTGATATTAACATAGCATTTCTATTTTATTTTCATTAATGTTTGCGTATTTTTTTCTATCCTTTGACTTTCACCATGCCTATAGCGTTATATTTGAAGCAAGTTTCTAGTTAACATAATATAGTTGGGTTATGTTTTTAAATTTACTCTGCTAACCTCTGTCTTTTAATTGGTGTGTTTAGGTGATTTACACTTCCTGTAATTATGGACATGTTAAGGCTTAAAAAGTATGTCTTTTTATTTTTTATTTTTCATTTATTCTGTCTTATTCATTTATTTTCTTTTTTATTCTTCCTGTGGGTTGAGCATTTACTAGCATTCTATTTTGATTTATCTATAATGTTTTTGAGTATATCTCTTTTTAGCCTTTTTAGTATTGCTCTGTGTGTTACATTATATATAATACTAAAAGGGCTATAAAAATAGATATACTCAAAAGTATATAAAATATCTATATGTCGAATGGTCATTTTACCAGTTTGGCTGAATTGCTGAAGCCTTACATCTCTTTACATCCTTGTTTATAATATCATTGTCTGAAATATTTCCTCCATGTACTCTTAGAGCCACATCAGATAGCTGAGCTTCAAACCTAATTTAGAAAACTCATTAGGAGAAGAGAAATGTATTTGCTTATACTTTTACTCTTTTCATTGTTTTTCTTCCCTCTTTTTGTCCTAAAATTCTTACTTTTATAACCACATTTCAGAGAACTTCTTTAGTCATCTTTTTAGGATAGGTTTACTGTCAAAGAAGTCTATTAATTTTTTGTTACCTGAGAACCTCTTGATTTCACCTACATTCCTGAAGAATGTTTTTACTGGATATAGAATTCTGGGCTGACAGTTCTTTTCTTCTAGGACTTGAAAAATGTTGTACCCTTTTCTATTAGGTTTCCATGGTTTATGATGAAAAATTCACTGTCACCCTATTTTTTCTGTGTAAGGTATTATTTCTCTCACTGCTTTCAAGATTTTTTTTCTTTCAGTTTTCAAAAATTTGAGTATATTTTGGTGTGGATTTTTAAAACATTCTGTTTTGGGTTTGCTCACCTTCTTGAACCTCTATTTTTATATATTTTGCTAACTTTAAGAAATGTTTGTCATTATTTCTTTAAGTAAATGTTTAACTCTTTCTTTCTTTTGGGCCTCCAGTGAAACGAATTTTAGGTCTGTTGTTAGAGTCCCAAAGATCCCTGAGGCTCTGTTTCTTTTTTCCATTCATTTACACTGTTTTTTCTTTCTTTCTTTTTGTTTATTTTTTTGAGATGGAGTCTTACTTACTTTGTCACCCTGGCTGGAGTGTACTGGTGTAATCTCGGCTCACTGCAACCTCCACTTCCCGGGTTCAAGTGATTCTCCTACCTCAGCCTCCCGAATAACTGGGATTTTAGGTGCGTGTCACCATGCCCACCTAATTTTTGTATTTTTGGTAGAGATGGAGTTTCGCCAAGTTGGCCAGGCTGGTCTTGAACTCCTGACCTCAAGTGATCCATCTGCCTCAGCATCCCAAAGTGCTGGGATTACAGGTGTGCGCCACTGTGTGCGGCCTTTAATTTTTAAAATCATACCTTCAAATTGACTAATATTTTCCTACTGTCTCCTCCATTTTCTTGTCGAGCCTATCAACTGAGCTTTTTATTTCATTGGTTATAATTTATAGTTCTAAAATTTCTATTTATCTTTATTTCTTCTTCTTCTTTTCTTTGAAACGGGGCTTACTCTCTCATTCAGGCTGAGTGCAGTGGCACCATCACTGCTCACTCTTGCCTCAACCTCCTGAGCTCAAGAAATCTGCTCGTCTTAGCTTCCTGCCCTGCTATGTCTTCTGGGTTTTTTTTTTTTTTTTTGGCTGAAGTTTTATACTTCTTTGTTTGTTTCAAGTGTGTTCATAATTGTTCCTTGAATCATTTTTAGGATGACTGTTTTAAAATCCTTGTCAGATAATTCTAACATTTTTGTCATCTTGCCTTTTTCATTCAGGTTGAGGTTTTTTTGATTCTTCATATGATGAGTGATTTTCAATTAAAATCTGGACATTTTGGATATTATGTTATGAGACTGAATCTTAAACCTTCGGTTTTAGATGGTTTTGTTTGACACCACTTTGTTAGGGGAAGGGGATATGAGACCTTGTTATAGTCCAGTGGGGGCAGAAGCCTAGGTTTCCCACTCCTCTTCTTCCTTTGACATTCAATGGGAGGAATGACTTCATATTACTGCTATGTGAGGCAGAAGTGCTGAATTCCTCTGGGGTCTCCAAAGATGACGAAGAGGGCATAAGGAAGAGGGGATGTGGGGAGAAGAAGAGATTCCACCCATGGGGTCGAAGATTCTGTCTTTACTCAGTCTTCTTTGACAGTACCCCAGAATGAGGAGCAGAGATTGGGTGACCCCAATACAGTCTGAAAAGGGTGGAATTCTAAGCTCCCTATTCAATCGTTGCTGGCTTGGGTGGTGGTGGAAGTATAGTGTTTTTCTGTGGTATTTGGCTGAAGTAGAGCCGTTATTGTCTCACAGTTTTCTTTATTGCCAGTTTCCCTCCTTCTTCCCTAATTCTTTAGCTAGAGAGAGCAGGCTTTTTTGTTGTTGTTGTTGTTTTCCTTCATCCCACTTGGTTTTTACACACTCCTGGGTTCTTCAGCTCTGATTCTGGGATATATGAGACATAAAGAAAACCCGTGAAACTCATCACCATGTTGAGGTTTGTCCCAAGGTTCCTCCTAGTTGGTCTGCCTTTTTCTCTTTACATTTCAGACCTCTTCTTAATTTCCTAGATCCAAGGCCTGTAGTTGTACTTAGTGGGAGGAATAGGGAAAGGTATATCTGCCCTATCTTTACAGAAGGGGAAGTGTCACCCTATTTATTTTTCGTAGATAGCAAATGAGACATTGACTTGACTGTATAATCCAGAACACTTACTAACAAGAGCTGTTTAGTTGGCATGAGCTGTTTGCTAGTAACATGGTTTTAAAGTAGAATAATAAGTACTAAGAAAACTAGTTCCATGTATTTATCTGGTTCTTTTATTTCCATCTCTTCTAAGGGACCCTGAACTGAGAAGTCACTAATGGAAGGGAAAAGTGGGTGAGGAGCTGAGAAATGAATAACTCACCCCACCATCTGGTCTGCTGCAGTTCAGAAAGTCACATGGAGCTACTAAGTTAGATCTTCTCCTCTGTGTTTACTGGAGGTGTCAAATGCTATATTTAAGCCAAGAACTGATTTTGAAAATATTTTTCTACTTCTGTTTTGTCAAACGTGTTCTCTGGCATATTATGTTAGGGCTTGTTCTGCTAAAGCTTAGCAGAGCCTTCTGTTTCTTCAAGCTGATTTGGCTTGCACCACTCAAAACATTAGACCTTCATTTTGGAACAGAAGTCTTCTCTAGAGAAAGCACTAAGTATGATTTAATTTCCAGGCAGGTAATACCTATCAAATGAGAGATGGAGCTTTATTCCTTAATTGTTATTCTTTTATATAAGGCACTTTTTTAAAAAGCTATTTTCTGCTCAAGCCTGTTTGACTACATTTTCTCTTTCCAGAATCTTTCTAATTATGGGGAGAAAAGCAAATGTTAAGCTAGCCTTCTTTTTATCAAGAAAAAGGATAGAAAATGTAACCGATTTACTTTCATGATTTGATTTTGCTTGAACTTTTGAGATACCAGTATGACTTCAGTATGTATAAATAGAGCTTACATATCAAGGTTATAGATAGGGCGGATGTCTAGCTAAGTCATTATAAAAACACTTTATTCAAAATTTTGGTATCTGGTTGAAGAAGATGGTTTTCTGCTAGGCTTAAGTATTTTTGGTTTGCTGATGTCAAATTCTCAAAGGCTTTTCATTCCCTTCGAGTCTTTGGGATAGAAGATTTGATGGTCATAGCATCTTTGACCAGTGGCAGAATAATGTCTCATTAAAGAAAATTGATTGTTCTTGTGAGCACTGAAGGGCTTGATCAAGATATGGGAGTGGCTGCAAGCATTTATTGGTGCTGGTGCTTGAAGAAACCTTTTGAGGTAGCACATGGTTCAGTGTTAGCTGGAGTGTAGAATCCATCAATGAGATAATTACCCAGCTCACAGCAGTCATGTTGAGTTGTGTTTAATTTTCGGGAGCCTTCTATTTGTTCTTTCATCTTTTCCAGCGCTTTCTAAATGTGTTGGTGCTTTGTGCACCTTCAGACGTCAGCCTGTGCAACTTTTAAGACATCATTATTATGATTGCAGTGTGGGAAAGCCCTGCGTTTGTGATCCCAGCAGGCCGTTTCTCACCTTGCTCTTTGTCATCGATCACAGCCTGGCGGAAACCTTGGGCCCCTAACCCATGCTTTGTATTTGATGTCTGTTCTTCAAACTACGTATCAGTTACTGATGACTTTTCTCAGGAATTGGTGTGAAAGAGAAAAGCGTGGCTGAGCCACAGTGAGAGACATCAAAGTACAGGTCACTTGGAGTCTCCTGATACTTTTAGATGAAATTTCTACCCAGCTAATTTGAGTTTTCTTCCTTAGTCAGGGCAGTCAGAAATGCAATTTTAAATTCCCAGGGCTGTGACTCTAAGAGGGTGTTAGAATTTTTCCACTTCCTTATCTCATTGATGTTCTTCACTCCCATCCCACTCTCTGCACTTGGTTCAGAGTCTTATATTTCTTCTTTGAAGCTAAGGGCACTTCATCTTAGGAGATTATACAGGATGCTCTATCAACAGAAGATTCTGTGTGTATATTTTGACAGTTAGTAAATCTACTGTGAATTCACAGTCTGAGAAGTAGGGTAGGCTTAGAACCCTGGCTACACATTGGAATTACTAGTGGAGATTAGAAAAAAAATACCGATGCCTAGTCCTTCCCTATAGATTCTGAATTGGTCTGAAGTGGGGGCCTAGGCGCTGGTGCTGTTTTAGACATGCCCCAGGTGATTTCAGTGTTCATTGAAGTTTACATCCCTGTGTTAGAGGTAACAACATTCGGTTGCCACTTCCATTTTGAGTAAGCCTGGCTGATGCCTTGTCATTAGAACGTTCCAGGACCCCAGGAGAGAGCAGCTCTGTGCTTTTGCTGTTAGAGCTATGTGGGGAAGCTTAGTGAACTGAATCCCTTCAGGTTCTTACTGTAGCTCTCAGTCACCATCACCTACTTTTTATTTTTTAATATAGGCTTATTAGAAAGCAAAAATTCTCAATTGTGGGTTGGTATCTCCAAGGGTGTGGTTTGGTCTCAGAGGGCATTGCAAAATTTATTTAAAGTCACATGAATGTGTAAAGATAATTTTCTTTCTCATAAGGACTGGTTTGGAATCAGCAACAAAAAAGGAGGTGTCACAGTTCCCAAAGGCTGAAGTGTGGACCTGTTTCAATTTGTTTCAGTGACAAACGTTTGATCTCCTTCTGTGTTTTGAGAGCTATAATGTGTCAGGGACTTGCTTCCCTAATAGGAACACTCGTTAGTTGGATTTGTTGGTGCATTTGGTATCATCCTTGCAGTTTTAAAATGTTATTTTAGGATTCGGGTAAATACGTCAGTATATAAGCAATATATTTGGAGAGGAAGTTAAGAGAATTCAACTGCTGCAACCCTTGTTGTGAATAAACATACAACAGTGTTGAATTTTTGTGAACTCTTTAGCTTCCTTCCAAAAAGGTGAGGACAATCAAACCAGAACAGGTTTCTACGTAGCTGGAGCCTGTTAGTATTACTTCTAAGCTGATTAGCTGGGAGGGAGCTTTGTCACTTTTTCTGAGAAGCACAGCCGAATTAATTTTGGTGGAGGACACCTGAGGGAAAAGGAGTCACTGGAGTAGAAAGGTGAGACCAAGATAAGTATCAGAGGCTTTTAGAACAGGAGAGGCCTCAGGGGTTGTCGAATCCAACTTATTCATTTATAGATATGTGAATTAGAGCCGATGTATTAGACATTCCAGCAATACTCATTAAGAATTGAGTAGAATGCTTCATGCTGTGTTGGAGCTAAAGGAGGTAGATGATGTATTAGTCAGTGTTCCCTAGAGAAACAGTACCAGTAGGATGTATATATAGAGAGAAGGAGATTTCATTTAAGGAATTGGCTCACACAGTTACAGAGGCTGGCACATCCCAAGACCTGCACATGACAAGCTGAAGACCCAGAGGAGCTGATGGTACTCCCAGTTTGCAGGCTGGTGGACCTGAACCCCAGAAGAGCCCATGTTTCAGTTCTAGTCTGAACACAGGAAAAAACTGATTCCCAGCTCAAAGCAGTCAGATGGAAGTAATTCTTTTTTTTTTTTTTTTGAGACGGAGTTTTGCTCTTGTTGCCCAGGCTACAATCTTGGCTCACTGCAACCTCTGCTTCCTGGGTTCAAGCAATTTTCCTGCCTCAGCCTCCCGAGTAGCTGGGATTACAGGCATGCACCACCACGCCTGGCTAATTTTGTAAGACGGGGTTTCTCCATGTTGGTCAGGCTGGTCTCGAACTCCAGACCTCAGGTGGTCCGCCCACCTCAGCCTCCCAAAGTGCTGGGATTACAGGCCTCAGCCACCGCACCTGGCTGGAAAGTAGTTCTTTTATTTGGAGGAAGGACAGTAATTTTGTTCTATTCAGGCCTTCAACTGATTAGATGGGGCCCATCCACACTAAGGAGGGCAATCTGGTTTACTCAGCCCATTGATACAAATGTTAACCTTATCCCAAAACCCCATCACAGAAACACCCAGAATCCTGTTTGACCAGATACCTGGACAAGCTGTGGCCCAGTCAAGTTAACACATAAAATTAACCCTCCCAGATGACTTCCCCAAACTCAGATACCTGTGCAGATTTAAGTCTCAAATCCAGGCCCCCTGACTCCTTGCCCAGAGTTCTATTTCATTATGTTGTTTTCTGACTCATCTGTAGTAAATTAATAATAGAGAAAAAATAACCGTAAAAATTTATTAATTAGACCTCATTTCAACATTGAACATTTCCACTCATCAAAAGGCATCATTAAGAAAATGAATTGGTAACCACAGACTGGGAGAGAATACTTGAAAAATGTATTTCTGCAAGGGACTGATATGAGAGATATATAAGGGGCCTTTTCAAGTCAACATTAAGAAGACAACCAATATACACTGACGAACAATTTGAATAGAAACTTAACAAATGAAAAGACACTTCTGTTAGTACTTGACAAGACTAACATTGTCAGTCATCAGGGCAATGCAAATGAAAATAATGGGCAGCATGCAGTGGCTCATGCCTGTAAACCCAGCACTGGGGGAGGCCAAGGCGGGAGAATCGCTTGAGCTCAGGATTTTGAGACCAGCCTGGGCAACAGAGCACAACCTTGTCTCTACTAAAATTAAAAAAAATTAGCCATGGCTGGGCCCGGTGGCTCACGCCTGTAATCCCAGCACTTTGGGAGGCTGAGGTGGGCAGATCGCCTCATGTCAGGGGTTCAAGACCAGCCTGGCCAACATGGTGAAACCCTGTCTCTACTAAAAATACAAAAGTTAGCTGGGTGCAGTGGCACATGCCTGTAGTCCCAGCTACTTGGGTGGTTGAGGCAGGAGAATCGCTTGAACCTGGGAGGAGGTTGCAGTGAGCTGAGATTGCACCACTGCACTCCAGCCCGGGTGAAAGGGCAAGACTCTGTCTCAAAAAAAAAAAAAAAAAAAATTAGGAGAGCGTGGTGGCGCACTCCTATAGTCCCAGCTACTTGAGGCCTGAGGTGGGAGGAAGGAAGGAAATTCTGTCTCTGCTTGCACACCTTCGGCCATACAGTGTAGTACAAATAGAAGCGGGCGTGTGAAAGCAATCTGGTGATAACACATCTGTTTTAATTAGTTTGCAGTCTGGAGATGTGGAAAGGCTGGCTTGTTTAACTCATTTGTTTTGTACATTGTCATAATCATGAATCTTAAAAAAATTCTTTTCTGTTACCTTCTTGGAGAATAGAATTTCATGAAAGGTATATTTGAATCACGTCACTTTCAAGTCAGATGATGAAGGAAAGGGTAGCTCACATTAATGAGCATTACGTTGTACATTCTCATTGAGTCCTCATGACAGCCCTGTCAGGTAGATGCTATTCTTATCCCCATTTTTCTGATGAGGAAATGGAGACCCAGAGTGATTAAGTAAGTTGCCCAAGAACACACAGAGGCAGCAGATGGCCAAGTCTGGATGGGAACATAGGTCTGCCTAGTTCTGCTTTAGCCACTGCCTGTGTCATTTTAATTAGCGGTATCATCCTTTATTCACTCACTTGTTCAGTCACATAGTCTATGCCAGCTCCTCCTGTAGGCCAAGACACTCTATTCTAGGCTAAGAGGATCTCAGTCCTCATAGGAAACTCTCATGGTTTGGGGGTGAGGAGATGACAGACAGTAAACAAGATAAATATATAAATAAGAATTGCAAAGAATGATAACTGCTATGAATGCAGTAAACCGGAGCAATAGAACAGACACTGATGGAGCAGTGTCTTTTAGATACAGTTTTCAAAGAAGGCCTCTCATACCTGTGTTCCCAGCGCTAAACCCTGCTGCCTCTCGCACAGCAGCCCTGTGCTAGAAGAAATGTATGGAAATATATGCATGTGCATATCAAATCTTAACAATTTGGAATCATCCCCAATATAAGCCCTTTTGCAATTTTTCTTTCTTTTTTTTTTTTTTTTTGTTTTTTGGAGACAGGGTCTCAATGTCACCCATGCTGGAATGCAGTGACGCCATCATGCCTCACTGCAGCCTTGATTTCCCAGGCCCAGGTGATTCTCCCAACTCAGCCTCCCAAGTAGCTGGGACTACAGGCATGCACCACCGTACCTGGCTAATTTTTTACATTTTTTTTTGTAGAGACAGGGTTGCGCCATGTTGCCAAGGCTGGTCTTGAACTCCTGGGGTCAAGTGATCTGTCTGCCTTGGCCTCCCGAAGTGCTGGGATTACAGGCATGAGCCACCATGCCCAGCTTGCAATATATTTTTTTTTTCTAATATGCTCTTTGCTCTGAAAGAAAAAGAAGAAAGAAGATTCTACATATGTGTAAAGGGGCACTTAAGTATAAATATCCCCAATTTCTATATGTTTACCCATCCCCTGGGTGGGACTGTCACACTAGGTTTGTCACAGTAGCTAGGGAATACACCATGCATTTAGTTTGGAGCTGCCAAAAACAGGGATGCTGAATTTCCAGAGTTTCATGGAACAAATTCACAGTGAGAAAGAACTGTCCTGCCCAAAATGACAGTGGTACTCCTTTTGAGAAACACTAGGCAAAGCCTGCAATGGGCTTAACCTTGTGTATATTGAAGCCTTTGTGCTGAGGGGATAAGATTTGGTCAGCTAGGTCTGAAGTTTTTTGTTTTTGTACTTGGAATTCATTGAGGTCTTTCCTATTTGATGGCAAGTGCCAGGATTTTGACTTGATCCAGTTTACTTCATTCTATGCCTTCTCTCCTTTCTCTGGATATGTTAAATGACAAGACAGAAAATAAATGGCTTATTTTGTGTGTGTGTGTATGTGTATGTATGTGTGTACGTGTGTGTGTGTGTGTGTGTGTGTGTGTGTGTTTTTCCCTTATAAACACAGTTAAAAAAAAAGGTGTAGCACTTTGGGTTGCCAGTTTGCCCTTTAGTCAAGAAAAAAATGATCATTAAGGGCAATGTTAATACGTGACCGGTGAGCCTGTCAGAGGGGAAACCAGGATGGCAGATGTGATAGGGTGGTCTTACATAAATCACCTTCCATTGTCGAGGTTGGCATATGGCCAGTGAGTGTCCTAATTACTGAATGGCTTTTATAGCCCCATTATTTATAATCACTTTTGAATAGCAGCTGGAAGACTACAGTGAGGCGGAATGAAAATAGTGGAGTGTGAAAATTATAATCGTTTATGGAATTATGGAGATTAGAAATATCTGATAATCAGCCTAGAACTCTGTCCCCTAAATATTTTTTAAACAAGAGCACTATGTACCACACTCTTGAAAAATGAAAGCTGTGGTCAATCAGAGAGATGAATCTTAATGGTTTGAGAATGTTTAACTTAGTGGGTTGGCAACATATGAAATAAGTCTAGAACTTGTACACAACCACATTTACATAAAATAGGTGCCCCTCTCCTCCCTTACCCCTCTCCCTCCCTCTGCCCCGGGACCATGGCGATTACTTGTGACTCTCTCTTTTGTTTCTGACTTTGAAACTACTTAAAGAGAGGCGCTGTGCAAAGAATTGACTCAAGGATGCTCTGTTGATGGGAAATTGTGTCACTTTTTTCAGACCCATCAAATGATGTATGTATGACAGTGGTCTCTGCTCTCACAGTCCAGTAGAAATTGAAGTGGCGTACTCTACTGTAACGCAGTCAGAATGAGATTTCCCGATGTAGGTCAGAGCACCTAGAACTCTGGCCCCAGCCAACCATTGCATGAATGACGTCAGGTCATATTAGAATACAGTTTGCAATTCAGATTATCTACTCCTGTCTGTGAGTAAATTGGGGTGAGGCTGGGAGGGTAGGAGAACATTTGTGTTAATTACTATGGATGTTCAAGACTGTGGAATACCAATGGGATCTCGGTTGTATTTGCATAAAAACATTTAAAACATCTTACCTGTCGGCAGATTCCTAAAACCCTGAAGTACAAGGCTTTACCCCTAGGTGCTGGTTCATGGAAACAAACCTTGCTTATATGCCTTGGCTGGGTGTTCTCTGGAAGTCTGTGCCATTCAGATGTCACTCTCTTGGTTTCTTCATATGGTTAGCATTGAGAGGGCCATTTAGACAACTTTATGATGTGGCAGTTTAGAAGGAAAGTCAGTCTTTGGTTTTTATATTGAGATTCACATAGATGTTTTACAGTGTCCTTATGACTGTAACTGCTTTTAAAAATAACTATTGACTGGGTACGGTGGCTGACGCCTGTATTCCCAGCACTTTGGGAGGCCGAGGCAGGAGGATCACGAGGTGAGGAGTTTGAGACCACCCTGGCCAACATGGTGAAACCCGTCTCTACTAAAAATACAAAAATTAGCTGCGTGTGGTGGCACACGCCTGTAGTCCCAGCTACTCGGGATGCTGAGGTGGGAGAATCACCTGACCTGGGAGGTGGAGTTTGCAGAGAGCCATGACCACACCACTGTACTCTAGCCTGTCTCAAAAAATATATATGTTTTATTTTACTTTTTTATTTTGAAAGTTTCCAAACTCACACTAGTGTTGAAAAAACAACAAAATTTATACTCCCGTCACCAGGATTCACCAGCTGTTAACATCTTGCTACACCCATCCCATCTGTCCATATTTACATATTTACACCTATTTCCATTTTGCTAAGTTATCTGAGTTTAGGGTATAGATATCATGATACCTCATCCCCAAATAAGCAAAAATTACCACAAAATGATGACGTTTTCCCGCAAGCCATGATGCAGTTGTCACTTATCAACATTCGTTCAGTAACATCATCAAACTTTGAGATCGTCGTCAACATTCCCTTAGGTGAGCCATAAATGTCTCTGTTGTTTTTATTTTTTTTAATTCCACATCTAGTCAAGCTTATACACTGCATTGTTACGAGCCTTCGTAAAAGTAACAATTTACTGCACACTTACTATGTATTATACTAGATATTGCGTTAGTGCATGATATCATGAAGCTGCACAGCCCTTTTGAGCAGGTACTATTATTATCCCCACCTGAGAGATTAGGGAACTGAGGCTGGGAGAAGTTCAGCAACATGCCCAAGGCAAGCTGGTGAATTTGGGGCCTGGATCTGAACTAATCAAGCCTCGCTTGAAGTTCAGCACTCTTAACCATATACTACTGAAAGAAACACACTCTGTGGGGACATTGATCGTATCAACAAATTTCTACAACACCAGCTATGCTTTTGGGAGACTTCTCAGAAGCAGAAACTGTCTTAAAAACCTTTGCAAGTGCAAGAACTTGAATATAGAAAGAATATGTGTTGGTTTTTGCCTTTATTTTCTGTACTGGTGCTTCCTGGTTTGTCTTTATCATCATTCCGATTGTGAACCTTTCCTAGACCTCTCTGGTCAAGAACACAGACATTCATACTCCCCCGGATTTGAGTCCCATCTCCTCTGTTGCTTGCTACCTGGGTGATGGGGCAACTTCTGAGCCTCACTTTATGCTTCTGTAAAATGAGACTAGCAATCTCATTGGTTGGGAGTAAGGATTATGAAGTTACTGCTTAGTATTGCTATCTGGCTCACTGAAAGTGTTTAATAAATGTTCGCTGTCATCTCGAGTCCAATCGGTCCAGTTAGAGTTCTAATAGAGTATCTTGTCAAGAATTTAGAATATCCTCGAAGGGCACAAACACCCACATCTTTAGATTCCACTCAGCATTCTGAATGTAGAGACACTTGATTTCAGCTTTTGGTGAGGCCGTGCAGCTGTTTACGAGGGCATGCCACAAGCTCACATCAGCTCTATTACTTTACCAATAGGGGGACATTGTCTTTCTGCTTTCTGTATATAAATCCGTTGTTTATTTTTTTTCTGAACAAATGTTATTCCACTATCTTAGTGTAACTGGAATAAATACAAGAAGCACCAAAGGCTGTAAATAATGAAAAAATCAAGATGATGGAATTTAAACCTAAGCTTGCTTTTCTTTCCATGCTTAATTCAAATTTTTTCTCACTGCGGGATGAAATTTATAATAAAAAGATTCACCAAGAGAAAAGAACAGAGAAGGCAGGCAGAAAATAATAATAAAGTGGATTTCCTGAAGTGCTAGCAAAATGTTTCATGCTTGCTCATGTGGGGAGTTAAATGAAAATCGTAGCTTCTTGAGCTTCATCAGCATACATAAATCTGTCTTGCAGCCTCTCTCTCACATCACACTCACCACACATTTCTTTTTTTATTTATGTTTTTTTTAACTTTTACAGAAACAGGACTAAAAGAACAATAGTCTTTGTACCACTCGGGGAATAGCTTCCATCTCTGCATGTGTATTGAGGTACCCCCTGTCTGGAGTCACTTGTGGTGTGTGCCTTTTATTGTCAGCCCCATAGTGGGGTGGCAGCATTTGAGATTAGCAAAAGATGAGGACTGGCTGTGAGAAATAGAGCCTAGCTCCCCATATTCCATTAGGAGGTTTTGGTGTGGCTGAGACCATTGGTCCACAAACTTTAGCATGTGTTAGAATCATCTGGAAGGCTTGTTAAAACACAGATTGCTGAACCTCCACCCCTAGAATTTCTAATTCTATCAAGTCCTGGGGTAGAGACCAGTCATTTTTTTTTTTTTTTGAAGGGAGAATCTTTATTTTTTTATTTTTAATTTTATTATTATTATATTTTAAGTTTTAGGGTACATGTGTGCAACGTGCAGGTTTGTTACATATGTATACATGTGCCATGTTGGTGTGCTGTACCCATTAACTCGTCATTTAGCATTAGGTATATCTCCTAATGCTATCCCTCCCCCCTCCCCCCACCCCACAACAGTCCCCGGTGTGTGATATTCCCCTTCCTGTGTCCATGTATTCTCATTGTTCAATTCCCACCTATAAGTGAGAACATGTGGTGTTTGATTTTCTGTCCTTGCGATAGTTTGCTGAGAATGGTGGTTTCCAGTTTCATCCATGTCCCTACAAAGGACATGAACTCATCGTTTTTTATGGCTGCATAGTATTCCATGGTGTATATGTGCCACATTTTGTTAATCCAGTCTATCATTTTTGGACATTTAGGTTGGTTCCAAGTCTTTGCTATAGTGAATAGTGCTGCAATAAACATACTTGTGCATGTGTCTTTATAGCAGCATGATTTATAGTCCTTTGTGTATATACCCAGTAATGGGATGGCTGGGTCAAATGGTATTTCTAGTTCTAGATCCCTGAGGAATCGCCACACCGACTTCCACAATGGTTGAACTAGTTTACTGTCCCACCAACAGTGTAAAAGTGTTCCTATTTCTCCACATCCTCTCCAGCACCTGTTGTTCCCTGACTTTTTAATGATGGCCATTCTAACTGGTGTGAGATGGTATCTCACTGTGGTTTTGATTTGCATTTCTCTGATGGCCAGTGATGATGAGCATTTTTTCATGTGTCTTTTGGCTGCATAAATGTCTTCTTTTGAGAAGTGTCTGTTCATATCCTTCACCCAGTTTTTGATGGGGTTGTTTGATTTTTTTCTTGTAAATTTGTTTGAGTTCATTGTAGATTCTGGATATTAGCCCTTTTTCAGATGAGTAGATGGCAAAAATTTTCTCCCATTCTGTAGGTTGCCTGTTCACTCTGATGGTAGTTTCTTTTGCTGTGCAGAAGCTCTTTAGTTTAATGAGATCCCATTTGTCAATTTTGGCTTTTGTTGCCATTGCTTTTGGTGTTTTAGGCATGAAGTCCATAGACATGCCTGTGTCCTGAATGGTATTGCCTAGGTTTTCTTCTAGGGTTTTTATGGTTTTAGGTCTGACATTTAAGTCTTTAATCCATCGTGAATTAATTTTTGTATAAGGTGTAAGGAAGGGATCCAGTTTCAGCTTTCTACATGAACACCCTCCACCTTCACACCAAGTATTACTTGAACTCTACCCCAACAATTACTTAAGGAGAGTTCCTTACCTGAAGAGGCAAGACCGACATCTAGACCAGGATTTAGCAAACTATGGCCCAAGGGACAAATCTGCCTCTTTTTGTAGATAAACTTTCATTGAAAAACAACTTCATGTACGTATTGTCAATGGCTGCTTTCACACTACGGAAGCAGAATTGAGCAGCTGGATAGAGTTCATATGCACTATCAAGGCTGGAAAATAGTTGTTATCTTAGCATTTTATGGAAATATTTTGCTAACTCCTGACCTAGACCAATGATTGAATGTTTAGAGAAGGGAGGTTGGAAGTAATTGTATAAACTATCGCAAGGACAAAAAACCAAACACCGCATGTTCTCACTCATAGGTGGGAATTGAACAATGAGAACACATGGACACAGGAAGGGGAACATCACACTCCGGGGACTTTTGTGGGGTGAGGGGAGGGGGGAGGGACAGCATTAGGAGATATACCTAATGCTAAATGATGAATTAATGGGTGCAGCACACCAGCATGGCACATGTATACATATGTAACATACCTGCACGTTGTGCACATGTACCCTATAATAATAATAAAAAAAAAGAACATGCCCACTGAATGTTCTTTATTTGTGTATTTTTTAGATGTGAGAGTTTTTGTTTTTTTAGTTGAATAAATATGATAATGGCAGTCATTCATTATCTCTCACTAAGCCATTCTCCAAATTAATTTTCTTACTAGAACGAGCAGTTTCTCAAAATGAAAGGGAACAGTTTTATCATCATGTAGTCTCTTTAATACATTGTTGACATCTGTTCAAATTATTGGTGGAGAATTCTTAAAAACCATAATTAAAATGTGAAAAATTAGTCTCATTTTGATGCTGTAATTGTCAGGTGAGTGATGTTGAATTTCTTCCAGATTTGGTAGAAACTGCCATAACCTTTATGTAAAGCATTTTGTGAGTATTTATCAAGAACCTTTAAAGTAATAGTCATACTCATCAATCTAGTAATTCTACTTCTAGGAAATTTCAGTAAATTTTATGTTTGAAGATTTTTATTACAGCATTATGTATAATAGTTGTTTTAAAGAAAGACATGCAGATGTCTGTTTTTTTTTTTTTGAGACGGAGTCTCGTTCCGTTGCCCTGGCTGGAGTGCAGTGGTGTGATTTTGGCTCACTGCAACCTTTGCCTCCCGGGTTCAAGTGATTCTCCTGCCTTAGTCTCCCAAGTAGCTGGGATTACAGGCGCCTGTCACCATGCCCGTCTAATTTTTTGTATTTTTGGTAGAGGTGGGGTTTCCCCATGTTGGCCATGCTGGTCTCGATCTGCTGACCTCATGTGATCCACCTGCTGCAGCCTCCCAAAGTGCTGGGGTTACAGGCATGAGCCACCACGTCCGGCCCCAAATGTCTATTAACATGAAACTCATAATATTGCCATGAGTTTATGTACCTCCTTCGGAGCCATTTAAAATAAAGCTGGAAGAAGGAAAGCTAATATCATCTTTCTGGAGGGAATTTGTATCAAGGGCATTAAACATTTTTGTGCTTTTTGTTTCAATATCTCCATTTCAAAGATCTCAAGAAGATAATCAGAAGTACGCAGATAGATATTGTTCAAGGAGGATAATCAAAGTAGAAACAATTTTTATGCCTACTAATTGGTAATAGGTTAAGTAGGTTGTGATGAATTGATGAGATAAAATACTACATAGCCCTTAAAACTATATTTTTGTACACTAATACGCAAACGCTTATGAATTATTTGTTAGAAAATGTAGATATAAATCCATATATGTGGCATGATCCCACACATCCTACCCTTAAAAGGTACCTAATAGATCTGTGTATTCCACTCAAAGCTGTTCATTACCAGTTAAGCACAAACATTGGATTCCTTTTTGACTCCATAGCATGTGGTGTCTTCCTTCATCATGTCACCAAACCGTATCAGTTCCAGTTTTAAATTACATCTCTTCTCTGCCCCTTCCTGTACTTCTTCCCAGACACCCCCTTAGTCCAGGCCACTTCAGGACTTGTGTGATCAGCTCTACTGGCTTCTTCTGACTTCCGCCTCTACACATGACCCTGCGTGTGCGTATACACTACACAACTGCAAAAGAAACCTTGATATTTAGACCACGTCCTCTACCTCCATGACTCAAATCCTCTCAGTGCATTCTTACACATGTAGAATAAAATGCAAGCTCTTTATCATGGCCTACAAGGCACAGAATTGTCTGGCCACTGCTTCTCTCTCTCTCTTTAAAAATTTCAGTAGTATTTGGGTTACAGGTGGTTTTTGGTTACATGGATGAGTTCTTCAGTGGTAAATTCTGAGACTTGAGTGCACATGTCACCGAGCAGTGCACATGGCACCCAGTGTGTAGTCTTTTATCCCTCACCCACCTCTCAGTCTCCCCTCCTACATCCCGAAAGTCCATTAAATCACTCTGTATGTCTTTTTGTCCTCATAGCTTGGCGTCCACTTATAAGTGAGAACTTATGGTATTTGGTTTTCCATTGCTTCACTTAGAATAATGGCCTCCACCTTCATCCAGGTTGCTGCAAAAGACATTATTTTGTTCCTTTTTATGGCTGAGTAGTATTCCATGGTGTATAGATACCACATTTTTCATTATCCACTAGTGCTTCTCTTTTTAACCGCAACCTGAGCCACCCTCTGTCTGAGCTTCATGCTGTTTCTCTAGCATACCAACCTCTTTCCTACTTTGAAACTTTTGCATATGCCGTTTACTCTGCCTGGAATAGTCTTTCCCCAACACTTTGCAGACCTAGCTAGCCTCTCATTCTCCGTTAGTTCTCACCTTAACAATTGTCTCTGCCTGGAGGTCATGTCCGTTCATCCTTCCTAAAGCAGGCATGTACCCTGCTGCTCAGGGGCTCTGTATTGTCCTTGTTTCATCCTCAGGGCTCACAGGGTGTTTAGCTCTAGGCACTTAATAAATACATGTTGAATTAGTGAATGAAACTCCCCAAATGTATAAATGTATTATAAGTGTGCATGTATGTTTATAGGTACATAGGCATACAGAGGAGACCATACCAAAATATTAATTATGCTGTAAATGAAGTCACAGGTGATTTTAACTTTGTTTGTTGTACGTTTGTATATTTTTAAAATCTTGTGATTAATTCATATCGCTTGTTCATTGTGGTTAAATAGATATAACCTAAAGTTGACCATTTTTCCCTTTTTTAAGTGTGTGGTTCTGTAGCATTAAGTACATTTATATTGTTGTGCATCCGTCACCGCCATCCATTTCTAGAAGTTTTTCAGCATCCACAAGTGAAACTCTGCACCTATTAAGGGTAACTCTCCAGTGATTTATATTGCTTTTACAATAAGAAAAAAATATAGAAAAATATATTAGAAAAAACAAGTAGCAAACATCCTTTTCAGATAAAGCTCACTTAAATGAGTTTTGGATTGTAAGTTCGAGTGACTATAAAACAAGCTAATCTGTTTTTCAATTTATAATTTTGTGTTTAAAAAATCCTATTCTTTAGAAAACTGAAGTGCTGATATGATGGATTTTTTTTTGGCTGTAATAGCACCACTGCAGTACAAACCATTTGTTGTTGCCCTAATAAATGGACTTTTCCTACAACTGTCATCATTTTTTTGAAGAAATTGTGTGCTAAAGCAGAATCACCTGAAAGTGTGATGAGTTCAAAATCCTTGTGCAAGTTCTCCTCAGCATTGAAAATCTGAACTGTATTAAAGTGTGAATTCTAATTGTAATGAAATACCATTCTTTGACCTTCTGGATGTGGATGTAGCTGTGGAGCACATGCAGTACACACGGCGAACTGTATTCTGCCCTCTCGGTCACAGATGGATACATTAAGAAGACTCAAAAGTGTTCTCTTGGGAAACCTGGTTTCTTGACCACAAAGACTCTTTCTACTGAGCAACATTCCTTTTCTGATCTCTATCCTAGGAGATAGAGATCAGTCCAAGCAGGGTCCCCTCATCATCCATCACCTTGAAAAGATGCTGCTGGTAAGAGTTGGCAGGTGAGAGAAGAAGTTAGAGAAACGACACAACTTAGTTATATTAGGGGATCGTTTTATGTTTAAATAATGACAGGCAAAATTTATACCATAAATAAGTGCTAAAGGAACCCTATCCAGAATATATAAGAATATCTCTTTATCAAGGATAACTAGATAACCTAATAGGAAAACATATAAGAAATGTGAACAGGCAAGTCACAGAAAGGAAAACATAAAAGACAATTTAAAAACTATAATAGAATGCTCACTCTCAGTTGTAATCAATAATTATAAATTAATCTAACACCAAGATATCATTTTATCTTTAGTAGATTGGGAAACATTTATAAAGTTGGAATGTGCAGAAAAGAGTTAGTGGCAGCTGGATGGAATGCTAATGTGGCCCTTGGCTGGCATCTGGGAACTTGCATTTCAGGGAATTTCTTCTATTCTGATAACCGGTAAGAGTGGCTCACTATGTCTAGACTGTATGCCCAAATGCTATCATTTATGCTTTTTTTTCCCGAGAGTCTGGAGATTTATTTTGTGCCAGGCAAAGGCTGTTTACATGACCAACTCCCAGGCCCTGGGTGTCTAAGGAGCTTCTCCGGTGGGCAGCTTTTCATATGGGTTCTTTGGGGAATGTGTGTATGTCCTGTGTGATGCCTTTTGGAGACGACACTTGGAAACTTATGCCCGATTTTCTCTGGACTTTGTTCTGTGAGGCTTTTTCCTTTACTGATTTTACTTTGTATCTTTTTGCTGCAGTAAACCGTAGCCATGAGTACAACTATATAAGGAGTCCTCCGAATCTTCCTAGTGAATCATCCAATCAGGAGTGGTCTTGGGGACCTGAAATATAGTGACAATAGCAAATGTTGGCCTAAGTGTGGGAAAGCAGGACCGCCAAAACTATATATAGAAAGGCAAATTGGTACCACCATTTTGGGGATGAATTCAGAAATGTTAAGTCGAAGATATCTACATCCATTTTCAGGTTTAGATAATCTAGAGAGAAAAACCTCACACATTTGCTAAAAAAAAAATTAGGGGAGGGAGGCATTACAGTGACATTTATAGCAGCATTGTTTATATTGGAAATAGCTTAATTGTCTATGAAGGATAAATAAATTTTGGATTATTTTAATATTGAATATTATACAACATTTAAAAATAAGAAAAATTACATCCATCAAACATGATTAACATTCTGTAAACTCATATGGGTGAAAAAAGCAGAGTTATATTGCTGTAAATTTAAAAGACACAGAATTCCAGATGTATAGATAAGATACAGAAATATGGCCGGGTGCGGTGGCTCAAGCCTGTAATCCTAGCAGTTTAGGAGGCTAAGGTGGGCAGATCACAAGGTCAGGAGATCGAGACCATCCTGGCTAACACTGTGAAACCCCTTCTCTGCTAAAAATACAGAAATTAGCTGGGCGTGGTGGCGGTCACCTGTAGTCTCAGCTACTCGGGAGGCTGAGGCAGGAGAATGGTGTGAACCCGGGAGGCGGAACTTGTAGTGAGCCGAGATCACGCCACTGAACTCCAGCCTGGAGGACAGAACAAGACTCCGTCTCAAAAAAGAAAAAAAGAAAGAAAAAATACAGAAATATAAAATAATGGCAAATCAAGAGAGCATCTAAGCCCCATTTTCCTCAGTTAAAATATGAAATTGTCTTACAATAAGCTCTGAACCCCTGTCTTGGAAAAAGCTCTACATATAGTCTTGTGTTGTATAACGACTGGAATACATTCTAAGAAGTGTGGCCTTAGGTGATTTAGTCATGCACACATCATAGAGGGCACTTACATAAACCTAGTTGGTATAGCCTACTACACACCTAGGCTATATGGTATAGCCCATTGCTCCTAGGCTACAATCTGCACAGCATGTTACTTTCCTGAATACTGTAGGCATTTGTAACACAATGGTAAGTATTTGTGTATCTAAACATATGCAAACATAGAGAAGGTACAGAAAAAATAGTGTTGTAATTTTGGACCCATGGTACATACGGCTTTGACTGGAACTTTGCTATACAGTGCATGACTGTATTTCTGACTATGTTCTCTTTTCTATTTACAAAACAAATCTTGAATTTCAAAGAAAGTGAAGATGCTATGACAAACTGTCTTCCACCTTATTTTATTGGCTCACTACCCTTGACAGTTAGTAGACAATTTATAGACATGTCTCTTGAATAATTGGCAATTAATTTGAGATTAGATGCCAAAATGTACGGTATTTTTAATAGAATGTGAAGGTTGAGGCTTTTCATGTCCAAATGTCATGGAACTCAGAGTAAATGTTAACTGGCAGCGTAGTAAACTCTGCCTTTTTGCACATCTGCAGTAGAGGGGAGTTTTAGTTTGATGACCATAAACCCTAGCTACCTTGGCTAGTTTGAATATAAGCTTAGGTGTAAACCAAGAGCTTATACTTAAGAATGCCTTCCAGGTGGGGCATGGTGGCTCACACTTGTAATCCCAGCAGTTTGGTAGGCTGAGACAGGAGGATTGCTTGAGCCCAGGAGTTCAAGACCAGCCTAGGCAACATAGCGAGAACCTGTATCTACAAAAATTTAGAACATAGCTGGACATAATGCTGCATGCCTGTAGTCCCAGCTACTTGGGAGGCTGAGGCTGGAGGACTGCTTGAGCCTGAAAGGTCAAGACTACTGTGAGCCATGATCACACCAATGCACTCCAGCCTGGGTGATAGGGTGAGACTCTGTCTCCAAAAAAATAAAAAAAGTAAAATGGTTTCCAATCTATATGCCCCTGGTTTATCTTGATAGTTACCACCTATGATCCATAAGGATGTACAAATCTTTGTTATATATGTGTTGAAAAGATAGTGTATCTGAAAACTCCTTTGGAATGTTGCTTTTGATTTAAGCATTTTGGATATCATAGACATCTTTGCCATGGCTCAAATGATAACTCTTAGTGTCTTTTTAATGTCAAGAACTCTTGTTACCTAAGGGAAATTTAAAACCCTACATTGCAGGCAATGGGAATTTTGCTGGTCAACATTATTTTTTTACTCAATTTCTAGAGTGCCTTATACCTCAAGCTGGAGTTAGCAGGTAGAGAGATCACATATCAGTGACTTACTAGTTGATTTCATTTCCTGATCTTCAGCTCCAGCACAATGCCTGGAATACACTAACCACACACTAAATGTTTATTAATAAGTTTACGTAGGTCCACACTATTTTAGCACAAGTAGATTTTTATTCACTTCTAGAAACACTAGAATATCCTTTCATCCAAGTGTCCGTAGGTCTATATTTTGTTTCTGGCTATTTCTAAGCCAATAGAATACATTTGGTTTGCATGGATTTTTTTAAAAAAGAGTAAGAGTTCATGTTTGGACTGATTTTCTTTCTTTGCCCCCTCACCTCAACAATCGTCCATTCAACAACATAATAATTATAATTTCCATCTTTCACTGAGTGTTTTCTTTTTGCCAGACACTGTCTGAATGTATCATCCCATTTAATCCTCACAACAATCTTGTGACAGAGCTAATATTACATCAGTGTTCTATTTTTACAGTTGAGGAAAGCAAGGTTCAGAGATTAAGCCCTGTGCTCAGACTCACCAGCTGATAAACTTGAGGCAGGATTCAGAAGTAGGCACGTCTGGCTTAACTACCTAGATTTACTTTCTTTTTCCTTCACTTCAACTCTCTAAAGAGAGAACTACGCAACCTAAACGTTGACTCACACATGGTACTCACCCAGTCATCCAGTCGTTGTATATATTTTAAGCTTTTGACATCGATTTTATTGGTATGGCTTACATATAATAAAACATACTTGTTTTATGTATACAGTTCTGTGAATTTTGACAAATATATAAACCAATGTTACTAATCTCAATCAAGAATATTATATTGGGGCCAGGAGTGGTGGCTCACACCTGTAATCCCAGCACTTTGGGACGCCGAGGTGGGCAGATCACTTGAGGGCAGGAGTTCGAGACTAGCCTGGCCAACATGGTAAAACCCTTTCTCTACTTTCATATCTCTAAATGTGAAAACTTGCTGCGCGTGGTGGAAGATGCCTATAATCCCTGCTACTCAGAAGGCTGAGGCATGAAAATCGCTTGAGCCTGGGAGGCAGAGGTTGCAGTGAGCTGAGATTGTGTCACTGCACACAAGCCTGGGCAACAGAATGAGACTCCATTTCAAAAAAAGAAAATATTATATTGGCATCTCCTCCAGAATCTTCCCTTGTGCTCCCCATTTTAAAAGCTGATGTTAAAAATATTATATATTCACAAGATATTATAAAAAATAATATAGAGGCCCCGTGTATAGAGTCCTCCATATATAGAAATCGTATAGAAGTCCTTCATCCTGTTTTCTCAATTTCCAATGGAGAAGACCCATGGATCATAGATTTTATTCCCTTATGCCCTTTGCAGTCAGTTTTTACCTACCTTCAGCTCTCTCTAACAACTAAACTGTTTTCTCTCACTATAAATTAGTCTGTTCCAAAATTTTTTAGTCTATCCCAAAACTTTGTATACGAATGGAATCATGCAGTATTTTATCTTTTGTGTCTGACTTCTTTTGCTCAACATTCTGTGTTTGAGATTCATCAGTATTAATGCATGCATTAGTAGTTTCTTTTAATTTCTGTGTAGCACCCCAGTGCTTGATTATACCACAGTTTGCTTATTCATTCACCTTTTGATGGACATTTGGGTTGTTTCCAATTTTTGGCTATTTGTAAGTAAAGTTGCTGTGAAGATTCATCTACAAGATTTTTTTTTGTGGACTTGTTTTCTTTTCTCTCATGTAAGTAAGG
Source organism: Hylobates moloch (assembly GCF_009828535.3). NCBI lineage: Eukaryota > Metazoa > Chordata > Mammalia > Primates > Hylobatidae > Hylobates > Hylobates moloch. Next base: position 7,336,813 of record NW_026652279.1, on the reverse strand, counting down.
GTGGAATTGTTGGGTCACTTGGCTGTTGAAGGTATGACTTTCTAAGATATTGATAAATTGTTTTCCTAAGAGGACGAACCATTTTATATGCTTGCTAAACAGTACATTTGAGTTCCTGTTTCTCTACAACCTTGCCAACACTTGATATTTTCAATCTTTTTAATTTTTGTTATTCAAGTAGTTATTTAGTGGGGTCTCATTGTGATTTTATTATTTTTCCTCTAATGACTAATCATGTCTAACATCTTTTTATATGCTTAATAGTCACATATATTCCATTGTGAACTGTCTGTTCAAACCTTGTGCTGATTTTTTTGGGGGGTGGGTTCATGTGGCATATGGGTGTCTTCATTCAGTAAATACTTGATGAATGATTGAATGACCTAAGATTGGTTTGAATATATGTATTTTCCTTTTGGCCACTTGAAACAGTAGATATAATACCAAATAAAATAGCTCAAATTGGGTTTTATTATCTATTTCAAAATGAGCAGGTGTAGCTGGAATCTTATATTGAACGTGATATTAAAGTAAAGATCAGTAGTTTCCTGCCCTAGGTAGGAAATATCATCATCTTAACCATCACTGTCATCCTCATGATTTACTCTTTTTGACCATAGGGAAGTTATCATTTGAAGACATGAGTTTTGTAGCTCATGTGACTCCTGGGTTGCTGCATTGTTTCTCTAAGGCTAAAAATGCTCTTACCTAATTTGTATCTTGTCTAAAAATGGAAAGACAGTCTCAGCCTAGTTATTTTTAGCTGTCGTTGAAGCATCTTTCTCCGTTAAGAGTGAATGCTAGTTAGGTTGATCTACAAGCCTTCTGTTGATCCTGTAGACTGTAATTTGTGATTATGATTTTTTAAAATGTGTCTCTTTTCTATGACACATTTTTGTGATAATATAATATTTTTAGCTTTTCTTTTGTTCTCTTAAGTGTAGAGAATTGCAAAGAAATAAACACAGACTCACTTAGATAACTATGCTTAACAATAACAACAACAACAACAACAACAACAACAAAAGCAACATACATTTAGTGTTTGAAAAGCAACCCAGGATAGGGAGATGTGTATGTCTATGTCTCTCTCTCTGTCTGTGTGATGAAGAGTGAAGCCTACTTATTTATCCCCAGCTCAAGTCCTTTTTCGTAAATGAAATTATTGTTAAAACTTTCTTGTGATTCCTCCTATTACCCAGTCTCTCCTTTTCCAAATTCAGTTTTACAGAAAAGGAATTAGACATTATGCACAGTTCCACACATTTTCTCCCAATATCAACCCATCAAAATCTAGCTTATGCAAAGTAGTTGTTATATGGGTTCATTGTGCTTTAATTGCTCCCTTTTGGTTGTTTCCAGGTTTTTGTTTTTATTTATTTACTGTCATAAAAAAAGCTATAGTAGGGCCAGATGCAGTGGCTCACACCTGTAATCCCAACACTTTGGGAGGCCGAGGCGGGCGGATCACTTGAGGCCGGGAGTTTGAGACCAGCCTGTTCTGCATGGTGAAGCCCTGTCTCTACTAAAAATACAAAAATTAGCTGGATGTGGTGGTGGGTGCCTGTAACCCCAGCTACTCGGGAAGCTGAGGCAGGAGAAGCGCTTGAATCTTGGAGGCGGAGGTTCCCGTGAGCTGAGATTGCACCACTGCACTCCAGCCTGGGTGACAGAATGAGACTCCATTTCAAAAAATAAAAATTAAAAAAATAAAAAAAGCTATAGTAAATGCTCATGGAAATTTGAAGAGATTACAAGTATACCTGTAGAGTAAATTCCTACCATTCGAATCCCTGGTCAAAGAACATTTTATGATTTGACAGTTATTGCTGGATTATCTTCTTTAAGGTTTCAGTAATTTACGCTTCTAGTAATAATGTCTACAAGTGTCTGGCACATATTTAAATGTAATCGCCTACCTTAAATACTTCGATATTTTGGCCTTCTATTATTATGTGAGATAGGATCTCCAAATTAATGCATTGCCAGTGCTGTTTTATCTTTATGACATTCTTGCTTGACTTCACCCCTGCAGAGGAAAATCTAAAGTACATCTTCCTAATGACTAGGGGATGGCAGGCTAGAATTGCATCCTGTGGCTTTCTTGCAATCAGTTCTTGGCTACTCCTTTTTTAGGAGGCCCTTTTGTTGATGTGGTATGTCTATTTTATGTATTTCCTGCAGGAGGAAGGCTGAACAAGGACCTGCGACATTTTCTCAATCAGCGGTTCCAGAAGGGGTCTCCTGATCATGAGCTCCAGCAGACCATAAGGGATAACCTTTACCGCCATGCTGTGCCTTGTAAGTAGCCAGACTTTGGCATCTCACTGCTGGGGGTGTGTGTGTGTGTGTGTGTGTGTGTGTGTGTGTGTGTGTGTGAAAAGTCCAGGGGAGAAAGGAGATCTCAACAACTGGTTCTGGAACACCTGGTGGCTGGCGTACTGAGTGACTCCTTAACTCAAGCAAATCATAATTCAATAACACAGTGTCGTGGTGTGCCAGGTTTCAGTCATGGCTCTGCAATGTGGGGCAAATTATCTACCTTTGTAAGGCCCACTTTTCACATTAGTGGAAAGGACATGTCAGTAATACTAGCTTCTTGGAACTGCTATGAGGAGTCAGTGAGATCAGGCACAGAAGGCACTTTGTAAGGTAATGGTGTGCTGTAAGCGTCCATAAATGTTAACCTTTGCTGTTATTAATTGAGTAGACCTGGCCAGCGGCGTTCGGACTGACCTTTGTGGAGACCCCCAGTGAAGGGAATACCCCAGTGGGCTCTCTCTTCCTTCCAGGGTTCTCCTTTTGGCCAACTTCATCAGATTCTTAAGTCAGGATTTTATGTATAATTTTGTTCAAAGAAATGATTTCCACAGATAAAAAAATCCAAACCCCCAAACCATTAGATTACACCAAATCTGAAAAAAACAAGACACAGAACATAGGAATGCTGAAAGCACAGTGTCTGTGTAAAGAAAGGCAGCCTGTCTGTCTGTCTGTCTGTCTGTCTGTCTATAGGTGGATAAATTGGCAGCTCCGTTGTAGTGAAGTATCACTGTACTGTGGCACACTGTGTTCCTCGTTGTTTAATTTCTTTTAAAATACGAGGAAAGAATGATTCTGGTTTTATTACTTAGAATTTTCCTTTCTCCTCTCTGTCACCCAGTCCTTCAAAGTTTGGAATTTATTTTCCTAGACATATCATTTTTTAAACTAGCAAAAGAAAGGAGGAATAATTTAATGTTCAAGGTACCTTGTTTATTTCTATGATTTGTTTGCTATAAATGGTTTTCTTTAAAAAAAAAAAAAACCTTGGAAATGATATGCTAGAGTGCTAATGTTTTCTGATACTACTGTAAAAGAATAAGCAGAACTAATCTAAGGCATTCTGTAGATTTGAAAGGACTTAGACTATAGTTCTAGATGATAACCTCCATAGATCAGATTCTAGAATAGCCCCTGGCTGTCCATTTTGCTCATTAATAAAACAGAGGCTCTGAGGGGAGAAGAGGTTTGCTACAAGTAACGTGGGACAGGGCCCCAAGGTTGCCTCTGTCCATGGAGTGGCTAAGCTGCATTTGACGGAGAGGAGGTTGTGATGATGTGTTAATGTGAACTTGTGGTCCTCAGTTCTTTTAGTCTTTCAGCATTGAAGTTGTAAACTGTAGTCCTAGTAATAATCTCGTAGTAATTTCTTATATTTTGGATTAATAATAATTCCTAATGGTAGTCACATGGGTAGGGCAGGGATTATCATTCTATTTTTACAAATCAATAAACTGAGGCAATGAGGAAGCCAATGAAATCAAAGCCAAAGGTGATCAGGGCTTCGAGTCTCCTGAGTTCACCATTGCCCTGCCTCTTCTGCACTGTCAGGCATTCCTCCTATAGTAACCCTTTGAAGTTGGGGGTCTTTAACACCCATTTTACAGATGAAGAAACAAAGTCACAGGGAGGGTCAGTAAGTGGCATGTCTGGTCTTTTTACCTCTTATGTCATCTAGAGCTGTTTTCATAGCTGCCCTGTAGCTGCCTCTGAAGTTACAGTACAGCAGGTTGAATACAATTTCGCAGAAATCAGTAATTGCAGAATCATGATTGTTCTCTGTGTAATTTTTCCCCTACTTAGATTCCAATTTAAGAAATGGGGATGAAGCAAATGAGCACACCATTTCTTGATGCATCTGTGGTGTTACCATGGTTACATTTTGGCATGCTCTCCCATTTATTTCTTCCACTGATTTATTGGACCTGACTGTGAGCTAAATGGCTTGATTTTAAGCTTACCACTTTGTAGGAATTGGGGCAAAAACGAACTCTGTCTTTTAAAAACAGTGGAAAAATCATGTTTGTTTTTGCTTGTATAAAGCCCCTTGGCATTGATGTTTTATGGCTGTGAAAGCAGTAAATCAGGAATTTGGAAAGCAGAAATGGTGTTCCTACTAAAAGAGAAAACAGGTAACAATTCATTTTACACTTCCTACATAAAATAGGAAGGAAATTCAGAAGAGGTCTGTTTTGGAGTGTGGTGAAGCGTGTGTGCCTTTGAACATGAGTAGACTGGGGCTTACTTGGGATTCTTTCGACTTATGTTACTCTGGCCACATTTGTGTTTATTTTGATTCTATGGCCCATGTGACTGAGAAAGCCAAGCTCTCCACCAGCCTGTTGTGCTAATGGATTAGGAAGCCGTGGATTTGGGGAATGGATTCTCTTGATGATGATGTAAATGTGCTGCAGGGAAATGGGCTCGTGTAATCTGTATGTTCCAGAACTTCCTGCCACTGACATTTCAGTGACTTCGGTATTTTGAGAAGAGATGACCTCATGAACAGGTGCTTGCGGTGGGGGTAGACATCTTTCCCTGTACGTTTTAGGAGGCTCATGGGTCATTGGAAATGAAGAAATAAAACTCTTTCATTCTCAGGTTATTTTTAGCGTTGCCATAATGTAGTGGAGCTGTATGTGCATCATAGCACACTTTACCACTTAGGGCTCAGTTTATCTTAATTCTCTGGCAAAGGAAATGTAGGTAATAGCAACCCTGTTTTACTGGCCAAAAGATGAAGCAACAAAATTGAACTTTCTCAAAATTGTACCATTTGAAATGCCATATTACTCATTCCTCATCTGCTGCTATTTTACTTTTTAAAATTTGTAATGGTGTTGTTGAGATATAATTCACATACCATACAATTTACCCATTTAAAGTGTTCATCCAGTGCTATTTTTGTTACGGTTATTATTATTCTCCACTCCCCTTTTATTTTCCCTTTATTCAAGAACTTTTATTATTTCTACAATAAGAAGAAAGGGCATGTTAGTTGAAATTTAATTATATTTACCATTGAAAACAGCATTAGAAAAACCCAACAGAAAAGAGATGCAGATGCAGAATGAGTTCAGGGGCCTGTTGTGAAGTCTGAGGGCTGCTCTGCTGGCTGTGTGGCCTGGCACAAGTCATATAACCTCTTTGAATCTCGTTGACTCTTCAGTAAAATGGAAATAGTAGTACTGACTCAACCATTGTCTTACAGATACACATAGCAATCCTATAAGGTGAGTCTTATTAAAGGAAACAGAGGCTCAGAGAGGTTAATAGTTTGCTTAAGGTCACACAGCAGGTAGCATGGTCAGGGTTAAACCAGTTCTCTGTAACTCTCAAGTTGAGTGTTATTATTAATAGTCTGATTGGAGTAATATACAAACAGACTGTTGAGAGTAAAAGAAAAAAAATGTTTCTGATGGTTGAATTTAGAGCTCTAGTTGCTTAAAATAATGACGTTTTATGTCTTGGGTTTGGGAGCAATGGAAGGCACAATACCTTAAAAATAAGTATATTCTCTCTGATGTTCAAGTAATTCACTGGTATGTACAATATAATTTTAATAATGATTACTCAGATTCAAAAAAATCATTACATGATTTTCTTAGCATATCTGAGTTTATCTTATTTTCCATTAGATCTTTTCTTTGTGTACCTATGGAAAAACCACAATAAATGAGTTTGCAATGCTTGTAAACATGCCTACTTCTCTCATTCCTCAGAACCATCTGGCTAATATTTCTGTCTTTCTCCCCCTCCAGTTTTGGTCACATTCCCAACCCCTCCCACTCTGCGCTTCAACCCTACAAACTTCATATTCCAAACACACTTTGTGTCTTCTTATGAATGGGTGCATATTATTTTTTCCTATTTCACTGCCTATCTATCTGACCAGTTCACAGTCTTCTTTTTAAATTTTAGCCAGATGCCACTTCCTCCACGAAGTCCTCCATTGCTTCTGCAGATTGGGCCTGTTGCCCTCCCCCCACTCCCCAAGCTGCACTCCGTGACCTCCTTCATGCCTATTTTGTGCCTGATTGTAGTGCCTGCCTGTCCTAATTAGATGCTAACTTTCATGAGTCAGGCAGCATATCTAAGTGACCAGGCCACTCCTAGCTTAGCGCCTGGACTATAGGATAAGTATTTGTTGAACGAATGAACAAATGAAGAAATGGAAAAAGATATTCTTTCTTTTTCTTCTTTTATTTTTTTCTTCCTTACTTAGCATTTGAGAAAAACAGCAGAATTGCTTTGACCATAAGGCTTTCAGAATAAAAGGAAGGTCAGAGTCTTGAGCCCCAAAAAGGGTCATAGATGACTGATAAGGACTTCACTAATTACTTGGCCGGTAATCGAAGCACACAAGAAAAATGTCAAAGCTCCCATGAGCTTGGAGCTGGAGTGCCTGTTCACAGCTCCTCCTAATTGTAGTCTAGATCTCACCATACCTCTTGCATTGATAGCCTTCTTGTTTTATGACTTCTTGTCCTAGCTGATGTGACAACATCTGAGATTCTTGCTTTGGAATGGCCGCTTTTCCCATGAAGATAAATGCATTACCTGACAGGGCTTGTCATTTACTATACTGCTGCTGTCAAAAGGAGATACAACTCATCCAGTAATGCTGGTTCTCTGGAATGCTGAACAGTGCCCCTCCCATTCCTCCTCACTTTTCTGGGCTCAACTGTCATTTTTCTTTTCAAGCAAAGGTCGCCTAAAAGAGGAAAGGATAAGAGTCAGTTTTGTTCTGCAGCTTAACACTTTGTTCATCAAGGCTCTTCCCAATACTGAGACCGTTGTAACCGGTCTAAGAGGTATTGATCATTGACTGAAAGGACTTTACAGAGGGATTACATGTGTTTGATCCCCAAGGCAATTTAAATTTGATGTGGTAAACATAGGTGATACTGGTCTTTATACGATAGCCATATTCAAAAGGCCATTTTAACATCTGCTATCATTGCCTATTATTTGAAGTGGGGCCATAAATTACCATTAGTTCTATTTGAACTTACAATTTTCTCTTAAACATAGTTGTTTCCAGTATGGCTTGCCTAAAATCAACCACTTTTCCTGTGATCTTTGACAATTAGAGCTGATGACATGAACTAGACCTATTTGTCAGCAAGTGTCCAGGATAAAGAACTGGATGTTGGAAAGTAGTTTGTCACCTGGAATGTGCATACCTGTGTTCAGGTTGTGTTAGACACTGGTGGAATGCTTCGGGTCATAACTCATGAACTAGAGAGTTCTGCAAGCATCATAGGACTGATCAGATAAAGAGATAAAGTTCACTGGAAACTTTCTCTCTGTTGCTGTTTCTCTGCCTTTGTCCTCTATCTAAACTAAGGGCTGTCTAAAAGGATTGCTTTAGCCTTTACAAAACCTAGCCTGTGGCAAAACTATGACTAGTAACAATAACAATAGCTCTCCAGCTTTTGGATACCTACTGTGTACTGGATCCTCTGTCAGGATATCTCTCTGTGTCCCTTTCTCTTTCTCTATCATGTCATCTCTAACTTCGGCTTCATCTAAAGTACAGAAACTCTTAAGGATCTGAACTCTTCGACTCTATCTCTTTTCTATTTAACCACAGATGTTTGTTGCTTATAATGTAAACAACATTTATCTTGATCAGCTTTCTACTTTTTTTCTCCCCTTCTCTTCTACCCATCATGACTGTATTTTCCCATGTGCTCTTGGCTAGTCTGTGATATGGGGACTCGTCCCACCTACTGACCCACCCCTTGACTGCTTACACCTGTCCTTCTCCATTGACACTTATTTGCTGTCCATTGGTTTGCTATTGGGCTTCCTTTAAGAAGACAAACATTAGAACAAAGAAGTGAATGTTTCTTACTGTGGTATAAGGTTCCCTTGTCCATCATATATTTGTGACTTTAAATATGGTTCTGTCCAAATTGTCCTGTGTAAGAGGATGTTCCAACAGAGGACATTCATGGGTAGCAATGAATTCCTATGCTTTTGATTTGTTTTTATACTCCTCATAATGTTTAGCACAAACTATGTACATAGAAATCACTTTAAACACAAGATTGCCCATGTCAAGGGTGTTACTGTGTCAAGGGTATCACTGTACTGCTGATACATGATTTCCTGTTTCACCATGTATAAGGTGAGCTATGATTTATGTTTTACAAAGTAAGGTAATAGTCCAGGCAAGGAGTTTTGTGCCAAATTGAAAAATCATGAGATTAGATAGCAATACTTTTTGTTTAGATGTGATTTGGAGCTAGAGTATTGGCTCAGATAAGTGTAAACACATTTTTATCCATGGGACTCTCCGATGGAGCACTGGAAGGTGGTGAGGGAATCGGGAAGGTTCTTTGTTATTCTGGAGTTTTATTCATTGAGGAACTTGGAGCATCCCTGGAACCCTTCTTATAAATGCCAGCAGCATCCCCCATATTTGTGACAACTCAGAGCAGAAAACCGCTTTGCATTTCTACAGTGCCCCTTCAGGAGCATTGAAGCGTGGAATCTCTGTTTACCTCTTGCTAGGGGAGAAGTGAGTTTTACTGTTAGTGAGTTTATGAGAACGACCTGGGCATTCCTGACCGTGACACTTCCTGTTCTCTTGGGGGCTCTGTCTGATCCCAGGGAAGCGTGCATTCACTGTCCATCCCTGCTGGAAATCTTCTTTGGGCGGGTCTCACGGGGAAGACAGTGGTTTTGAGATTTGCTGGGGAATGGGTTTGGTAAGTGTAATTTTGGGGGTGATTTATTAACAGTCCCCTTGTTAACAAAGATCTAAAGCCATTTTCTCCATTGTAGCTTTTGTCAGTAATAAAACTGACATTGTGATTGGTGGATTATGCCATTTATTACAAGGCTTTGTTTATTCTAGTCCATGTCAGTTACATCTATTGATTTTTTTTTTTTTTTTTTTTTTGAGAAGGAGTCTCGCTCTGTCGCCCAGGCTGGAGTGCAGTGGCGCAATCTCGGCTCACTGCAAGCTCCGCCTCCCGGGTTCACGCCATTCTCCTGCCTCAGCCTCTCCGAGTAGCTGGGACTACAGGCGCCCGCCACCACGCCTGGCTAATTTTTTGTATTTTTAGTAGAGACGGAGTTTCACCGTGGTCTCCATCTCCTAACTTCGTGATCCGCCCGCCTCGGCCTCCCAAAGTGCTGGGATTACAAGCGTGAGCCACCGCGCCCGGCAGTTACATCTATTGATACTCCACCTTACTTACCTTTTTCTTGCTTGCTTTTTCTTCTTTCTTTCTTTCTTTCTTTCTTTCTTTCTTTCTTTCTTTCTTTCTTCTTTTTTTTTTTTTTTTTGACACAGTCTCACTCTGTCTCCCAGGAGTACACAGTGGCATGATCATAGCTCAGTGCAGCCTCCAACTCTTGGGCTCAAGTGATCTTCCCACCTCAGCCTCCAGAGTAGCTGGGACTACAGACACATGCCACCATACCTGGCTCTTTTTTATTTCTGTTTTTGATCTTAGGTATTTTATCAATCCTTCTCCTTAGAGCTTATCTAGAGCCATTTTTTTTAAAGCTTTAAGATCGGCTCTGAAATTCTAAATTCTGCACTAGAGAGGGCAGCTGGCATTCATCACTCTTTGTCAGTAGAGAGCCTACATACTTTACAGATATTGTTTGGTTAGTTGTACCATGATGCTAGTGGTAGTTATTACTGTCATTACATATGAGGTAAAGGGGGAGCAGAGAGGCTAACTCATCTGACACCATGCTTTCTAATTTAAAAATTGATACCTTTTTTAAAAAAACCAAGTTGTGTTTATTGAATATGCCCAATATGTCAGGAACTGTTAAACACATTACTTACATTATTTCCTTTAATCCTCTTGATCTTTTGAAGTGTAAGCTATTATTATATCCATTTTCCAATGAAGAAAATGAGATTTATAGAGGCTCAAGTGCATATACTTAAAGAGCTGAGTTTGATTTCAGTCTGATAGATCCCAAAGTTATTATCTTAAACCACTGCATTTTACAGCCATTTGTACTATTAGTTTACTTTAGCACAATAGTGTATGTAATGGAAAAGAGAACCACTGGAAAGCCCCTTCCAGCACCTTCAGGCCACCTTTCAGAGCCCATTCAGCATAGTACACTTGGACTCATGCCCTGCCCTGTGTGTCATTAGTGCTTGTCTTATTGAGTCTAGAACATTCAGATGTGATGGGCTTTCGGGTGTGGTGGACCTGAGAGGCTGGCAGGCTGTACCACTCACCAGTTTTGTTGGCTTGGGCAGGTTACTCATGCTTCCCGTGACTCAGTTTCCTCATTACCTTTACTGATGTTTAGAAGAAGTATGGACGCACCCAGCCATGAGCTTGATACTTCGTAGGCCCTCTGTTAAGACTGATCCTTCTTCCTTACACCTTTCCCTTCCCTTTCTAGCATGACTTCCCAAACACTTTTTTCAGTTTCTCTTTAGGCTTTGAGGCCTTATTTATATGAAGATTCTTTTTTTTCTTTAAATAAGCTAAGTTTTAAAAAACTGACTTTTCGGCATTTGTTGAGTAACCCAACACTAGATGCCAGGCAAGAATATAGTGAAGATTAATAATTGGATGATTTAGCCAATAATAGGCATGCTTGAAACAGCACATTTTTTGCCTTTTCCCAGCATCAGCTAATTCCCCAATGTTCTGTTTCTTTGTATGTCTTATTATATGTTGTTAACCCTAATTGCCATTGTATAGTTGCTGAGTGGATAGAGTCCTATTGGAGAAAAAATGGGAAAAAAATTAGAAACGTAAAAGCTCGTAACACTGGACTTGATTTATATGTGTCTGTTAATAGATTCAAATAAACATGGTTTGGCTGGTGTTCTTTAAGGTTCTCAGGGATGTAGAAAAAGGGAAAGCCATGGGAGTTTCAGATTAAATTTAATTAGAGTTGTGGTAATTTATAATCTTCTTGTGAAAACATGTTAGATTAGACTTCACCACTTAATAATAACATCTATCATTAATTGAGCACTTACTGTATGCACCAGGCCCTGTGCTAAGTGATTTACAAGCTTTGTTAGCCATCTCTGAACCCCGTAGGGCATCGTGTTATCAGTCCTGTATTCTGTATTCTGTAGTGTGAGTGCAGCACTTGAGGTGTGGAGAGCTTAGGTAGTGGCATCTCCAGGGAGGCACAGTTTAATAATGATGGAACTCAGATTCAAACCTAGTTCTAACCACCTCCAGAGTCCAAGCTCTTAGTTTATTTCTCTGCCTGCCATCACCTTAAAGACCATTTTTTAAAATTAACATATTAAATTTTAAAAAAGAGTCTCCTCCTAATAACATATGGATTAGTATTTGGCTGAGTGTAGGATACTAATATATCTATTTGGCAGTCATGTTAATTTATTTAATTGCTTTGTAATTTTAGCTGACATTTTTCATCAAGATTTGTTGCAATTATAAAGCAATTTCCATGATGATTTATGAAGGCACATGAAAGTTTTCACAGTATCCTTACCATGTATTATTTATTTTGAGGAAAGGATATTTTAGTTTCCCAAGAATCACTTGAGTCAAGAGAATGAGAAATAATATATTTTTAAAAATGTCTTTGTATCAAATGTGTTCAATAAACATAAAATCTCTGGCTTCTATAGTGGATTGTGTGTATTTCTTCTGTGGTCCAAGTAAGGAAATTTCACCAATTGTGTTCCGATTGCCCTACCTAGTTTGTGTTGGGGAATGAACTGCTCAAAATTTAAACAAGAGAATGTCAATTGTGTTATTTTCACTACAATATGAATAAAGTAGACTTTTAAAATGATCAATGACATATTTTTCTATTGCATTTAAAATTAACCAGTAACACATCACTATTTTAAGGAAATATACGCTAATGTATTTAGGGGTAAATGGCCATGGTGAATGATGCAACTTATGCTCAAATGGCTACAAGGCATTAAAAATGGTTAAAAATATATTATGTATGGGAGGAGGGAGAGAGAGGACAAATGACAAGCTGGCAGGTTAAAACGTTAATAACCAGCAAGTCTGAGTAAAGTGTGTATGGTGTGATTTGTACTATTCTTATTCTTGCACTGTTCTGTAAATTTGATATTCTCTATAAAAGGAAAATCAACCTATACCAAAAAATAAAAAATGAACAATTATAGTTTGGGAGAAAGGGGATTATATGTGAATGTTATGTTTTTGTCTTTCTTCCCCCTTACTTATATCAGTGTTTTCAGCCTAGAATTGAGATTTTGTTACTACCTTGATAGATCGTGTTCATTAAAGTACAGAGAGACTAGCTGGAAAGATATTGTACACATATTAAAACAAGAATCCAGCACTTACAGAATACCAAGTTTATGCTAAGTGTTTTCGTTATAGTTTCCCATTGAATACTTGTAGAAATCTTGTACAGGAAATAATTACTATTAGTATCTTTACTGATGAGGAAACTGAGGCTAATAAAGTTAAGTGGCTTGGCTTACAATTATCGCATAGGACTGTAGCTCAGTCAGGTTGGTTACAAGAACCCCCACTAATAACCAACACTGTTTCTTTCTTCAGGCTATATGTGTGTATATATACTATGTATGTATACACATACAGTATATAAATATATACTATGTATGTGTACACATACAGTACATAAATATATACTATGTATGTGTACACATACAGTGTATAAATATATACTATGTATGTGTACACACAGTATATAAACATATACTATATACTGTATGTACACATATATGACACTATATATAGTATACTAGTATAGTATATACTGTACTAGTATATATATACTGTATATACTAGTATAGTATATATAGTACTAGTATATATATATACTGTATATACTAGTATACTGTATATAGTGTCATATATGTGTATAGAGAGTATATAGTGTATATACAGTATTCTATCTGCTGTATATACATATATAGTATATCTGTGTGTATACATGTGTGTATATATAGTATATATACAGTATAAACAGTATACTATATATACTGTATATACAGTATACATACGTTTATACTATATACACAGTATACATACATATATACTATATATGTATATACAGTATACAGTGTGCTGTATATTTGTATATATACTGTATATAGTATACTCTAGTATATGTATAGTATATATAGTATATGCATACAGTATATAGTGTACATATATGTACATATAGCATATACATATAGTATACTATACTATATATAGTGTATATACTATACTATATATAGTGTATATACTATATATGTATATAGTATATGTACTACATACACTGTTGTATATAGTATATATACTACATACGCTGTTGTATATAGCATATACTATACTATATACGCTGTTGTATATAGTATATATGCATACTGTGTACGCTGTTGTGTATGGTATATATGCATACTGTGTACGCTGTTGTGTATAGTATATATAGTGTATACTATAGTATATAGTACTACACGTATATACACACATATATACCAATATGTATATACAGCATAGATGGAATACTGTATGTAGTATATATACTATACTACTCTGTAGTATATATACTATATATGCTATACTACTCTGTAGTATATATACTATATATACTGTACTACTCTGTAGTATATATACTATATATACTGTACTACTCTGTAGTATATATACTATATACACTATATGTATATATGTATATAGTATATATACTATCTACTATATAGTGTATATATAGTAGATAGTATATACTATCTACTATATATACTACCTACTATATAGTGTATATATACTATATAGTATATACTATCTGCTGTGTATATACTATATACTATATATGTACCTAAATGAACATGACATTTTTCTCCTTTCCCGTCTCATAGGATAAGATTACAAACAGACCTTACAGAATTATTGGAGTTGCAGTTTCTGTATTCTTAGATTTCATCCATTGACTTGAGGGATACATATTCCTTATTTCCGTCTCGAGTTGGCTTTACACAGTCTCAAGTTCACTTAATTAGTGACTTGGGAAAAAAAAAAAAGATACATCTGTTTCAGTTGGAATTTTGAAAAAAAGTGTTGCCTGAATTGTAGGTAAAGTGTTCTTTAAATGTATAATATGACTTGGAAATAAGACATCATGTGAAATCATCAGGTGGACTGAAATTCGGTTCAAATTCTGTCAGTGTTGCCTGCCTGACCCTAGCTAATTCTAGGAATCTAGATGGCTTTTTCCCCAGTGGATAGAAGTTTGTGGCTAATACAGGTTTCATTAACTTTTTTGTTTGATGTTCAATTCTAGTTCTCCCAGAGGTGAGCTATTGAAAGGTGGGCATTCAGTCTCATGCATTGCTTCAGAATTCAATACCCCATTCCAATCCACTTGAGTCAAGGATGCTGTAGGGGAATTTTGTAACTTCTTAGCTCACAGTTGAGTGGATCATTTATAAATCAAGAAACAGTCAGATATCTAAGGAACATGGAGTAGGTAAAAAAAAAAAAAAAAATCTTGTTGATATGATAATTGCTGTTTTGTTCTGAATTTGTATTATATGCTTAAGGGTCTGGCCTGTCCGGGCACATCAAAGTCTCTTTCCGTTCCTCTCTCCCTCTCCCCTTCCCTTCTCCCAGTTCCTTCCCCTTCTCTCTTTCCTTCCTTTCCTTCTACCTCAGAATGGTCTGTTTCTTTCTCTTATTCCAATTCTGGCAGTAGAATGCAACGATTTTGAACAATTGCTTGTGCTAGTCATATGCGGGTTCTAACAGAGACCCTTTAAAAAAAAATGAAGGAAGCAGGGCATGATGGCTCACGCCTGTAATCCCAGCACTTTGGGAAGCCAAGGTGGGCAGATCATTTGAGCCCAGGAGTTTGAGACCAGCCTGGGCAACATTGGGAGACCCCACCTCTACAAAAAGTTACCCAGGTATGGTGGTGCGCACCTATAGTTCTAGCAGTTCAATAGCCTGAGGTGGGAGGATCACCTGAGTCTAGGAGGTTGAGGCCGCAGTGCACTGTGAGCATGCCACTGCACTTCAGGGTGGGCAACAGAGCCAGACCTTTTCTCAAAAAAAAAAAAAAAAAAAAAAAGCGGTGGCTCATGCCTGTAATCCTAGCACTTTGGGAGGCTTAGACAGGTGGATTGCTTGAGGTCAGGAGTTCAAGACAAGCCTGACCAACATGGTAAAACCCCATCTCTACTAAAAATACAAAAAATTAACTGGGCATGGTGGCACATGCCTGTAGTCCCAGCTAGTTGGGAGGCTGAGGCGGGAGAACTGCTTGAACCCGGGAGGGAGAGGTTGCAGTGAGCCAAGATCAGGCCACTGCATTCCAGCGTGGGTGACAGAGCAAGACTCCATCTCTAGAAAAAAAAAAAAAAAAGAGATAGAGATAAAATAAATATAGCAAGTTATAAAAATCTTAAGTGCATGGTTTGATAAATTTTTATACACACACATGCACGCACGCACACTCATCCATATAACCATTACCCAGGTCAATATATTGAACACTGAAGATTTCAGCAGCTCCCTTGTGTCTGCTCTTAACTGAACGCTTCCCTTCCTTCCCAAAAGTAACCACGATTCTGATGCTATCACCCTGGATTATTTTTGCCTGTCTTTGAATTTCATATAAATGGAATGATAAAGTATGTATTCTTCTTCTCTAACTCTGTTTGCTAACATTACTCTCTGAGAGTCATGTAGTTTGAATGTAGCAGTAGTTTGATTTTTTAATTGCTGTGTAGTCTTTGATTGTGTGAATATACCATGATCTGCTTACCCATTCTTCTCTTGATTTGTTTCCAGTTTTTAGCTACTGTTGTGAGCATTCTTATACAATGGACATATGTGCACAATTCTAGGAGTAGAATTGCTGGATTACAGTGTAGTCATATGTTATGCTGTAATAAATATTGCCAAATAGTTCCCAAAGTAGTTACACCAATTTGCACTCCCACCTACGCCGTGTAACAGTTCCAGTTGCTTCTCATCCTCACCAACATTTGGTATTATGAGTCTTTTAAATTTTTGCATATCTTGGTGGATGTGCAGTGGTATCTCATTGTGATCTTAATTTGCATTTTTCTGATGTAGAATGATATTGAACACTTTTTCAAATGCTTATTGTCTATTTGGATATCCTCTTTCATGAAGTTTTTGTTCAAGTCTTTTTCCATTTGTCTGTTTTTTCTTTTCTTTTTTTGAGATGGAGTTTCACTCTTGTTGCCCAGGCTGGAGTGCAATGGCGCAATCTCGGCTTACTGCAACCTTTGCCTCCTGGCTGATTCTCCTGCCTCAGCCTCCCGAGTAGCTGGGATTACAGGCGCCTGCCACCACGCCTGGCTAATTTTATATTTTTAGTACAGACTGGGTTTCACCATGTTAGCCAGGCTGGTCTCAAACTCCTGACCTCAGGTGATCCGCCTGCCTCACCTTCCCAAAGTGCTGGGATAGCAGGCATGAGCCACTGCACCCGGTCCCCATCTGTCTGTTTAATCGGATTGTCATTTGTTCTCTGATTTTTAGAAAATACTGGGTTTTAAATTTTGGTTCTGTTGCTTATTGGCTGTGCTTGCACTGGTTGTCTAACCTTTTTGAGCTGCTTCTATGGAATGGGGCTAATGTTACCTGCTTTGTAGGTTGTGGTGAGAATTACACGAGAAAATGTATGTGAGTTCCTAAGCATAGTTCCAGGCACACAGATGGCATAAGGAGTATTAAAAATTTTTTTAAATCTATTCTTAAATTAGGCGAACAGTTCATTAAGTTATTCTGACATTTTTTTCTTCCTTCTCTTTTCTTGTGTGCTGTTCTCTTTTTTATACTTGTAGTACAAAAGGAAAGACAGTGGCCGCATGCATAATACACAGTACGCCGAAGCACCTGATTTGTTCAAAGGAACACTTGAGGTCATATCAGTTCTCCTAAGAAATTTTTCTTGTAATGGGAACAAATGAGGACTAGAAGTGAGTTTCCAGAAAGAGAGAATAAGATAAAATACAGACATAGGACCCAATTGAAGAAATTGAGCTGTTCAGGGTAGTAGTGGGGAGCACATAAGAATAGTCAGTGGGCTTTGTGTTTTATTTCCTCTCACTCCCTTGTCAGTTTCTCAGAGACTCAGTTTTTTCGTTTGCAAAGCAAAGATAACAATGCCTATTTTAAAGGGCTGTTGTGAGGCCTAGCACAGACAGTGCTTGGATTCCTGTAAGCACTTTATGTAATGGGGGCTGCTGTGATGCGTAATGATCATGATGGGAGTGAGGATGAAGTTGGAGGTGATGAAGATACCACTTCTGTTAACAGGGGCGTTGCCTGCCTTTACTGTTGCCTGTTGAAAAGTTGCTTCAGGGGCAGATACAATAGCAGTTTCAGGGAGTGGTGTGACTTGTAGCAGGAAGGGGAAAGTCAGGAGAAAAGAATTTTCTTCTCTGCAAGAGACTAGGGTAGGTACCAGCTATTTGACAGGGAGGCACTATTCTTGGATGTCCATCTGCACACTAGATCCATGAGTGTTGGGGATTACCTGGGCATCCCGAACCATATTACAGTGAATTATGTTATTGTTATGTGTTTAACATATACATATATTTTCAAAAGATATAGAAAATGTCAGAATGGGAAAAAAATCATAAGGACTTAGGCAGTTATTGGAGCTTGCTTTAAAAACTCATATCAGTGTTGACCAGAATCTGGGTTTCAAGAGAATTGTCAGGAAAAGCAGTCTTAGGCCAGGAGTGGTGGCTCACACCCATAATCCCAGCACTCTGGGAGGCCAGAGTGGGTGGATCGATTGAGCTCAGGAGTTCGAGACCAGCCTAAGCAACATGGTGAAACCCCATCTCTACAAAAAATACAAAAATTAGCCGGGCCGGGTGCAGCGGCTCACACCTGTCATCCCAGCACTTTGGGAGCCTGAGGTGGGTGGATCTCTTAAGGTCAGGAGTTTGAGACCTGCCTGGCCAACATGGTGAAACCCCATCTCTTCTGAAAATACAAAAATTAGCCAGGCATGGTGGTGGGTGCCTGTAATTCCAGCTACTCAGGAAGCTGAAGCAGGAGAATCACTTGAGCCTGGGAGGTGGAGGTTGCAGTGAGCAAAGATCATGCCACTGTACTCCAGTCTGGGTGACAGAGCAAGATTCGATCTCAAAAATAAACAATTAAATAAATAAATATCCGGGTGTGGTGGCACACACCTGTAGTCGGAGCTATTCTGGGGGCTAAGGTGGGAGGACTGCTTGAGCCTGGGAGGCGCAGGTTGCAGTGAGCCAAGATTGTGCCACTGTACTCCTGCCTGGGTGACGGAGCAAGATCCTGTCTCAAAATAAAATAAAATAAAATAAACAAAATAAAAAAATAAAGAAAGTAAAAGTAAAATAACCTTCAGGGCACTGAGAGGCACAGTGCAGTGGTTGCTGAGTAAACATAGGTTTTGGATGTGGAAAGATGTGGGTTTGATTCATGGCCCTTCTATTTTCTGGCTTTGTGATCTTGGATAAGTTTCTTCCCGAGGTTTTGCAATTTATAAAATTGGAACAATAGTATCATCCCCACAGACTTGTAGGGAGAGTTAATTAACATAATACATGAAAAGCACCAAGAGAGGCTCTGGCACATAGTAGGTGCTCAAACTGCAAAAATATGTCCGTGTATCTGATGAGTAGAAATGCACATTCTGTGCTAATTGAAATAATCATTTAGTAGGCAGAGTTGAATGGATGCAAAGGAGGAGGGAAGGGGTGTTTTACATGTAACTACCCTGCACACAGTAGGACTTGCTTGATCTCCTCTGTGGGTTGTGGTTAGAAGTGGACTTTCATTTCAGAGTTTGATTCTGTAATTCTTTTGTCAAAATATTTGATGTTTCCTAGAGCAGTTGCAATTGAGATATGTCTCCTATGTAAGTAATCTACCGTTGAACCCGAGTTGGACAATGTATACTTTACTAATATAAGGCATACTGATAGGCACACTTAAATAGTAAGTGTGATATTGTAGACTTATTTTTTCTCTCTCCTTCATTAACTCTGATCTGCTGAAAGCCCTTCAGCATGCTTTGAACGTAGGTCAGGCACTCTACAAGGATCTGATTGGCCTATAAGGGCTGGTTTTTCTTTTAGTGCCAACTCTTAGGCTCTCCATCATTGAGTTTGTCTGTCTGCAGGAAGATGAGCACTTCCTACAGTTGTGCATGGCCTACAGGAAGCACAATTACTTTCACATCATACTCCCCAGCAAGTATCAAATCTATAATTTCTGCCCCCTTTATTTATTCATTGTGGCAGATTTTTTCAGGAACTCATTTGGCTGGTATGTGAGTATAGTGTAAAGTTTCACAGGTGAAAATTTTCAAAGATGCACATGGTGAGCATGATGTCGAGAGCCGTAATTTGTGTTCTGAAGCCAGCGAGAGTCACAACAACAAGTACAAAAGGATGATACCAGCACAGATTCATTGTAAATTCTACAATTTTAAGGATAAATGGATGTGGTCTTTTTTTTTTTTTTTTTTTTTTTGAGATGGAGTCTTGCTCTGTCACCCAGGCTGGAGTGCAGTGGCGTGATCTCGGCTCACTGCAAGCTCTGCCTCCCGGGTTCACGCCATTCTTCTGCCTCAGCCTCTCCGAGTAGCTGGGACTACAGGCTCCTGCCACCGCGCCGGGCTAATTTTTTTGTATTTTTAGTAGAGACGGGGTTTCACCGTGGTTTCGATCTCCTGACCTCGTGATCCGCCCGCCTCGGCCTCCCAAAGTGCTGGGGTTACAAGCGTGAGCCACCACGCACGGCCATGGATGTGGCCTTGTAAAACAGGTCATTTATAGTGAGGTCTCATCGTGCAAATTTAAAGGGTCGTTATGACATCCCTTGTACAATAAATGTTTGAAGTTTCTAGAACTTTATCTTTGATAGAGCTGTTGTAGAATGGTTCTTCTCTCATTAGCCATGTTAAGTTGCATATTTTCATGGCATGAGTCATTTTCAGGCGTAACAACGGGAAGCTTGCTGCTTTTGTGTTTTCTTGGAAAGACTGCAAAAGAGCCCATTTGAGTACATTCCAAGAAGATGGTCATCTTTTGCACCTTGGAGGGAAGTAATGCTAAATAGTAACCCATTAAGGAAAATGTTCCACGTGTGTTCTATTTTCACTTCTTGTTGAAATTTACAGTCATAGGAATTTTGTTTATTCCCCATTTGCTGCTTGATTCTCCAGTTGACTGATAAAAGCCATAGAGTTGTCAATGGAGTTTTTTTTTTTAAATAAGCAGTTCACTTCTTCACACATTTGTGGCAATTCAAGTTAAAATCCAGTAGGACTTTGGGAGGCCGAGGCAGGCGGATCACGAGGTCAGGAGATCGAGACCACAGTGAAACCCCGTCTCTACTAAAAATACAAAAAATTAGCCGGGCGTGGTGGCGGGCGCCTGTAGTCCCAGCTACTCGGAGAGGCTGAGGCAGGAGAATGGCCTGAACCTGGGAGGCAGAGCTTGCAGTGAGCCGAGATTGTGCCACTGCACTCCAGCCTGGGCGACAGAGCGAGACTCCGTCTCAAAAAAAAAAAAAAAATCCAGTAGGAAGATAGCATTTCAAGTTGGTGTTTTTGGTTTCTTTTTTCTTATATGGTGGAAATCAAATGTTCTTATAAGGAAAACCCCCATCTCTATGAATATATAAATAACTGTGAAGTGATTTATTATTTGTCTTTGACATTATATGAAAGTCATTGTGTTCCACAAGCCAGGAAAAAACATCCACAGTAGCAACTCTGATATCGTTTCTGTGTTATTATTTTTAGGCCCTTGACCAATTTAAAAAGCATCAGATAAATTGAGGCACTTTTGCTTGCCTTTCCTCAGCAGTATTTGCTATTTCTTAAATAATCATTATACATTAATGTCAATATATAACAAAACATCATTATCCAGGCACAACTTTGCTGTAGAATCCAACATAGCTTAAAATGTTATCATTGGAAGAGTGTTTTTCATTTTTATTAGTGTTTTCTTTGTCATATAACACCAATATTTCTTGATCTTCAGATACTTTTTTTTTTGCATTTGGATGTTTTTAAACATAGATGTGCATATTTAATGCTGTAGTTTTCTTTTCTCCTGAAAAGCCATAAATTGAAAGTTGTATCTTATAATTAATTACATCTTAGAACTAAGGAAATTTTCATATTGTGAAAATTACAAAGTGCTATGATGTGAATGTATCACCCAAAATTCACGTGTTGAAACATAACGGCCAACATGTATTAAGAGATGGGGCCTTTCCGAGGTGATTCAGTCATGAGGGTGGAACCTTCATGGATGGGGTTAGGATCCTTTGAAACAGACTTGACAGAGTGGGTTTCCTTTCTTCCAGTCTTCTGTCATTTGAGGACCCAGCATTATCCCCTCTGGGGGATGCTGTAACAGGGCGCCATCTTGGAAGGAGAGACCAGGCCCTCAACAGACAAACTTGGCCAGCGCCTGGCTCTTGGAATTCCCTGCCTCCAGAACTATGATAAATTTCTGTTCTTTATAAACGACTGTCTCAGGTATTTTCTTATAGCAGCACAAAGAAAGACAAAGTTATTCCTTTTTGTTAGTTCTGCTTTAACTTTATATTCAGGCTTACAAGACCAGCATGTAGGAGGCTTTTCAGTTTCTTAGGGATGTTGCCTACAATTAGAATAAGTTTCTGTTTGATAGCAGTAATGCCTCCCTTTTATCTAGGCTCTATGGTTCAATCAACTAGACAGAAAATTTAATGCGTGTTTCCAAATAATACCTTAATTTTTTATTCCAAATAATTGTCAAATTTTTATTATGTAGATTGTCATATAAATTTTTTTATTCAAAATAGAAGCAGCACCGTGAATTTCAGTGTCCCCTTTGACCACCTCAACACTGTGCTATATATATTTTTTGGTCTGGTAATCATAGATTATCATTTTTTAAATATTCGTCTGAGACCTTTTTCTAGTTATTCTTAATCTGTATGAACCTGTAGAAAATATATAATAAACAGTATGGAAAGTATGTGTGTTTGGAGTTGCATAAAGGGTATCATAATTTTCTTTGAAAGCTTGGTGAAATCTGTCCATAAAATATCCTGGCCTGGTACGTATTTTTTTCTTTGCTGTAGCTAGGAAAAGGGAAGGAGGAGATAGTTCTTTAACTTCATTTTAGTTACAGTCATTGCTCTATTCACATTTTCTATTGCTTCTTAAGATAGTTTCCTTAATTTATTCTAGAAAATGATCCATTCTGTCTAGATTTTCAAATTAATTGGTATAAAGTTGTACATCGTATTCTCTTATACATGAAAATGAATCTTTTTAATATTTGTATTGCCTCCTTTTTTGCTCCTAAGGTTGATTATATATGATTTCTCCTTTCCCTACTCATGGTCCTATTTGCCAAAGGTTTTTCTATTTTAATAGTGCTTCCCTAGAAACAGTTTTTCTCTCGATTTTTTCGTATTGCCAACAGTAAGTAATTAAGCAATTCTACCTTCATTTCATTATTTCTTCTTTCTACCTTTTAAAAATAGTTTTATTGAAATATAGTTCCCATACTACATAATTGACCTATTTTAAAAATCATTATTTTTTTAGTTTATTCTCAAGGTGTACAACTGTCACCACAAAATTCTGGAATGTTTTTATCACCCCGAGAAAGAAACCCTATACCCATTAATAGTCACATCCCATTTGCTTCTAACTCCCACAGCTATAGGTAACTTCTGATTTACCTTCTGTCTCTATACATTCACCTATGGTGTAGATTTCATATAAATGGAATAACACAACATGTGACATGTTGTGTCTTCTTTTACTCAGCATAATGTTTTCCATGTCGTATCAGTATTTCATTCCTTTTTATTGCCCAATAGTATCCTCTCATATGGGTGTGCCACATTTTATTCATTCATCAGTTAGTGAACATTTGAATTATTTCTACTTTTTGGCTATTATGAGTAATAATGCTGCTATAACATTCATGTATATGTTTTTATGTGGATGTATGTTTTTATTTCTCTTGGGTGTATACTGAGGGAATCATTTGGTCATATCATAAATTTAACTTTTTGAGGAACTGCCAGACTGTTTTCCAAAGTGGCTAAACCGTTTTATATTAGCATACGGGACACTTCCAATTATCAACATCTTTACTTACTTGTCCTTTTGATTATAGCCATTTTAGTGGGTGTGAATAGGATCTCATTGTGGTTTTGATGAGCATCTTCCCGTATGCTTGTTGGCTATCTATCTGTGTATTGTCTTTGGAGAAATGCCTATTGAATTCCTTTGCCTATTTTTAATTGGATTATTTGTCTTTTTATTGTTTAGTTATAGAAGTTTTTTACATATTCTGGATACAAGTACCTTATCAGATAAATGCTTCACCAGTATTTTCTTTTATTCCATGGGTGTCTTTTCACTAACTTGGTGATACTGTTTTCAGCCAAAATTTTTAAATTTTAATACACTCTAATCTGTCTAATTTCTGTTTTTTTTTTTTTATTTGTGCTTTTGGTGTCACTCAGGATACAAAAGATTTACTGCTTTGTTATCTTTTAAGAGTTTTATAATTTTAGGTCCATGATGCATTTTGAATTAATCTTTGTGTTTGGTGTGGAGGTTGGGGTCCAGCTTCATTCCTTTGCAGGTGGATATCCAGTTTTCCCAACACTGTTGAATTTTCTACATTTGTTTTTTAATTTGTTTCATTTTAACTTTTATAGTATGATGCATAGAAAGCATAATTAATTTCTGTCTCTCTTATTCTCTAATAAATGCATTTAAGGCTATAATTTCCTTCTGTGTGGGCATATGGGTACATCCTGCAGATTTTATTATGAATTTTTGCTTTCCCTTTGACTGTTAATGGCTGTTCTTATTGCATTTTAGTCAGTGAATGTGGCCTGTGTTATGTGAGTTCATATTTTATCCAAAGGACATTTCTGTTAAAAACAAAAACAAAAACTGTAAAACCCCTTTCTAACCCCATGGATGTATTCTACCTCTTTATTATATCCAACAGAGCTATATGCTTGGTATGTGCTCAATAAATATTTGTGGAAAAACATATGCAGAGCAAGCATTTAGAGGGAATCCACACCTAAGAGTTAGCGTGTTGATGTGCCAGTAATAATACTTAGTCAGCACTTTCTCTGTGCCGGTAACTCAGATCTAAGTACCATGCCCTCTATTCACCCAGTTAGTCTTCATCACAGTTCCATGAGGCAGGAACTCTTTTTACTCTCATTTTACAGGTGAAAAAGTAGAGTCATTGTAAGGTCAAGTTTGTCCAGTGGTTCACACTGAGAAAGCCAGAGGTGGGTTTTTGAACTGGTCTGGCCCCAGATCCCACTTTCATAACCAGTATGTTCTACTGCCTCGCAAGTGGTCACTTTTCCACAGCATTTATTCTGATTCCTAAACATTTCTCTAATTACTTTGAATGTGTTCAATGAGAGAAACTCTTGGCCTTTTTCTCACAGTTATTTCTCAAAAATTGCTAGTAAAGAAGTGTCTACATTTCACTGCCTCTCTAAACTGTGCTCTCAAGGTACTGCAGCCATAGCTTGCCCTTGGGCCCTATAAGCCAGGCACCCATGAAGCTGCCCAGCCCAGGACCTACTGGTTTTAATTTTGTGTGTGCGACAAAAGAGACTTTAAAAGAAATGCAACTAAGCATCTCTCCTGGCTTATGCTGGAGAGCACACAAGCTGGGAGAGCCTTGGTTTTTGAGATCGAGTGTGTGAAGATACTACACCTCTGAGAAAAACCAAGTAGATTTTCATGGAGTCTTTTCCTTGTGCTTCTCTTGCACGTAGAGAAACCTGGTCTTTGGCCCTCTGATTGAAAATAATTTGTTATTATTAGGGATATTTCCTAACCAAAATGACAGCTATTTTTCTCTCCCTATTGAAGATTGGAAAGCTACATCCTTGAATACTTATTGAATAAAAGTTCCCTTCTTTCTCTCATAAAAAGAATGCCTTTTGTATTTTTGTTCCCTTCAGGGAAGTCTCTATGCAGATTCCTTGCAAAAGAGCAATTTAATTTGTACTGTGCAATCATTTTCTTGTGGAAAACTAATAAAATACAAATTCCATTTTTCAGCATTAGCTTGTGGCTAAAGGCTTTTGAAAGTTTTATGTAGTATCTGCTTTTCTTTTTCCATTTTTAAAAATAATGATTGAGAGGAAAAGTGATGTAAATGCTCGTGTGTATTATGTACATGGTTGATAAAGTATTCCCTTAAGTTTATTGTTTCTCTCAAACAAAACACGTAAGCGAATACTTTGCATGTAACTCTCAAGGCTTTTCACCTTCCTGCAAGTAGATGTGAATCAAGAATGAAGCCAGGGCCGGGCGCAGTGGCTCACGCTTGTCATCCCAGCACTTTGGGAGGCCGAGGCGGGTGGATCACGAGGTCAGGAGATCGAGACCACAGTGAAACCCCGTCTCTACTAAAAATACAAAAAATTAGCCGGGCGTGGTGGCGGGCGCCTGTAGTCCCAGCTACTCGGAGAGGCTGAGGCAGGAGAATGGCGTGACCCTGGGAGGCGGAGCTTACAGTGAGCCGAGACTGCGCCACTGCACTCCAGCCTGGGCGACAGAGCGAGACTCCGTCTCAAAAAAAAAAAAAAAAAAAAAAAAAAGAATGAAGCCAGAGAATCTGTGTTTCTTCCGAGACATCTTACTCACTTTTTTCTGGCAGGTCCAGGATGTCTAGGGTTCTGTTGTTTGCATTTCACTAGTTGAATCCCTGGGAGCTGTTCCATTTTGCAGGTCCCCTCAGTAGTAGAAGATGAGCACTTTCATTTGTTTGAGATGTTTTGTATAGAAACAATCATAATAGTACCAGTAGTGATAGGTGACATTTAGTGAGCACCTGTTAGGTATGGTGAACTGTACCAAGCACTTTGCATGTATGATCTGCATAACAAGTAGAGAGATTTTGTTCCATTTTGTATACCAGGGGAAACAGGCAAGTAATTTATCTACAGTCACGGAAAATGGAAAGATGGGGTTGGAACCTAGTGAGTCTGACTCCAGTATTGAGTCTTTTGACCACGGTGAGTGACTAGAAGGAAAAGGGGCCTTAGACATGCTGTCCTTCCACACCCTGGATTTTTCAGATGGACATGCCTAGGTTTACTGAGTAGCAAATATGAGGGAACAACATTTATTTTCTCATCTGCTATGAAATCTAGCCGATAACTGCATACGAAGGAAAGATCTATGCTGCCTTGTTATCTGAATGGCCCACTGCCCTCTCACCTTTCTCCCGCACCCTTAAGCCTGCTTTGCCATCCTATGATCCACCCATTTGTAATCTAGCTTCTGCATTGCCTCCCCCAACACACCCCAGAAAGAGGTAAGCCCTTGCTTCCTTTCCCCTCTTGCCCTATATTCTTGGCATTCTTCCTCTCAGAACATCTTCCAGCCCCTTTATCTCCTCCTGTCCAAGTTGTAGTAATGAATTATTGGAGGATGCTTGCATGTGACTCTGTAGCACCTGGATTATGAGAAGGAAGGCAGTGGGTAGAGTCCTTTCTTTGACAGTCTGGAGGCATTCACTCTCTTGCTACAAGGTGTAGCTTCAGCAATGACTGACCATTTGAAAATAGAGAAAACTTGCCTTTCCAAAGCTAGAGGTCTCTCAATAAAGTTTTCTCACTAAGGTGGAGGAAGAGGAAGGATCCCTCAAAAGAAACAGGGTGGAGGTGATAGCGCCGGCTCAGAGAATCTTTTAAAGAGGCAGCTTTGCCAACCATCTGCTCCAGAGGCCAGCCTCTCCCTATCCACTATCCTATCACTCCTTAAAAACAATGAGTTTTAATGACATAGAGGTGAGCAATAAAGAAGCAGGTTGGTTCTGAGTCAGACTGTACCCTTGATTCTTGAAGAGTCAATTCCTTGAAAGTGGATCCTTCAAATTCATTTTCTAAGCCACTCCATCGTCTTTATTTTAACTCCAAAGGAAGACAATTATTTCAAACATAAGAGTTATTATCTATTGGAATTCCTTCCAAAGTTGGGGAAGAGGCAGAAAGGCAGAAGTCAGTTTCATCAGAAGGGACTTCTGTCCCTTGCTCTTGAGAAGTCAGGGTTGCATCCCTAACCAAGAAAGAGAGTCACGCCCCTTCCCTCACCCTCACCCACCCACTCATGCACTCAGCCTCCAGCATGTCTCAAATGGAGCAACCCTATTTCCCGCCTTTCCATGCCAAGGGGCTCCCACAGGGCCACGCGGGTGATGGGGACCTGACACGCCCCAGCAGGGAGAGGCTCGCTCAGTCCCCGCCCCCTCCGCAGGTGCGGCCCCCTAATCCCCCCGGCCTAGATATCCGGCAGCCTCTAGGAGCCCGGGCTCTGTGATGTAATGCTCTTTTTTCACACTCCCGGCTTAAATACAGATGGAAATTGTTGTCATGTGTTAGAAATGTCGCCAGTAATATAAAAGGCGCAAGCCTGGGCATCTTCTCTCCCTTCTCGCACCATCAGCTGCTCCTGCTGCCAGCACCTCTTCCCTCGAAAAACCGCTCTGTGGTCAGGTGGCCGAGGCGCCCCCAGCTCTCCTAGGAAGGGGTTCGGATCCCACCCCTACACCCCCGCCTCTCTTTACAGCCGCTGCAGAGCCGAGGACCAGCGTGGTGGGAGGCGGTTTCAGGCTCACAAAGGGAAGGATTAATCTTGGCGATTGGGCTGGGGTTTACAGGCAAGTACAAGTGGTCCATGATCTCCTCTCGCCACCCCTCCACCGCCCCCTGCCCACGTCTGGATTCGAACGCTCCGCCGCTGGAGGAAGCCTGGGGACAGGCAGGCGGCGGCAGAGGCTCGCTGCCACCGGAGGTTTGAGCTTGGGTTGTGGGAACATCCATGGAGGTGAAGATGCCGTGTGTGGTGTGTGGACCAGGGAGGAGGGGCGGGGAGAAACCCGGCCAGCTTGGGAGGGCCAGATGGCTGCGGCTGCGTTTTAATTCACCAGGCAGGCCCGTTTGGCCAGGCTGGGAGGAAGGGGGAGGGGGGAGAAAAAAAATCAGAGGTCAATGGATAGGGAGAGGCCGGGCTCTGGAGCAGATGCCTGGCGAACAATGGGGCTTTTGAAGGGGATGCTGGAGGAAGTGTGGCGCGCGCTTTGTATTGCCTCCTCCGCATTGCAGGTTGGAATCGGGCAGCTAAATTTTAATGAAGTGCATTCCAAAGTGTGCTCGTCAGCCCGGGCTTTCGGAGCGAGGGGCTCGGCTGAATGGGGACTGGGGGTGGGAGGGGGAGGGGGCCGGCGAAATGAGTTCCTGATGGATGGTAAAGGAGGAGATGAAAGCCTGCTCAGTGTGGAGGGCAGGGGAAGGGAGGGGGGAAAAATCAATACGTCCCCGTGCATATTAATAGGCTCCAGCAGGTGTTGGTAAATGTATGTTGCTGCATTGTTCCGGCGCCCAGGCAGGGGAAGGCGGGGGAGAGGGAGAGCTGCTTCCCGGGCAGCGCGGTGGGCAAATGCCTTTGCACTTTGGAGGGCTTTGTAAGCTCTCGGGGAAAATAAGAAACGGAAGGGCTGCGATTCTCCTCTGTCCTTTTTTCTATTTCTAAAACGAAGGATGTACATGCGGAAGGCTTTTTAAGTTTGCTTCCTGGAAATTAACATGTGTATGTTAGAGCACTGTATTGTCTAGGTAAGAGATGTATGTCTGTGGGCATCAGAAAACAGAATCCAGAGTCTGGCTTGCTGAGTGCTTGGGAGCTAAAAGGCTTTTCTCCCTATCTGGTTCTGTAAGTGAATGGGCCAAACCCGGAAGGCTGGGGGATTTTTGAAGATTCAGGAGGGCCATCCCTCCCTTCCTCTTCCTAAGTCCTAAGTCTAACTGACCTGGGTACCAGGGGTCAGTGGAGTGTACAAGGAAGCTGTCTTGTCCACAGTGTTGGTATATAGACTTTGTCTCACACACAAAGAGAGTGGATTTGTGCCTGAACTAAATTATTTGAGGGTATGTATAGCTTGTTTATAAGGATTAGGTATGTTGGGCCCTTTTCTCTTGCCCAGAGTTTACCATGCTCAACACCCTGTCAATTGAGAATCAATTAGGAGACTACTTATGAGTGTGTGTGCTAGCCAAATAACCCTTGCTGATTTATAGTGTTGTTTGTTTTACTACTCCTCTTGGATGAGTATTCAGTGCTTTCAAAAGATTCGGACATATTTGTTGGGGGTTTCAGTAAAACGGGAAGCTTTTGCATGAGGGCATTGTGACTTTTATATTGAAAACATAAAAACTCCATATGCACATGGTAACCCACGGAATGACATACTGTCTTTGGGGTTCTGGGAAAATAAATGCATTTCTTGGTTGAGAAAAGCTTGCCTTTTATCATCTATAAGGCTCATACTTTCTGAAAAACTGTTGTTTTTTGATCACTTGGAAGCCTGTATTAATTAGATGTGAAGTTGGATTCTTTTCGTGATTTAACTTGCACTGAAACTTGTCAACAAGGCGCAGCTCATCACTTGCCAATGAATTTTAGTGCTGTTGAAAGCTTTAGCAGGTTAATGGTATCAACAGAGACTTGATTCCTCCATTTCTCAAACAGAAGCAGTCTGCCCCTGTCTCTCAATGCCTTTCCTCTTTTGGCTTTGGGAAAGGGGATGGGGCAGAGGGAAAGGATTCTTGATGAGGATACTCCTAACTCCTCACCCCCACCCCACCCACCCCAGGGAGTTAAAAACTGAAGCTTACCCATTTGCTTCCCTATGTAGTTTCTTTCTTAGGCTGTATATTTCAAGTTGTATTTCTGTGTTTAAAAAGATGCTTGAGGTTTGGTGTTTGGATTTGTTGTGTTTGTGCCAGAGAGACGTGGAATCGGTCCCTTATTCTTTTTACTCAATTATGGCTCCTAAATCGGTCTGTTCTTATGATTAGACTTGAGGCTCCTCTCCTGATCCTTGCTGAGCAAAAGCATGGGCATGTGTGTTTGATATGAAACCACCCCCCAGCAGAGACTAGAGCCTCACTGCCTCTTCAGTTAACTGTGGCCAGAAGAGGCAATTTGTGAGGTGGCCCCTGGTGTGTCCACTGGAACTACCAACCCTGAGTCTAGATTCTCTAAAAGCTTGTGGCGAAACAGTTTCACATGGGCTTTATTAACAGAAAGGAGCTCTTTGAACCTATACGTTTGGTACCCAAGACTGTTTTTGTGATAAACAGTTGTATGGATCTTTGACATTCTTGTGTATAAGAACAGAATCTATGCCCATGAATTAATGGTGCCGTAGAAGTAATGACTGTGGCTGATTTTACTAAGACACATCTAGCAAAGGCTTCTGATGAGGCAGCCTCTCCTTTCCCCTTGTTTTCTATTCATTCTTGGCATATGGATGGGGGTAGAGGAGTGGAAAGAGAAGACAGAGAGAATGAGATCTCCATATTTACAAAGGAGCTAAACACCGTGCTTAATTGACACCAGTTATTGAAAAATTTAATTGTAATTTCTCTTTGACCCTGTGCTGCATAATATAAAGCAGGTGATGTGATACCAAGTGAAACTGCCTGTTTAATGATTCCAATAAATAAATACAGAGACCCATGCATTATTCTGATGTTGGCTTATTAGGCTTGCTTGGAATAGAATTTGGGAGACACTGAGCACTGAAGGTAAAAGGGTTTCTAAAGCTGAAAGTAAATATAGACTTGATAGTACTAGAAAAAGCTAAATCAAAAGACACCCCCCCATCAGAATACTGCAGATATTTCTTTTTCTTTGCAATTGTATTTGCATAACAAAATTCTGCTCGTTTAGTAATCACCATTTTCTCAGCATGTTTGTTTCTTCCTTTGAAAAAAAAAAAACATTTCTTATGTTGATAATCAGACCCCAAATATTTGAATGTAAGCACATCCCTCGCAGTCATACTGACACCCTCTGGCACCAGAAAAACTGTCATAGCATTTTTTGAGATGTCTGGTGGGAAGAAAGCAACAACGCCAGCCATTAATTCAGTAACTCTGCTGATCTCTGTGTCTGATAGTACGCCAGCTGTTGATGACTTTTAGGCTTTTGAAGTGTTATAAACACTAAAAATCTAAAGATGCTGCCTTCCTTTGCTTCCTGGGTCTTGTTGACAAGTTTCTGCTACTGTTGGCCTTCAGTAAATTTACATGACTAATTTGGGATGTCAACAGTCAGGAAAATTATGACTAAACAATGTTTCTAAATAGTGGGATCTGGGATCTGCCATTTTTTTTATTGGTAAACCTGTTTGACAAGTGATTCCATTTGATAAAAATGGCACTCAATCAAATGGATTGAATTGATGACTGATGCCATCTAGATATCTGGTTTGGTTTTGTTTTTTTGAATACAGTCCTTGAGCTGCTGTTGCTGATTATTATTTCTTCATCCATGGAGGTTGACATCCTTAAAGTGTTGATAGGTGGCCAGAGTCAAGAATAAAAACAGGATGGAGAAAATGTTAGCTGGCTTTTACCAAAATGTTTGAGAAGATCTGAGGCATGAGGGTAAAGGGGAGGTCTTGGGCTTGACAGTGACTCATCAGGCTGAATGTTCTTGAGTGAAAAGATTTTTAAATGATTATCTGACCTGAAAGGGCAGGAAAAAACAAACAAACCCATATTTCTTTTAATTCCATTGTGTGAGGCTTTTGTTTGTGGAGATTTTTAAATTATTTCTCTTTCAATATCCCAATATATCTATCTCCATATAATGAGATATCAATATATATTCCAGTATTTCTATATCTAGTCCTAAGCACAATGCTTAGCGCGTAATGCACGTTCAATAAATACTTGAATGAATGGACACATTAAGAACTTTGACCTTATGCAGTCATTATGAAGTTCAAGCTGTTTCCTAGAGTGCTATTGTAATTATCCAAGCAATGCAAAAAAGTACAACTCCTTGACAAATCATTTTGAAAATAGAAACTGAAACATCGGTTTGTTTGTATTTAATGATACGTATTGTTTTCCACCAACCA
This sequence comes from Hylobates moloch, assembly GCF_009828535.3. NCBI lineage: Eukaryota > Metazoa > Chordata > Mammalia > Primates > Hylobatidae > Hylobates > Hylobates moloch. Next base: position 7,304,535 of record NW_026652279.1, on the reverse strand, counting down.
GATAGTTTATCCTATATTCTATTGGAAGTAAAAAAGCGTTTAGATTTCTGCTCACTGTTGAATTGTTCTGAAAAGTTGATACTGCTCGCCTGATTAAAGAATCTCCTTTCCCCCCCCCGTCCTTCACAAGCTACTAGTCCTTGCATCTGAATTATTGCACTGGGTATATTTCTTTGCCACAATAAAGATTAGATCAGTGGGAATCTACAAATTTGACAACGACTGTATGAAATAACTTGGCTATAAGACAGTAAGTGCTATGATTTTCTCATTAATTGTGGAGTCATGCCAAAGAGAGTTGCTTTAAAAACACATGATTATAGATAGTGACCTGAAAGGGAAGCAAAAAAAGTCTGTAAACATTTAAACTCCTTTTTATGAGGCTTAATACTCCAGTTTATGGATGCTTTTGCTATATCCCTTTCTAGCTTGGGACTTTTTAATTTACTACTTATAATTTTACCTGAAGGTGACCTTATATGGAGAATAACTTATAATATTTGAGCGCCTACTACGTGGTAGGCACTTGTTAGGCACTGGGGATCATAGCCCCATCAACAAAATATAAAAGCCCCCTGCCCTCCTGTAGCTTGTATTAGAACCCATCTTAATTTACTTCTAATAAGATCAGGGAATAGGGAATAAGGTAGAAATGATTAGTTAAAATGAGATCTTTCCACTATGGGAAGTTTTTCCCAAAAGTTACTGTGTTCGGCAAAACAGAAGTTGGGTTGATTGCTTGCAAAAAGTCAAGCACAATGGAAAAATGCAGCATAAAATTACACACTAGCCCTCATTCTTTCTGAAGTCCAACTCTCCAAAAGTAACTGCATGTGCGTGTATGCCTTTGTTTCCTTCCCAACTTTTCTGCACTAATATATATACGCACACAGGTTTTTTCTTTTTTCTTTTTTCTTTCAAAGAAGATGCTGTCACACTCTACTTCCTGTTCAGTCAGTAAGTCAATTTCTTTTCCCCATCTGAAATTGACATCTTAATATGTAACACAAATATCCTACCTTATTCTCGGTGACAACCACCTAATGTCCCCAAGTATGGTGGGAAGATGGTATAATATGTTTAACACTTGCCCTGATGGTGAGCTGTTAGCATGTTGCTATTTTTTCAGTATTACTGATAATGCTCTATTAACTCTCCTTTGCATGCTAGTTCAGTTGCACACTTTGTATTCAGTTACAGCTTGGCTTTTCTTATTGTCTTTACATCTGGGCAACTTTCCATGTCAGTAGATGCATGCCTACTTTATTCTTTCTAATAATAACTGGAACCTACTTTTGTTAGGTTGCTATGTGCTAGGCTGGCTGATTTAGTCCTCACAGAAACACTAAGATATATTTATTTATTCAACAAGTATTTATTTAACAACCTTTATGTGTTAGGAACTGTGTTCTGCCTGCCTGGTATATATGACCAACCGAAACAGATGAAGATCCCTTATAGGGTTTATGTTCTAGTCAGGTGAAATCAAAACAGTACATGTAATAGCTGCGTAAATCATTTCGTATATTAGAAGGTGGGACGTTATGCTAGGGGAAAAGCAGAGCAGAGTAAGGGGGTTGAGTGTGGAGATTGGGCATGTTGCAGTTTTTAAATAGAGTTGTCAAGGTGTCAAGGGTCGACCTCACTGGGAAAGTAACATATAAGCACAAACCTGAACGCATGAGGGAAGGAGCCATGTACATAACTAGGTAAAAGCCAATCCAGTGCAAAGGCCCTGTGGCAGAACTGGTACCTGCATTTTCAGAGGAACAGCAAGGAGGCCAGAGTGGCAGAAATAGAGTGAACAAGGGTCAGAACTATGGTAGGAGAGGTCAGAGTATAAGGAAGAATGACAGATTATGCTAGACATTTTAGACCCTAACCAACCACACCACCCAGAGTGAAATAGGAGCCATTGCAGAGTCTTGATCCAGGCAGTAACATGCTCTCAATGAACATTTGCAGAGCCTCACTGAAGGTGGTAGGATGAGGTTTTCTGAAGGAGCGGAAGCAGAGAGCACTGACAGGAAGTTGTTATAATCCTGGTGTGAGATTATAGTGGCCAGACCAGAGTAATAGTAGTGGAGGTGTACAAGGTGGTTATATATATTTTGAGAGTAGACTCATGCCTGATGGATGACCTGAGGGGTGTGAGAAAAAGAGAGGAGTTGAGAATGACTCCAAGGGTTTTGGTTTTTTGCTTTTTAACATCAACAACTGGAAGGACAGAATTTCCATTTGCTAGATGGGGGACACCGGGGGTGGGTCATCTCTTAGTTTAAGATCAGGAGTTTCATTTCTGAACATAGTGAGCTTGACGGTCAGGACTCTCAAGAAGGCAGTGGTTGTAGATTGTGGAGTTCATGGAAAATTTTGTTGTACCATGATTTAGCCCAACATTCCCCAGTTTTTGAATGATGGAAACGGTGATGAAAGGCACATCCTTGCACACATAGCTTTGTGTGTATTGTGAATTCTTCTGTAAGTTAAACTCCTGAGAGTGGCATCACTGAGTTAAAGAGAATGCACATTTTAGGATTTGAAATACTCCCTAATTGTTCCCCTAAAAGAATTATATAATTTACATTCTAATCAGCGTGTGTAAGCTTGTTCATTCTCTTGTTTCTTAAAGTTTTGCTGGTTTGATAGGTGAAAAAACATGGACTTTTTATAGTCTTTACCACAAGTTCATGTTTCCTTTGGCTTTAGAGGTTCTGTGCAGGTTCTGGAAGATGTAGGAATTTATCTGGGCCCAGTAGTGATGTAAGTCACATTTGGTAGGACAGACTAATTGCTTGAGGACTTAGCTCTCGGCAAGAGGATGTAATATATTCAGCATTGTTCAAGCAGCTAATTAAAGACCAATGGGGGGGGGGACAGCTAAGTAGCAGTTTTAAAGTACATCTCCCTTAAAAGGGGAAAGTTTGAATTATATCATCCTCAGAAAGAACAGTTTATTCTGACATTTGGACAAGTTTTAATAGCAATTGTTGAATTAAAATAGTTGGCACAGCTGGCCGGGCGCAGTGGCTCAAGCCTGTAATTCTAGCACTTTGGGAGGCCGACGCGGGCGGATCACAAGGTCAGGAGATCGAGACCATCCTAGCTAATCCGGTGAGACCTCGTCTCTACTAAAAATAGAAAAAAATTAGCCGGGCGAGGTGGTGGGCGCCTGTAGTCCCAGCTACTTGGGAGGCTGAGGCAGGAGAATGGCGTGAACCTGGGAGGCAGAGCTTGCAGTGAGCTGAGATCCTGCCACTGCACTCCAGCCCAGGCAACAGAGCAAGACTGTGTCTCAAAAAAAAAAAATAGTTGGCACAGCCAAGATAGTTAAGAGCACCAAGTGAATTCAGATTTCTTTACAGTTATACAAGGTCAAAGGAGTACCAAGTTGAAATCTTTATGATTTTTTTACCGATTAATCAAACAAATAGTTGTTATGACCCAAATATGTTTATGAGCCCGATATTATGCTGGGTGTTAAAGATACAAAGATGTACAAAATAGCTTTACCCTCTCAGGGGAATTGGTGGTGGTGAGAGACACATACATGGCCAATGACATCCCACCGTCACATGGGTTGTAAGAGAAGTATGTCAAGGTGCTGGGGGAGCACAGAGACTGACCTGACTTTGTCTAGAATTCAGGTCAGGGAAGATTTCATGGTAGAGGAGACACTGGTGATGCGTTTTAAAGGCTGGATGGGAGTTTTTCAGAGGAAATGGAGACATTCCTGGAAGAGGACCCAACCATGTGTATATCAAGTCGTAAGAGGCTGGTGTTTCTGGGAAGGGATTAAGTCATGGATTGTTGAATGTGCAATTTTAGGAATTACGAGACACAGACAGGGGGATGGACACAGAGATGCCAAGGAGCCTGGAACTTATCCTGAGGGTGATAAGTGTCTTGGAAGAATGTAGGAGAGTCACGTGGTACTATTTGTTTTTTTCTGAAAACCACCCTGGCAACCATCTAAAGCAAGGGTCATTCAAGTAGGGTCCTGAGATCAGATTTGGCCCACTGCATGTCGTGGTAAATAAAGTTTTATTGGAACCTGGTCATCTGGTTATTGTATTTTTTTATGACCGCTTTTATGCCACAGTGGGAGTGTTGAGCAGTTGTGACAGAGACTACACAGCCTCCAAAGCCTATTTTCTATTTATTATCTGACCCTTGACAGGAAAATTTCCCAACCCTTGATTTAGGGAATGAAGTTAATGCAGGGGGCTCAACAAGGAAGCTGTGGTCAAAGTGAAAGCCCAAGCTAAGGCAAGGAAGATAGGGGAGATACCCAATAAATAAATATTCAGGGAGAGCTTGGTGAATACTGGAGCAGGAAGTGCAAAGGAGAGGAAGAGGTCCAAGATGACATGCATGGTCCTAGGAAGGGTGACTTGGTAGATGGGAAAGTCACAAGGGGCATGCAAGTGGGCTGTCCAGCAGAGTGTGGGATCTATAAGCCTGGGAGTGGCGTAAGTGGTTGTCCAAAATGGCGTGTTTGAGTTTGGACCTGTTTTCATAGTATCTTGTTAATATATAAAAATATAGAAGCACCTTATTTCACTGCCCCGTCGTAAGGAAATGAATCCTTCTTGCCATCATTTTAAATCATTTTTAACTATTCAAGTTTCCTGTCTCCCCAGTTTTCTGGCTACATACTGCAGGAAGCCGTCCATGCATACTGTAAACTGTTTACTCTGACCTATCCCTGCTTTGAACCTAGCAACATTAGAAAACTCTTTACTTCCTAGATGGTTCTCTTCTTAAGCTAACATTTCTTATTTCACTGTCTAGAATATAGGTTTAAGGATAACTTCAGTGTCTCATACATTTCTGTGTTCCTAGGGTCTATCGTGAAATCACAATTTAGGTGTATAAATATTTATTTCTTAATTACAGAACCTGGTAGTCAAATGATGGAGCCAGGCAAACTTATCCTGACTCTACTATCATTCGTCATTCGTTCAATAAAAATTTATTGAGCATGTTATATATGCCAAGCACTCTGCAAGGTACCAAGGGTACAATAATTAACACTTCTTTCCCTTGGGGAACTTTTATTTTAGTAGAGAATGACAGACAGTACATTGCCCTTTGTACTTTCTTAAGTCCTAGAACTATAGAACATAATATTGCACGAGAACTCTGAGATGTTATTTCTGTTCAATCCTCTCATTTTACAGATACTTAACCTGCACAGAGATAGAATTTGAACTGCCCATCTCACCAGTAGAGTGGTGAGACTTTCATCTGCATTGCCTAGATTGAAAAATGTGATTTGATTCACACTGAAGGGCATAGTCACTCATTGTTTTAATGTGCCTTTTACATATGGGGAGTAGTTTGTCATCTTTGGTCAGTGTTGATTCTGAAGGTAGCATTTTTTCTTTTTGTTATCAATACACCCCTACCAGACTTGCCTTTGAATGCAAACGCTCCGCCTTAATGGGGTCAAATTTAGGGAGGAATGCTTCACCCTTAGAGCAAGTTCTTATCTCATATAACATGCTGCTATCTCTATTCTTGAAAACTGACTATCTATATTCTTGGAAGGCTATCTATATTCTTGGGGAAAATAAAGGAGCATAGAGTTTCCGGCAGCTTCCCATTTTCATCGTTACAGGAGTTGAAAGCATCAATTTTCATTTCATGCTTTGAATTGCTTGTAATCTGGGTTTTTAGCGAGCCTTTGGTAGGCAGATGAGCCGGCGCTTTGGGGCTGTTCAGAAAAGGAGCCTCTAAGGAAAGCCAGAGAATAGGCTCTAGAGCCTTGGGGAAAGAACCAAATGTGTGCTGGAGAATTGAGATCCAGATGGATCCCAACACTGGGAAGTTGAGCTTCTCTCAGGCTTGCCATACATTTTGTAGAATTACTCCCTGATTGAGTGCTTCTGTTAGTTTCATTGTGTTGTAATGCGAAGAAGGGAGGGAGGGTGTGGTTAATACAGCTGGTCGAGTTACAACTCAATTTCTCGACTTTAAAATGGTAAAGTAGGCTGGGCACCTTGGTTCACGTCTGTAATCTTAGCACTTTGGGAGACCGAGGCGGGTGGATTGCTTGAGCTCAGGAGTTTGAGACCAGCCTGGGCAACGTGGTGAAACCTCATCTCTGCAAAAAGAATAGAACAATTAGCCAGGCATGGTGGCGTATGCCTGTAGTCCTAGCTACTTGAGAGGTGGAAGCTGGGAGGTGGAAGCCCAGGAGGTAGGGGTTGCAGAGAGATGAGATCGCACCAGTGCACTCCAGCCTGGGCGACAGAGCGAGACACTGTCTCAAAAAAAAAAAAAAAAAAAGTAATAATAAAATAAAATGGCAAAGAAATGCCATATGCATTCAGTAGAAACCGTACTTCGAGTATCCATACAACTGTTCTGTTTTTTACTTTCAGTACAGTATTCAATAAATTACATGTGATATTCAACACTTTGTTATAAAATAGGCTTTGTGTTAGATGATTTTGCCCAGCTCTAGGCTAATGTAAATGTTTTGAGCACGTTTAAGATAGGCCAGCCTAAGCTATGATGTTCATTAGGTTAGGTGTGTTCCCAGTAAACCAGTGGTTTATTGGGACATAACTCCATCGAGGAGCATCTGTATCCCAGTGGCATTGAGAAAAAAGCAGCAAGGTCTTGGGCCCAGCAATATCTTATTGGGGAATGTCAAAGATTTCAAAAGAGCTTCAACCCTACCTCAAAAGCAAAGCCCTTACACAGCAATAGATAGGGATCTCAGGGCAATTCACCAGGTTGTTCTTAGGGTGCCTTTTCCATAATGGGAAAGCAGCAAGCCTTTGGGAAATTTTAGCTTCTTCTGTGAAGAAAAACTCTTCATCAGCTTTTGTGACCTGTTACAGGCTAAGGAGAAACCTTCATTCTCCCATACTGGAAGCTTCCCTGTGCCCTGTTTGCATTTTCCAAAATGCAGAATGAAGGTATTGGAGTGAACTGTTCTGCTTGCCAACCAGTGAGAAGGTGTTAAAAAAAAAAAAAATCTGTTACTTGCCAATTTGAAATTGTTCGTGTTCCAACATTTTGTCATTAAGAATACGTCTTCTAGTTTGGGATGGCTTTAGGCAAAATTTTAGTATTTTTGTGTATCTTTGAGAGGTGTTTAATTTCTGTTGTTCAAATCACAATTTGTTGAAGCAAGTTGTATTCACCTTGAAAATTAACTTGCAATAAAAGTTACTCTTTTTGGTATGCAGTGCTCTGAGTTTCGGCAGTTGCATACGATCATGTAACTACCACTTCATTCGAACTATAGAATAATAATACTGTCACCCCTAAAAATCAGCATTCCTAAAATTATTTTCTACTGACCCTTTGTAGTTAATCCTTTCTACCTCCTCCAAGCAATTATATCTATTTTGTATTCCTAATCATTTTGCCTTTTTTTCTGAATATCATGTAAATGGGATAATCTAGTATAAAGGTATTAGATTTAGCTTTTCTCACTTAATAAAATGGACTTAAGTTTCATCCATGTTGTTGCCTTCTTTTTTTTTTTTTTTTTTTTAAGACAGGGTGTCTTTCTGTTGCTCAGGCTAGAGTACAGTGGCATGACCATGGCTCACTCCAACCTTAACCTCCTGGGCTCAAGCGATACCCTCACCGCAGTCATACACGTAGCTGAGGGTACAGGCATGCGCCACCATGTCCTGATAATTTTTTAAATTTTTGTACAGATACGGTCTCACTATATTGCCAGGGCTGGTCTTGAACTCCTGGGGTCAGCTGATCCTCCTGCTTTTGCCTCCCAAAGTACTGGGATTACAGGTGTGAGCCACTGCACCCGGCCTATGTTTTTGCTTGCGTCATCCTTTGTATTGCTGCATATTATTCCATTGTGTGAATATACTATAGTATGTGTAGCTATTCACCAGTTAAAGGACAGTAGAATTGTTCTCATTTTTGGGAATTAAGAATAAAGTTGCTAAAGGAGACTTCAAAGACAGCAAGAGAATAGGTTCAGAGGGCCAGAGAGATAACTAAATATGTATTAGATAAGTTTTTGTGTCAACAGTGGTTTTCATTTTGCTTGGTAAATACGTAGAAGTGAGATCTCTGTGTAGTATGGCACATATATGTCCAACTTTATAAGAAACTGTCAAGCTTTTTCCAAAGTGGCTGTACCATTTTTCATTTTCACCAGCAACATCTAAGAGTTACAGAAGCTCTGCATCTTCACCTGCCCTTGGTATTAAAATTAAAAACATTTTTTCTTTGCCTTTCTAGCAGTGTGGTGGTATTTCACTGTGATTTTAACTTGCATTTTCGAAATGATTAAGGATGTTGAACATGTTTTCATCTGCTTATTTGCCATCTGTATATTTTCTTTTGTGAAGTGTCTGTTCAAATCCTTTATCCACATTTAAAATTGGGTTGTTTATAATCATACATTTTAATGCATTGCACAAGCTGTCAGTCAATCCTGCTCACCATTGATTTGCCTGATTTTTTTAATACGAAGATGATATCTTATTTTCAGACATTAAGCTTATGATAGGAGTTGGACAGATCTGGGCTTATATCTTGGCTCTGTCCTTGACTGTGTGTATGACCCTGGCAAATCATTTGACCTCTGTAAAGCTCAGTTACCTCATCTGTAAATGGTCTTGATGACTAATTGCTGATGTTGTTAGGATTAAATGAGTCCCTCACATAGAACCTGAAACATGATAGGCATTCACTGAATGGTAGTTCTTACTACACATCAGTAAGTCTTACTGACTTAGGTGAATCAGTTTGGCCCGTCTGCCTTCCTCACAATGGATATGAAGGTCCCTGAATGCGGGTCCTTGTTGGGTTCAGTTTCCCATTATAGCACCAGTGTCTAGCAGAGTACCTGGTACAAGAAAGACTTAAATGAACTGGTCGAATGGATAAATGAATGAAATAAAGAATGAATACTGTTATACTTGACTTGGCAAGAATATCACAAATACAGTTTTGTGAGGCACTATCCTGAATCTAGAAATGTTTGTTGAACTTTATCTTTATTACATTTTCCATTTATTTTAGTGCTGTAGTCATTGATAATCTTTGTACCACACACTTCAAATTTATTTTTAGGTAGGCTGAGAGCATAAAGATGTGGGGCTGTGATGTGCTTGCTTCCTTCCTTCTGCTTTTATATGCTTTTTCAAAGGCCAAAAGAGCTGTAACCTGTGTCTTGTTCCTAGGTTTCTCGTCCACTTGAATGTGAAATCTATGAGTAATTGCAAAGTAAATCAATGGCTTCCCAGCTTTGTGCCAAACACTGCTTATCACTCAGGTCTACTGAGGTTGCTGCCAGTTGTGTCTTGGCTGTTTTTAGGATAGTGGGTATGTTGTAGTCTGGTTTTTTTCTTTCTCCAAGAAACCAGGCCAGTAGATATAGCATCTGGGTTCCTATAAGCTGACCCCGTTTTAAAGAAATTGCTGACTTTGGCAGGGTACTCTCAGAGCCTCACCAATTCCAGCATTGGCCTCCTGAAAACCATTGTTGCAACTGGTCTCTGATGAGTCAGCTGTTAGAACTAGGCCAAAGTAGCTCATTCTGTAGGCTGGGCAATGCTTGATAACAACCTTCCATGGAAAGGAAAAAAATTAACTTTAAGCCAGTTTGCCTTTTTTTTTTTTCAGGAGTAGATTTTTGAGGCCCTGACTAATGGAAATAGGGGTAGAGAATGTCAGAGTCTGCATGTGCTGTGATGTGTTAATTATTATTTTATTGCTATGAACTTCACACCACTGTCACTGTGGAAAGTTCTCCAGATTGAACTGCCTTTCATATTCTCGTGATCCATTTCACCTTTGAAAGACTAGTAGAGGCCACAATTTCATCTTCAGGGAGAAAATAACAGAGCTTTTCTTAGTATAGATTTTCAAAACAACTTTCACCTGGTGAATTAGCACCTAACCTGCATGTGTTCTTTAGTTCTTCTTCATTTAAAACTTGGTGGGAACATTCCTTTGAGTCCTTAAAGAGCCCTATTCTTCTTCAGCCTCATTTTGTTTGTACCTGTTCAAACACTAAGAGCTGGTCCACGGGAGTGCCATTTATAATGAGAAGGTGATTGTAACTTTCTCCTGCTTCCAACCTCCTTTCTGTTGCTGTTCAGTTTATCTTTTGGTGGTGGTGTTGGCAGAGCTCTTTCAAAAAAAACCTTGTCAGCACACATTTCCCTGCTGTCAGTAAGAAACATCATTCTTAGAATCTTAGGAATGTCATTGGAATTCAACAAAATGGGGTTCTAGTTAGAGATTAGAGAAACAAATGTATTATTTGTGACTCTGAGAGACAGGGTAACTCTATCCTAGTTAGTAGCCCTCTCCTACTCTGACATTGCTTCATTCAGCTGTCTCGCAAGATGCATGTTTTGGCACTGAGAGTAATGAAAGTAGTGTCATCATAGGTTAGAAGACTTTCAAAATCAGTTCTAAGATCCTTAAATAGTGTAAATCTAAGAGCAGCAATAACCACTTGGGAGAGAAGGTGCTTGACATCTGGACTCACACTGTCCAGGTCAGTGGTCACTAGCCACATGTGACTGTTGGGGCCATTGAGATATGTGGTCAGTGTAAAGTGGACCCCAATTTTGAAGACTTAGTATGAGAGATAAAAGGCAAAATATCTCATTAATAATTTTATATTGATTACATGTTGGAATTACAGTAGTTTGGATATATTGGGTTAGAGAAAATACACTATTAAGTGCATTTCACTTGTTTGGTTTGACTTATTTTTAACATTATGTAACTTAAAATCATATACGTGGTTTACATTATGTCTGTGTTGCACAGTGCTGATGTGACAATGATACCTGGAATTCTAGAAGTTGTAGAAGGAGAAGTCATGTCTCATGTCAGCGTTCATTTGCTGATGAGATGTATGTATCTTTGGAAAACACACATTCATGGAAGCAAAACCTTTAATAGTCATGGCCAGTCAGAGGTGATTGGAGTAGGTGACTACTGAGGTGACGTCCATGAGGCTTTGGGGTCATAGTGGCCTTGGTGTAAAGTTCAAGACAGAGAATTGAAGTAACCAGGATGCAAAGGGAAATCCCTGCAATTTCTCTGGAGAAGCTTCCTTTCATCAGAAGTCTTATTTGACCTGGATTTTGTACTCAGAATTGTCAGGCGTGTCAACATCAGAGAACCTCTCTTTGATGTGACGCACCTAATAGGAATTCCAAAGAGCTGCCACCTGAAGTAAAGCGCTTATGCAGCGTGTTTAAAATCATCCTCTCCATTAATACTCCGGAGAATATTGAGGAAGGCCTGTGCGTATTGTTGCTAACTGTGATTTTTTTTGAACCAACCATGAGGAGATTAGGTAGAGTACATAATCAGGGCTGAGCCTCTCCCACGTGCCTGGGGCTCTTCCTATGTGCCGGGTAGAATCAGAAACATAACACATACAAGACTCTTATTCCTTGTTCACAGGGAGCGTACTCATTCACTAAATATTGCATGCTTCTCTATGCAATGCACTGTTCTAGGGCAGGGAATGCAGTAGCTGGAAAGCAGCCTAAAATCCTTGCCTTCAGGGCGCTTCCTTTCGAGTACAGCCTATTATCGTGTCTAAAACACTCACTTGGAATGCATTTATGAGCTAGAGAGGGACTTGGGGATTATGTAGGCCAACCCATTTATTTAACAAAATAACAGTCATTTTACATGTTGAATCTACCATAGGGGCTAGTGCAATGCCTGACATACACTAGGTTCCAGTTGTGTACACTTTTTTTCAAAAGATACTTATCAAACATCTACTATGTTCCTGGCACTTTTCTAAGTGTCAGGAATATATTCAGGATTGGAAGGAAGATTGTTGTTCTCAAGGAGTTTAAGATTCTAGCTGGAGGTGAGTCAGGGAGAGTTAGATAAGGACCACAAAATATTAGTAAGTGAGTTATATGGTATATCTGAAAATGATAACACCTATGAATGGAAAAGGAAAAGTAGAGCAAGGTAAGGGGTATTGGGAATGCTGATGGGAGATGAATGGCAGGTTTCAGTAGGGCTTAATTAGGAATGTGATGTTTGTGCAAGAGAGAGTGGAGGGTATTAACTTTACAAATGGCAGGGGAGGAGGGATTCCAGGTAAAGGGAACAGCCAGTGCCAGGTCACTAAGGGAGGACCATGCCTAAATTGTATGAATAGCAGTAAGGGGTCAGGGGCAGTGTGGCTCGGACAAAGTGAGCAGAGGAAGAGAAAGTACTAGAAGATGAAGTTAAAACAGTAATAGGGAATTGGGTCATGTGGCAACTTCAGCACATACAATACAGGTTTTTGAGCAGAGAACTTCTGTGGCCTGATTTGCCTTTTTTTTTTTTTTTTTAACAGTAATTTTTCTTTTCCTTTTTACTGGACAGTAAAATTCTCTTATTCATATACATTTCTGTGAGCTTTAGCAAAGGTTCATATTCAAGTCATATCATCATTCCATCATTCCAGAAAAGTCCCTTGTGCTGCCCGCTTTTTGACTCAACATTTCAAAGAATGATTCTGGATGCTCTTTGGATATAGAGTGTGCCTCTCAGACTGTAGGGAGTCAAGCTTGGATGCAGAAGACCGGTTATGAGGCTTGCGCAGCTATCAAGGTGAATGGTGATGGGAGCTGGCACAGGTTGTGTAGATATTTTTGATGGGAGGTATGAGAGGAAGACAGGAGAAAAGGATGATATTAATATCGTGACTTTTGCCCTAAGCTCAGAGAAAGGCTGGAGTGATCATTTACTGAGATGGGACAGGTTGCAGGTGGAGCCAATTTGAAGGGGAAGATAATTGTTTAACTCTGGATATTTTGAATCTAAATATCCATTAGATATGCAGGCAGAGATATCACCAGGGAAGTCAGCTGAATTGAAATGTACACATTAATGTGTGGAAACTGGTGTGCACGCTGTAAGAGAAACAACTAACAAAAAAATTTGTGATTCTTATAGAAGCGACTTGTCAGTCTTTAGCATTCAGAGGTGCTTGAGTAATCTGATAGCCCAAGGTTGGTATCTGTCACGTATTTTTTTTTATTGTCCTTCACTTCTTTATTCATGCTTTGGTAGAAAGATCTATTTACTTTCTGTGCAGAAAATACGCAAAGTTCAATACGGCTGTAATTGTCCTGGTGTTTGTGTGACTTGTTAATTGAAAAAATAACCTATGTTAGGAGTAAGGAAGAACTGGTTCAGAGGATTCTTTTTATTCTACAGAAGTTGTTTGACTCCAGGAAGAACTTTTGGTGTTTGACTTTGGGTCACTGTTTATCGATTTGCTCATATCCGATGTCTGTAGCTGTCAATGCACTTGAACTGAAGAAGAGAGAACTAAAGAGAAGGTTAAAATTAAAAGCAAGATGCGAGATTACTTGGCCAAAAAAAAAAAAAAAGGAGAAAAAAGAAAAGACAAACCAAATGGGATACAAATTCTTTATATAGTCTAATCTCAAATTAGATTGAAAACTTGTATGTACATGTACAGAATACATTCTGGAAAGTGCTAACAGTTGCTATCTCTGTGTTGCTAATTGATGGGAGAGTTTGCTTCATTTAAATTTTTTTTTCCTATGTTTTCAAGACTTTCTCAATGAACAGATATATTTTTCTTTTTAAAACTTGTTCAGGAAATGTTTATTTAATATGGAGTTAAGACCTGGACTAGGGATAGACTAGTGAACGAGGCAGAAAAAGTCTTTGCCCTCAGAGAGCTAATAGTCTTATAAGATCATGTGAAATTGTTATACTTTTTTAAACAGAAAAAAGATACAGTAATTGATGAAGAAACAGTGCCAGTGAGCTTGTCTAGTTTCGTTGGCTTTTTTAATGTCCCAATGATACTGAGCGAGTTCTTTTTTTTTTGAGATGGAGTTTTGCTCTTGTTGCCCAGGCCAGAGTGCAGTGGCACAATCTCGGCCCACTGCAACCTCCACCTCCCAGTTTCAGGTGATTCTCCTGCCTCAGCCTCCCGAGTAGCTGGGATTACAGGCTCCTGTTACCACTCCTGGCTACTTTTTTGCATTTTTAGTAGAGACAGGGTTTCACTGTGTTGGCCGGGCTGGTCTCAAACTGTTGACCTAAGATGACCTACCCGCCTTGGCCTCCCAAAGTGCTGGGATTACAGGCATGAGCCACTGCGCCTGGCCAGTGAGTGAGTTCTTCATGGATCATTCTCCATTCGTGTTTATCCCTGTTACAGTTGTCTCAGAGGGTCTAAGAACAGACATTTGTGACTGTGGGGACTCCTGGCTGCATTTTGGAAGTCACTTGTGTACTGTGGTGTATCTGGTAGTCATAGGGCATGGGGAATCACTTCACTTAACCACAGAAAGGAACTCTATAAGGCCCAAATACATGGCAGTCCTGTGATCAAATGGTCCCACCACAGAGCAGCAGAAAGCATCCTAGTTTTTTGGCAGAAGGTTGGGTAGATGGTTGCACCTGCTGCCATCATGAACTAGGTAAGACAAGTCACCTGGTCTTGCTAAGCCTCTGTTACCTTATCTGGAAAATACTTGGGATGAGCTGGTAGAATCTGAGATGTTCTGACTCCAGGATTTGCACAGTGGTGGGGCTGGGAAATGTGATTCCGACTTCAGGGACGTTTGCCTCATGGATATGTGTATGAACGTAATTATCCAATCTTCTGTCTGCTTTGGGAGACTTAGTGCCAAGTCTGTATTTTGTATTAGTGACCCCCACCCCTCCCCCCCAAAAAATGCATCGCTTTAGGGGAGCTTGCAGGGAATATCTGTTCGTTCTCTCTCTCTCTCTCTCTCTTTGGAGACAGAGTGTTACTCTGTCACCCAGGCTGGATTGCAGTGGCGCAATCTCGCCTCATGGCAATCTCCACCTCCCAGGCTCAAGTGATTCTCGTGCCTCAGTCTCCCAAGTAGCTGGGGGTACAGGGATGTGCCCCCAGGCCCCGCTAATTTCTTGTATTTTTAGTAGAGATGGGGTTTCACCATATTGGCCAGGCTGGTCTTGAACTTCTGAAATCAAGTGATCCACCCACCTCGGCATCCCAAAGTGTTGGGATTACAGACGTGAGCCATGGCACCGGCCTGAATATCTGTTCTCACTGAGAAACTTGGACCCATGAAGATTTTATTTTCCCCCATGACTGTCTCTCCTTGTAGGGTTAAATGTGTTTACTGAAGTTGGCATCCAGCTCTTATATTTGTTGGTGATTGGCTAGATGCCACAAGTGGGAACAAAGAAGAATAAGAGAGGATAGTTTTATACTTCAAGATTGGGAACCTGCAAAAAATGTTTTTCTGATATCTTCTCTATACTGGGTCTCATAGCTGGTTGATTTTTCACCCTCCTCTTTTTTTTTTTCCCTTTCTTCTTGTGTGCAAATGTTGGTAGGGTGATTTCTTTCTAATTTTATCAAATACAGTATGTCCAGAAACAAAACAGAACCATGTTTCTGTGTGTGATTCCTGGCAGAAATGGTGCGATTTCATCTCCGGATAAAACTGTGAATTTATGGGAAGCAACATGGTATGGGTGCTTAGGGAAAGCAAAAGGAATACATAGCCTGGTTGCCAGAGTCGCCTTTGTCTTGGCGGCTGGAGGAAATCGCTAGTGATTTGTGGGAGCTGAGGCTGCTGAGGATGGAGGCAGAACCCGTCAGTCGCTCAGAAAGCAGGCATGCTGGGTAGAAAGCCACGGGGCGGGCAGCATCGCATTTCCAGTAGAATCACATTATTTATTCATTCAAGTTACACAAGTCGTGTGTGAGAGTGTGTGTGAGAGAGAAAGAGAGACAGAGACAGAGAGAGCACAAACAGGAGTGAATAAAGACAAATAAAAGAATGTGGTTGATTCCGCCTGCCTTGGAGTCTGTGCCTGAGCCAGGGTGAGATGAGAGACATGGTTCCACTGTTCTCGGTTCCCAGGAGCTTCCCGTGGCATCAGCACCTCGCTGAGCCAAGTGTGAGTCTGCTGTGTAAAGACACACATTTCGTATACAGCCTGGCTCCTGAAGTGTAAGCCATCTTCTTCATCCAGGGCTCACCTGGAGAAACGTAATACTGTTCCAACACTAAAGGCAAACTGGTGGTGTTGAATTCAGTGAGAGTAGAATATTATATTTTGTGGATAGTTTAAGGGGTTCTTCAAGGACTGTTTTGACAGCTGTGCAGGGCCAGGATGACACGAGGGAGGCACTCACCTCCGGCACAGAATTGAAGGGAGTGCTAGAAACCTCAGTAATCAGGATAAATAATATTTTAATGTAATATTTTTAATCAAAATTATTTTAAGTGAAGATAGGAGCCGTGTTTGATTTTTCATTTTGCCTCAGGCTTTGATATGGGTCAGTCCTGCACTGTTACTGATTTTGCCTTTGTTTAAAACTGATGTTTTGTTCATAATGGATTCTTTGCGTTATTTTTATTTTAAAAAATATTCCATGAAATATTATTTCTCTCATATGTGGAGGGTTTTTTTGGTGTATCCTTTAAATTTACATTCCAGGATTATGATTCATTTGTTTCACTCTAGTCCAGCTCTGCCTGTGATATTTGCCTTGACTTCTAACTATAGAAACCCTGAGTAAAATATAACTCCAAGGGACAAAAAGAGCACCTAGTGTGACTGTCTTCAAGCAGCTGAGTTATTATGGAGTATTAAGTGTGTATGTGGATCGAAGTTAATGTGCCATGATATGTGAAAGACTAGTTACATATTTACTTACAGCTATTTGTTGAATACTTAGTCTGTGTCTAGCACTATTCTAGGTACTAGGGTTATACAAACTAGACAAAATGTCTGAATTAGTGGAGTTTACATCCCAGGGGTAACCATACATCACCTCTAGTCCTGAAGACAACTCTGCAAGATAAGTATCAATTTACAGGTAAGAAAAGTGAAGCTCAGAGAATAATCCTGGCGGCAGATACCTAAATGTGGTATTGTCTAGCACGGAATCTAGTATTGAAAGGATTCAGAAAAAGTCAAGTTTATTATGACCTGAGCTTAGTCAATAGGAGGCTTCCTGGAATGTACGAGTTCTGAATTGGCTTTTAAAGGAAACCATTACTTAAATGCAAGACAAAATGCAGGTAGCAATACAACGCCCATTTTTCTTGATTTAAGCAAAGCAACAAGATAGCACAGAGACAGCCTGGCAAAAAGATGAAGATAAAAACGTATTTGCCTACTTCAGTCAGGCATCATCAGCATCATCAACAAGACCCCTGGATGGCAGAGTGGGTTCACCATTTGTATTAGCTCCAGCCTGTTAGAGCTGGAATCTTTTATTCAGGCTCAGAGAGGAAGAGTGCGGGGATTGATTAGCATTGTCTGCGTAGGATTGACAAGGATCACCACTAATTTTATGCTAATGTGTCACACATGTCATGATATTGGTGTCACTATATTGATTGTTCTAGCACCCTGAGCTGAATTTTCAGAGGGCCACTGTTAGAATTATTATCAAACAGATTATTAATACGTGTTACTTGATTAATTAGAGATATAGAAACAAGAAGCAAACAGAAAACTGCTAAAAATGCTAAGTATGCATGCTCTACATTTTATAAAATCTGTGTGTATATATACATAAAGTAATTAGAAAACAAAATTAGACAAATATCTAATGACTCTTTAAAAACGTCTTTATTGAGGTAGAATTAATATACAATATCCTGTCCATGCTTAGAATGTATGATTTGGTAAGTCTTGACTTGTGCTTATACCCATAAAACCAGCACCACAATTAAGAAAACGAACATACATTAGCTCCCCCAAAAATGTCCTTGAGCCCCTTTATAATCACTCTCCTCTACCGTGTATCTCCCAATTTCAAGACAACCAGTAACATGTTATCTGGTGCTAAGTTTGTTTTATCTAGAATTATATGTGAATGTAATCATGTGGTATGTATTCTTTTTGTGGCATGAGGAATCTGACTTCATTCATAGCATAATAGTGAATTATACATCATTCACTAGCACAATTTTTTGAGAGCCATTCATGTTGTAGCATATAGCAACAGCTCACTATTTTTATTGCTGAGTAGTATCTCATGGTATGGATGTATCATCTTTTGTTTGTTTATTCACCCATTGATAGGTATTTGGTTTGTTTCCAGTTTGTCTATTATAGATTAAGCTGCTATGAACATTTGTGTGTAAATCTTTATATGGATGTGTGCTTTCATTTCTCTTGAGTAAATATCTATGGGTGGAATTACTGGGTCACATGGTCATCTCTCTTTTTAAGAAATCTCTTAACCTTCCCAGAGTGATTGCATCACTTTATATTCCTGCCCAGCAGTGTAGGAGAGTTTCACTTCTTCCACATTTTCATCAATACTTGGCTTTGGTCAGTCTTTTTAATTTTAACCTTTCTAATAGTGTATTGTGGTATCTCATTATGGTTTTAATTTTTATTTCTATAATGACTAATAATGTTGCGTCTTTTCATGTGCTCATTTGCCATCCATATGTCTTTTTTGTTAAAGTGTTTAATTCAAATATTTTACTCCCTTTTTAGTTGGTGTTTTTGGAAATCTATAGATTCTGAATATAAGACTTTTCTCAGATATGTGATTTGTATATACTTTTTCCCAATCTGTGCCTTATGTTTTCATCCTCTTAACAGTGTCTTTTGGAGAACAGAGATTTTTAACTTTGAAGCAATACAAATTACCAGTTGTTTCCTTAATAGATTGTGGTTTTGGTGTGATATCTGTTCTTACTTAACCTAAAGTCACAAAAGTTTTCTTCTATAAGTTTTATAGTTTCTGGTTTTAGTTTTATGTCTATGATCCATTCCGAGTTGAAGTTAATTTTTTTAAATGTGAAAGTCCAGTTGTTTTAGTGTCACTTGTTGAAAAGATTTCCTTTCTCCACTTAATTGTCTTTGCATCTTTGTCGGTAATTAGTTGTCCATATACGTGAGGGCTTATTTCTTGATTCTCTATTCTGTTTCACGGATGTACTCACCTGTCTTTACACCAATACAACACTGTGTTGCTTACTGGAGATTTATAATGTCTTGAAGTTAGGTACTATTAGTTTTCCAACTTTATTCTTCATTTTCAAATTTGTTTGGGCTATTCTAGGTCCTTCAATATTCCATGTAAATTTTAGAATCACTTTGTCCATTTTGACAAAATGTATGGTGGGATTTTGGTTGGGATTGCATTGAATATCTAGATACAGATGAATATGGGGAGAATGGACATTTTAAAAGTATTGCCCATGAATAGGGTATATTTTAAAATTTCTCTCAGTACATTTTTTTTTTTTTTTAGTTTCTATGCAGGTCATTTACATCTCCAGTCAGATTTACTGCTGGGTATTTTATATATTTTGTTGCTGTCATAAATGCTGTGTTAAAATTTTTGTTCCTGAAAATATCTATTGGGTACTATACTTATTACCCAGGCGATGAAATTATCTGTACAGCAAACCCCCATGACATACAGTTTGCATATATATATATGTGTGTGTGTGTGTATATATATATATATATATATACACACATACATACATATATACATATATACATACATATATATTTGTAAAAACCTGCACATGTATCCCGGAACCTAAAATAAAAGTTAAAAAATAAAAAATAAAATTTCTATTTCTGATTACAAGTCACAAGCAGAAAGAAATATAATAGATTTTTATATATTGATCTTGTATTCTGTAGTGTGTCTAAACTTGCTTATTACTCCCAGTAGTTTTATTGTAGATTTTATCAGATTTTCTACATAGATCAGGGGTCAGCAAACTTTCTTAAAAGGCCAGATAGTAAATAATTTAAGCTTGTGTGTCTCTGTGGCAGTTATCAACTGCCCATGGTAGTTGAGTAATTAGTAGGGTGAAAGCAGCTGTCGTTAGTACACAAGTGAATGGGAGTGACTGTATTCTTACGAAACTTAATAACAAAACTGTCACATTTTGCCAAACCCTGACACAGATAACCATGCCATCTGAGAAATAATAAAAGTTTTACATCTTCCTTTTCTATTTTAAATGCTTTTTATTTCCTTTCCTTGCTTTATTGCACTGGCTATAGCCTCTAGCAAAGTGTTAGAAAAGGGTAATGAAGATATTCTTGTTCTCAATCTTAGGGAAAAAACATTCACTCTTTCAGCATTAACTATGATGTTAGCTGTAGGTTTTTCATAAATTCTTTTTATCAGGTTGAAGTTCTTTGCCATTTATAGATTACCAGGAGTTTTTTTTCTTTTTTTAATCAGGAATAAATGTTGGAGTTTCTGAAATACTTTTTCTGTGTCTACTGAGAGGACTATGTAGTTTTTATGTAGTTTATTAGTGTGATATATAATGTATTAGTGTGGTAAATTATATTAGTAGATTTTCCAATGTTAAAATAATCTTACATGACTGGGGTAAACCCTATTTCACTATTTGCTCATGATGTATTGTGCTTTTTATTTATTGTTGGATATGATTGGTTAAATTTTTATTTAGAATTTTTCCATCTTTGTTCATGTGAAATATTGGCTTGTAGTTTTTTTGTTCTAATGATTTTAAATATGTCTATAATATTAAGTAGAAAAAATGAGTTGTATAATATGTGCAGTTTGTTTTTATTTTGATTAAAATAAATTAACCCCTTATATAGGTATCTATATGTTTATAGTTTTGTGAAAAGAATGAATATCAAACACCAAAATATTAACACTGATTATTTGAGGAATGTAATTGGCAGATAGGGATAAGATGAGTAACTTTGTCTTCATATCTGTATAACATTTTTTTACTTGTCAAAATATGTGCAAGTCTAAATTAAAATTCTTGAATAGACTACACCTCTGAGAAATGTAAATGTTGGAGAGAAACAATCTGTTCTTTGGCCAGAGTTTGACCCTTCTGAAAACAAATCAGATGTTCTTTGGGGGAAAAAGGTAGTGTAGTGGGCATGGGTTTTTGTAACTAGACAGGTCTGACCTTGAATCCTGGACCTGCTATGGGCCTTTGATTTCTCTGTGTTTAAGATGAACATAATAATACTTATGGGATAAATTGTTATAAGGATAAAGGATAATAAGGATAATAAAGGAAAACAGCATATCATAAATGGTAATTTCTACTACCACTACTATGGCTGCTTCTACTTATAGGATCAGAGAAACTCAAGGTCTCTGGTTCAGCTTTGCACTCAATGCCTGAGTCCTGTCTCCGTGTTTGACTGTCAGCCTCTTGCCTCTGCTTAACTACTTTGAAGGATAGATGTCTGTGGCCCTGTGATGCAGTCTTTCTTCTCCTGGAGTGGACAGTAGTAACTCCCCAGCTGGTTATTCAGTTTCCCCTCATTTTTGTGCAATGCAATAGAATGCACTCCGGAAACACTGGCTGGCTTTCTTTCCCTTTAACACCATTCGCTTGTTCCTAGTTCCTGGTGTTTACATTAACTGCCCTCTTAGCCTTGGCAAATTTAGCTCTCCTCACTTAAGGTCATTTGACCTTAGATCATCCTCTAACCTCTTAGAGTCTTAATCTAATTGTTTATAAAAATGAGATAATAATAGTTCCTTTCTATAGGGTGATATTGGTAAGACATTATTCTTAAAGTATTGAGGATGGTACCTGGCACATAATAAATGCTCAGTATTATAAACTAGTCTACTCTGCCTCATTTTTGTTAGTCAGAATTAAATAGGATGATTACCTTCCTCGTTTTTCACATTACTGTTCTATTAAAGGATAATGTTTTTCTGTCCCTTTCTCCTATATACTTTTTTTCTAATTTGTGCATATATCCTCGTTTTTTATCTCCACCCAAAGAGTAGAACTTTTGTTTTTTAATCTGTTATGAGGTTGGGTATATTTGCCAAAACTGAAAAAATGAGTTAAAGCCCTCATTTGGTGCATAATTTTATGCATCAAATGATCAATACTGTCTTATAGCTATTTTTGGTCAGCATGCCATTTATGTTTTTGTTTAATACATGTGCACATTATTAATGGGATAAAATCAAACACAGAGGCCAGTGACATCTCTCAAAACGTATTCATCAACTACACCTGTGGGTGTAGTTGTCCTGTTACTCATGGCTCCTCCTTTATATAAAAACCCTACCAAATGTCTTTTTGAAATCTAGTTGCCCTTTGCTATATTCTTTGACCTATTGTCTAAAATAAAGTGTAATAAATTACTTAGAGAAGTTGGTTGCTTATAGCTTTTTCTGAATAAACCTATGGTATATTCTAGTAATCATTACTTGCTTTTAAAGGATATATTTAGTGATCTCATTAAGTAGTAAGACTTGTTAGTCTTCTGAAATTTTAGCTAGGGATTCAATTTAAGATCATTTGGATCCTTTTATAAATAACACTATACCATTTTCTTTGAGTGATAAGCCCTCATTACATGTATTCATCATTTAAAATACCATTTAAAGAGCATTTATTTCTTCCACATTTTCTGAAACACAAAATTTGAGGAAAAATTTATATCATATATTTGTATTGCCTTGATGAAAAGTTATATAAAGTAATTTGTATACAGTTGAGTAAAGGGAGGAAAATGACCCTCAGTTTCATTCACTGCAATTTTTAAAATAGAATTTTCCAAGCAGTTAATCCCTAATGTGGTCAGGTGCATTTGCGTTTTTCATTTTCTGGAAATATTTCATGTTCAGAATTGTAATGAAAAACAATAAAAAGCAAACTGGTTTACGGGTTTTTGGAAAAAGAGATGACTTTTCTGTTTGTTCTCTTCAAGTTAACAAAATTAGTAAGTGCATCTGATTTTGAGGCTTTTCAAAATAATGTAAGCCTCCTTTTCTACAGATACCATTGGCAAAATTGAGTGTTATTCGGTAATTGAGTTTGGTTTGCTTGTTTTGTCCTGGCAGTTCTTTTGAACCATTGCATTTGAAAGAGCCCCCCAAACAACCAGGCAGCCTGAAACGGAGTAGGAGAGTGAGAAAAAGAGTTTAGTCTCTATTTCTTGCTTATTTTGTTTTTATATGTAACATGATCTGGATTTTTTCTACGTAAGTCAAAAGAATGTTGCAATGAATCTAGATGCCCAGATGCCCATCATGTAGCTTCAACAGTGGTCAACTTTTAGCCAATCTTATTTCATCTGTATCAGCATTCTGGTTTATTTTCCTGCCACCAAATTATTTTGTAGCAAACCCTGGATATCATATAATTTCATTTTTAAACACTTCCATGTGTTCAATCTGATTTATCAGCCTTAAATATAAATGGCATTCCTAATATTTGATGTTCTTTATACTTTAGTGCAACCTTTAATTTCTAAGCTATATATAATTTTTCTTCATTGTTATATTTTTAATCTGAGCTGATTAAACTTTTTTTTTTTTTTTTTTTTTTTTTTTTACGAAGTATTGTAGAAAGGCCAGGTGTAGTGGCTCATGCCTGTGATCCCAGCCCTTTAGGAGGCTGAGGCTGGTGGATCACTTGAAGTCAGGAGTTTGAGACCAGCCTGTCCAACATGATGAAACTCTGTCTCTACTAAAAACATAAAAATTAGCTGGGTATAGTGATGCACATCTGTAGTCCCAGCCACTCGGAGGCTGAGGCAGGAGAATCTCTTGAACCCAGGAGGCTGAGGTTGCAGTAAGCCAAGATTGCACCACTGTACTCCAGCCTAGGCAACAGAGTGAGACTCTGTCTCAAAATAGTAATAATAACAATAATAATAATAATAATAAAGAAAGAAAGAAAGAAAGGAAAGAAAGAAAGAAAGAAAGAAAGAAAGAAAGAAGCATTGTAGGAATAGAAAGAGCTCACCTGGTGGTTGAGAGAGTATACCATCTCTCATCTTTCTAATGTTGCAAAGTCCTCCTTGTCTTGTCCCATCTAAGTATTTCAGTAAAATTAATTCAAGTATTTCAGTAAAAATAATTCACCAGATAAATATTATTGAAGCTTTTTTTTTTTTTTCTGAGACAGGGTCTCGCTGTATTGCCCAGACTGGAATGCAGTGGTACAGTCGTGGCTCACTGCAGCCTTGACGTCCCAGGCTCAAGAGATCTTCCCATGAGCCCCCCAAGTAGCAGGGACTACAGGCACATGCCATCATGCATGGCTAATTTATTTTTTGTTTTTAGAGACAAGGTCTCATTATGTTGCCCAGGCTGGTCTCCAACTCCTGGGCTCAAGCAATCCTCCCACCTTGGCCTCTCAAAGTGCTGGGATTACAGGCATGAGCCACCGTGCCTGGCCTCTTAAACATTTAAATCTTAAAGGATCCTTTAAAAATGGTGGAAGGATTTATATACTTTAAACCTTACCTACAGTTTTGATTTCCACAGTGCACACGTATTCATTTGTATAAGTGGAGAAGGTTTTTTCAATCTTTTTTATAGTGGTAAAATATACATAACAAAAATTTACCATTTTAACCATTTTAAATGCATATTTCAGTCACATTAAATACATTATGCTATTGTGCAACCATCGTCAACATCCAGCTCAAGAACTTTTTCATCATCCTACACTGAAACTATGTACTCCTTAAATGACAGTTCTCCATTCTCCTCCCTCTCGCCCCTGGTAACCACAATTCTCCTTTCTGTCTCTATAAATTTGGCTATTCTAGGTACTTCTTATAAGATAAATCATGCAATATTTTTCCTTTTGTGTCTGGATTATTTCATTTAGCATAATGTCTTCAGAGTTCATCCAGGTTATAGCATGTGTCACAACTTCATTCTTATTTAAGGCTGAATTGTATGTGTGTACCACATTTTGTTTATCTATTCATCTATCTATAGATACTTGGGTTGCTTGGCAAGTTATTTTTAAAAAGAATTTAAAGTACTGTGTGAGCCAAACAAAACATTTATCAGCTGGCTGGATTTAGCACATGGGCTGCTATTTAATGTCAGCTGCTCTATATGGAAAATAAAATTGCACATGGATATTATTATGAACTCATTGCTATAGGTCATAGAAACTTGGGAAATGCAGAGGATCAAGTAACCCTGGAAATCACAATAAAATGACAGACCTCTTTCTATTTAAAGGCTTGACTAATTAGAAATTTATGGAGCATTATCAGAGACTTTTCTGAACACCCTGAACTGGTATTTAATAGTCAACATGGCTCAAGCCCTAAAGCAAACTTGGCAGCAATCCTCCTCCTTTGGGAGCCAACATACAGCACCCTCCACAAGGTTTTGCCCAGAGCAGGTGCTAAACAGGTGTAGAATGAATGAACACATTTTAGACTTGAGTGTGCGGTCCCTATTATCCAGTACACTGCTATAGAAATTAAATATATTGGCAAATCAGCCAACCTGAGCAGAGCATGAGTATAATCAAGTGAGAGCTCCTTGCTCATACGCAGTGACTCCCCGACTCAGCGTTTCACCAAGTTGACTCTATTATGTGCCCTGATTTGATGATCGTTAAGGTTTTACCTGACCAACCATAACAAGGAATCAGCTAGATTGCTTGCATGGATATAACAAGGGCTTTCTAGCTCCTGTGCACAACCAAAAAGAAAAAAAAAATGTGTCCAGTCAAAAAATATTTTATTTTTATTGCCACAAAGCTTGGGATATGAACTGGGGAAACAATTCCTGCTTCAATATCAACAAGTGCCTTGCCTGCTCCTTACCCAGACATGTGAAGAATGAATGAATGATGAGTTGGTCTTTGGGTTGGAGTCTGGCCCTTCACCAGTCTTCCACGTTAAGTGCCTCTGGCTGTGTCCTTTACCTGGTAAATAGATTCCCTTGGGATTGTGCTTTGAAAGGTTTCTGTGTTGGTGTTGACATGGATGCTGACCTCAGGATTTATATCCTGATATCTCTTTGAAGGAAACATTTAACTACCAAAGAGATTTGCTAGAGTCATGTTCAGCCTAAATTAAATATAAATATCACATAACATGCCAGTGGGATATGTTACAGCAACATATGAAGATTGTATGAGCTTCTCTCTCTCTTTTTTTTTTTTTTTGTTTTTGTTTTTGGAGACAGAGCCTCCATGTGTCACCCAGGCTGGAGTGCAGTGGCATGATCATGGCTCACTGCAACTTCTACCTCCCAGGTTCAAGTGATTCTCCTTCCTCAGCCTTCCTAGTAGCTAGGATTACAGGTGTGTGCTGCCACACCCAGCTAATTTTTGTATTTTTAGTAGTGATGGGGTTTTGCATGTTGGCCAGGCTGGTCTTGAACTCCTGACCTCAAGTGATCCACCAACCTTGGCTTCCCAAAATGCTGGGATTACTGGTGTGAGCCACTGTGCCCAGCCATCCTTTTCCTCTTTCTTCTTTAGTTAGATGTGATGAAATGATTTGGGATACAATTATAGGGCTTTCCATCAATGCTTTGCGTAGTAGGACTTTTTTAATTTTTAAATTTTAGTAGTTGTCCTTCTGTTAGAGATATTTGCTGGTCTTTACCCGTCAGCCTTGCCTGTGTAATTTTTTTTTTCATGATCAGTGGGGGTCATTCCTTTTCATACTTTTTACACGGTCAGCCTGAGTGTGGAGGGAGCAGGAAGCAGGAATGGCCTCAAATGTAGACTTTTGTCATTATCTCCAAACAAAAGTTGATGTACAGCCATGTAGATACATTCACAAGGTTTTAATTAATATATCTTAAAAAAAGCTCATCTTTTAAAACCATATTTAGCTATTTCATACTAGAGGTCTTAAAATTATGAGTGTCCTGGGCCTCTTCTGACATCTCAGAGGTCCTGCCAGTTTTGTCTGCATTCAGAAGCAATGCCACTTAAAAGTGTCTATATGTCATTCCTTTTCATACTTTTTACAGGTCAGCTTCCTCCCTGTGGAGGGAGCAGGGAGCAGGAATGGCCTCAAATGTAGAGTTTTATCATGATCTCCAAACAGTGTTGATGTACAGCCATGTAGATACATTCACAAGATTTTAATTAATTTATCTAAAGATAGCCGGATGCTGTGGCTCACGCCTGTAATCCCAGCACTTTGGGAGGCCCAGGCGGCTGGATCACCGGGTCAGGAGAGGTCTCAAAAATTATGAGTGCCCTGGGCCTCTTCTGACATCTCAGAGGTCCTGCCAGTTTTGTCTGCTTTCAGAAGCAATGCCATTTAAAAATGTATTGTCTTTTGGGTTGTTTATTGCTGAATGACTAAACTCTTGGACACAATTATATGATCCACATTCCAAAACAAACAAACAAACAAACAAAAACCCAGTAACACGGACTTGGGAAAACTGACCTCTGAGTATGTATGCCATCTTAGACAAAGCCTTAACTTTGGAACCAAATTTCCCTGGGTTATTAGTGGGAGGTATATGCTTTTTGCTTTTGCTGCCATTTACATGTAACTATCACAGAGATCATTTGTGTTAACTATGGAAAAAAACAAAGGTGAGCAAAACAGCAGACGTAAAAATCACCCTGAATCTTACTACTTAGTCCCTGTTAATGTTCTGATGTTAACAGCCTTCATGCCTTTCTGAGTATATAGATAATATATGTAGATAAGTAACGTGTGCCTATAGTAACCAAACTTGCTTTATGTCCTTATTTTTTTTATTTTTTACTTTTTTTGAGACAGAGTCTCGCTCTGTTGCCCAGGCTGGAGTGCAATGGTGCAGTCTCGGCTCACTGCAACCTCCACCTCCTGGGTTCAAGCGATTCTTCTTCTTCAGCCTCCCGAGTAGCTGGGACTACAGGCGCCTGCCACCATGCCCAGCTAATTTTCATATTTTTAGTAGAGATGGGGTTTCACCATATTGGCCTGGCTGGTCTTGAACTCCTGACCTTGTGATCTGCCCGCCTTGGCCTCCCAAAGTGCTGGGATTATAGGCGTGAGCTACCACAAACTTAAAATATTATGACATTTTTCTCTGCCTGTAAATATTACTGTTGCATCATATGGTAAGGACTTCCTCCAAATCCACCGTCCATTGTGTGATAGCAATGTTTCTTTTTTTTTTTTTTGACATGGAGTCTCGCCCTGTCGCCCAGTCTGGAGTACAGTGATGCGATCTTGGCTCACTGCAGCCTCTGCCTCCTGGGTTCAAGCGATTCTCCTGCCTCAGCCTCCAGAGTAGCTGGGATTACAGGTGTGCACCACCATACCTGGCTAATTTTTGTATTTTTAGTAGAGACAGGGTTTCACCATGTCTCATTCACCAAGTTCAGACTGGTCTTGAACTCCTAACCTCAAGTGATCTGCCTGCCTCAGCCTCCCAAAGTGCTGGGAATACAGGCATGAGCCACTGTGCCCGGCCATAAGCAATGTTTCTTAATGAGAGTAGTGTTGTCCAAACTGAGCCACACTGTCATACTGGAGAAGTTGAGGATCTGAGAAGTGAAGTCACTCAAAACACTGACTTTAACAACTGTGAACACAAATGACCACCGAGTTTTGTTTTTTGTTTTGCTTTTGATTTTCTTAACTACTACTGTCTTGAAATATTTGCTGGCCATGAATGGTCCTATGTATTTCTAATTAGTATTGACATACTAGGTTTGGCTATATATTGTGGATTAACAGTAAGGAATATGATAGACTATTGATAAAAATAATTATTTTCTATTAGAGTTAGACTGCACCTGACATAAGCTACAGCATCAGATACTGAAGAAAAGGGAATGGAAAAAGATGTCTTAAATCATGCACCTTTTTTCTCTTGCTCAGCTGTCACTAGATGTGTGTTTCACCTTTTAATGAATTGTTTGTGCTCGTGTATGTGTGTGTGCACCCGTGTGTATGCTGATGTGCTTGCAGGCTTGTTTTGGAGCCTATTCGTGGTATCTAGGTTTAGAAAGAATGAAACAATCGTCACAGTGTCTCAGCAGTTCAGCTGGCCTTGACTGAAGGTCGATTGTTTTTATGTCCTCTGGGTAAGAGTATTCAGGAGATGGAG
Source organism: Hylobates moloch (assembly GCF_009828535.3). Taxonomy (NCBI): domain Eukaryota; kingdom Metazoa; phylum Chordata; class Mammalia; order Primates; family Hylobatidae; genus Hylobates; species Hylobates moloch. The sequence continues at coordinate 7,275,710 of NW_026652279.1, read as the reverse complement.
CCCCCACTGGCTCATCTCTAAGTTGTCACCTCACTTGGTCTACAGGCTTTGGAAGCATATTGTGTTTCTGCCATTGATGAGCTGGTTGGCAGTATGGGGCCAGTAAACTTATTCTCACACAGGCATCTAATGATGAGAAAAAAATTGTGATATCATTTAAGAGCACTTTTGACAACTAGTCCCTCTGCTAAAGACCCTAGCTGCAGGTTAGAGTACTGTTAGGACATCGGAATGCACACAAATAAATCTTTCCGTTGCTATTGAACATGAGACGAGGCTGTGCCTGTGTTTAATTTCCCAGGGGATTCAGGAATAGCCACTGCATGGCCTACTATTTTTACTTATTTATTTATTTATTTTTGGTCTTCGCGTTGTTACTGTTATAAATTGGATGACAGTTCTTTGTCCACAGTTATTTCAAGATTTCTGCAGGGAGTTATTTATAAGCCATCTCTTTTTAAAATCTCATTCATTCTTATGCCATCTAATTGTCTCTTCGCGTTGGCTAGATCTATTCAGCGAACAAGAAAAATCAGAATTAGATATGGAAGAAGGCCAAAAACAGGGGCAGAAGATGGCAGTGGAAATATTAAAATCAGGACATTCATGAAGCACATTGTAATTGTAAAAGGAAGGAAAGAATCTTGAAAATAGATTTGTTCTGTCTTTTTTTTTTCTTAGAAGATTTGTTATCCATTTTCGTAGCCTTGTCTACGTAGAGTTTTATCATGGGGAGCTGGTCCGGGCTTCATGAGGTCATTTGCCAGCCCCTCCCTTGGTTCCAGTTGGTTTTTCCTGACCTAGTCAGGAGGACGGCTTTGAGAAGAGTGAAACAATGGGAAAGCGTAAATGCAGGAGCTCCAGTGGCCCTTTCAGCCTCTGGAGATATGCATCTTGTTCCCTAGGAGCTCAGTTTCCAGTTGCATGAAAGCCTCAGTGTCGTTACATGTGCTATTGCTGGAAGCCACATTTATTAAGTATTTCCCATGTGCCAGGCACCATTATCTACTGCAGTAAATGAGAAGAGAAGGACTGTGAAGGCTTATGACCATGATAATAATGAATATGAATATAAAGGCTTGGCATAGTGGTCTCATACAAGTAAGCAGTCAGTAACTATCAATTGCCAGCAATATTTGTCTTGAATTTGTAACAACTCCTAGTAACTACCTAATGAATCAGCACCATCATCAACCAATTTTACTGAAGAGAACATTGAATCTTAGAGAGCACAGTAACCTTACCCAGGGTTACTCTGGTACTAAGTGGCTGAGTCTGGGTTCAAATCCAGGTTGGTCTGATTTGACTGTTTGATCCACTCTCACGGTGTCTCATTCACATGTCAGGTCAGTTCACACTGGGTTTTGGCAGGAAGCTCTGTGGACTTCTCCCTAGGGTTGTTTGAGGGATCTCATGGCATGGCAGGCAGCATCCCTAGAACAAAAGACCAAAGACAGAGCAAGTTGGAAGTTTTAATGTCTTTTATGACCTCACTTCAGGAATCACATTCTATCATTTCTGCAACATCAGGCCAGCTCTCTTCATGTGGGAGGGGGGCTAACTACATTGGAGCTTGAACACCTGGAGGCAAGAATCATTGAATGTCACCTTGAAAGCTGGTGTTCAGTTGCATACTGATGTTCTCGCTGTGAGTTGCAAGCTGTCCAATAGTCTGTTGTTTGTTCTCAAACCTGCTTATATCATTGTTACTCTAACAATATAATTTAATTAAAAATTATGCAAGCCAATGAAATGTAAGTGGGGAAGGAAAGCTGATATTTCCCTGAAAATTTATTGGAATCCATTAGGACAACTTAATAAAGTTCTCTTGCTTAAAAATTGCTGTTAAATTAGGTGTATGTAAAGACTGTAAAATATAAAGGGAAGTCATAAAAAATCTAAAGCACTCAAATTGGTTTGCAAGTGTCTTTACATTATCACTGTGTTTCAAATAAGCCTAAATTAGATATCATAGACACTGAATTATAAGTATGGTTTATATCATGAAAGATACTACAGATCCCAAACAGAGAACCTAGATTCAAAAAAAGTTAATCTACTTTAAAAGATGGATGCAAGAATGAACACTGTGTGTGTTAAAATAAAATGCTTTAAATATGTATGAGTAATTTTATATGATTTCTTGCTTTGTGCAAGAATTAACTCATCATTTACTGGTCCAAAATGTGTTGGAAAAAGGGCTTTTAATTTATGAGATGTCCCACAAGTTCTTTCTTACCTGTTAATTATTACAAAAGGAAGTTTATCATATTGTGTTCTTTCAAGAGTCATAAATCAGTTTGGCGAACTGGCTTGCACTTGTAATCCCACCTGCCCAGAAGGCTGAGATGGGACGGTTGCTTGAGCCGAAAAGTTCAAGGCTGCAGTGAGCTATGATCTTGCCACTGTACTATAGCCTGGGAAACAGAGAAAGAGCTTGTCTCCGAAAAACAAAAACAAAAAACACAACAAAGAACAAAGCATAACAAAACAAGCCAAGAGTCCTATAAGTCATTACTTTTTTACAATACTATATTTATCAATTCTAAGATGCATAGTGTTCTACATTTTAACATTTCAGAAATCAAATTGCATTCTACAATGAGTGGCATTCTGTAACTTAATTGGCAGTATTTTTTCTGCCTTGTTGCTTCATAAGCTATAATTGTTGCCTTAGATTTGATAAAACATGGTAAGTTTTATGGTTTTGTATTCTAGAAAATATAGTAGTCCTCTTCTTATCCACAGGGGTACATTCCAGGACTCCCAGTGGATGCCTGAAACTGTGGATAGTACATAACCCTATATGTACTCTGTTTATTCCTATACATACATACCTATGACATACATACATACCTATGTTAAATTTATAAATTAGGGACAGTAAGAGATTAACAACTATTAATAAAATAGAACAATTATAATGATATACTGTAATAAAATTTATTGTGAATAAATACACGTAGTTAATATAGTCTCTCTTGAAAAATATCTTATTGTACCGTAAGCACCTATTTCAAACTGTGGTTGAACCAGAGTATCTGAAACCACAGAAAGTGAAACTGGATTGGGGGGACTACTGTATGTTAAATTAATGTGAATCACTGGTTTGTTAGAGTTGAGTTGCTTATTTCTGCCCAGCCGTAGTTTGACTGACTCTGTCTCAACTTGCTAATAAAGTTTTATAAAGCAGTGGCTTGATTTAAGAAGTGAGAAACTCATTTGATTTTCTTTCAATGAAGGTGGTAAATATCACATCTGTATGTCTTAGTTTTGTCATCTATAAAATGAGAGTTGATGTAAATTATTTCTAAAACTCCTTTTCAGCTTGTGCATCTCAAGATTCTGAGTCTTTTCTAGAAGAAACCAGAACTTCATACTTAATCTGTCTCATGTATTTTCAGAGGGTTCATAGATCCCCTAAGCTTGTTCCTGAACACTTCAGGATCCTTTGAATTCAAGTTAAGCACTTCCTTGAATTTTGCTTCTTGTGTTTAGATTTTTCTGGGGGGTGGGTTTCGTTCCTTAAGGCTCAAAAAGCCTTTGCAAATAATCCCCTCCTTAGTCCTGCTAGAGTTCTTAGTACCACTTGCCCCAGCCATAGATTGGGTGTCCTCTTGGTAAGGGTGAGGGAGAAAATATAGCAATACAGGGGAAACAAAAGCTCTCAAAATACTTTAATAAAATGATCTTTCTTCTATGAATAACTCATAGCTCTGCCAAATAGGGAAGACTTATTGATAGAAAAAGAAGATAGCTGTCATATTTCCAAGTTTTCCTAGCAGTGTTTGAAGATCTGTAAAAGCTTTTTCTACCTGGAGGTACAAAGTCTTGACAAAACCCTCAGGTACTGAGTCCATTAGAGAAAAAGGGAAAGTACCAGGTCTAACGCTGTCTAAGTGCCTTGGACAGCTTGTTTTTATTTATTCCCTGTATCTCTGCCATACTGATTGTTTTGTATCCCTAAGAATTACTGAAGGATCGATCTACTGGCATAACCATTTTCAAAAAGTGGGCTTCATTTGTGCTGATGCAAAAATGTATGGATCACTTTCTCTGATGCTTATATTAGCGAATGTAGTAGTTCCCATCTGGACTAATCACTGAGCAGTCTTCCTCCCAGACTTCCCTAGTGTTTGGAGATTTTGCCCCATGTCTTTTGTTGTTTTTAGTGGGCACCATAGTAGAAAACCCACCCACATTGGCCTGCCTCATCGTTGTGACTTCGTACCAGATGGGTTTCACTTGGTGGCTTTTCTTTGTCCTTTGCAGAGCTGTTTCTTTCCTATGTCCCTCTTTTCCTATCTGGAGGGGGAGAGGGGTGGGAGGAGCAGGAAACAGTTTACATTTCTTCCAGTTTCATTAAACTAATTGCAGATGACCAGCTCCTTTAGAATCTAGAACTATCTTTAGAATTTGTTCTAGCAGTTACAGTTTCTCCTTATTAAAGGATAGAAAAGGTGATGAGTACATTTAAAAAATTCTTTAAAATTTTTATTTTAAGTTTTCGTGGGTCCATAGTAGGTATATATGTTTGTGGGGTACACAGACATTCAATGCATCATAATCACATCATGGAAAATCAGTATCCATCCCCTCAAGCGTTTATCCTTTGTATTACAAACAATCCAGTTAAGAGGAGTACATTTTTCAGTGCACCATCATAATGGATGCTTTTAATTCAAAACAGGCTGATTTAGTGGCAATAATGTGATACTTTCACTAAAGTGATAGAAAATCAACACTGATATGTACCAGGGAATCCCCTATATATTTCTCTTAAAATAGTATTATTAATTTAACAGTGGGAAGATATTACATATTTTATCCTATGTATATGGAGTTTTGTATTTTGCTAAACAGACAAGCTTTGAAGTCAGATGTGTGTTTTCGTTTGTTTGTTTTTTGAGACAGGGTCTCACTCTCTTACCCATGCTGGAGTGTAGTGGTGCAATCTTGGTTGACTGTAGCCACGACTTCCCAGGCTCAGATGATCCTCCCACCTCAGCCTCCCGAGTAGCTGGGACTACAGTTGCATGCCACCATACCCGGCTAGCTTTTTGTATATTTTATACACATAGGGTCTTACTATGTTGCCCAGGCTGGTGTCAAAGTCTTCAGCTCAAGGATCCTCCTGCTGGCCTCCCATAGTGCTGGTATTACAGGTGTGAGCCACCGTGCCAGGCCCAGATGTGTTTTAAATCCTGGTTTGTCACCCATGAGCCAAGAGAACTTAGACAAGTTTTGTAGTCTGTCTGGGCTTCCACTTTCTGATCTACAAAAATGGAAGAATGATCCCTACTTTGTAGGCGTGTGGGCCGATTAAAAGAAGGAGTGGATGAAATCACATAGTGTAGACCCTGGCACACAGTGAGCACTGTATGAATGTCAGAATATTAGAGATAAATCTATTTCAACAGAGAGCAAAGAAAAACAAGTAGAAGTAAATTTAAAAATTTAAAATAATGTGTAGATAAATATTTTCAAGTTATGATTAGTATTTTGGAAACTGAAAATATTATGGACTCATTCAATCATGTGGAAGTGTCCCTCAGATTTTCAGATAGATTGATTTAAAAGTAGCTTGAGAGTTGTGGTCAAAACCTCCTTCTTCTTCATGACCCGTGAAGGATGAGAAAGACTGGCTAAGAAAACTGTTAGGATTATTTAATCCTCTAATTTGGAACATAATGATTTTTTTTTTTTTTTTTTTTTTTTTTTTTTTTTTTTTTTGAGACGGAGTCTCGCTCTGTCGCCCAGGCTGGAGTGCAGTGGCGCGATCTCGGCTCACTGCAAGCTCCGCCTCCCAAGTTCACGCCATTCTCCTGCCTCAAGCCTCTCCGAGTAGCTGGGACTACAGGCGCCCGCCACCACGCCCGGCTAATTCTTTTGTATTTTTTAGTAGAGACAGGGTTTCACTGTGGTCTCGATCTCCTGACCTTGTGATCCGCCCGCCTCGGCCTCCCAAAGTGCTGGGATTACAAGCGTGAGCCACTGCGCCCGGCCCATAATGATTTTTAATATAATGAATAACTGACATGAGAAAATAACATTTCTGGTAATTTTCCTTAGATGCTCAGCTTCTGAAAGGGATATTCTTAAAGAGATACTAAAGTCAGTTTTTTATTTGTGAGTTCACTGAGGGAAATAGACTCCAAGAGGAATTCTGTTGTGTTCTTTGTTGTTGTAAGACTTTTTTTTAAACTTCACCTGTTGTGAAAAGGACTTGAGCTGTCATGTGTGCAGTATGTGTAATTTGGCCCTTTGATTCCTTTGTGAGAAGCCTAATCTAGCAGAGGAGTAGTACTTGAGAATGAAATTACTTAAGTTTTTTGCTTTAGAAGATTCATTGTTTTCCTCAGTTTTCTGTCATTTGACTTAGAACAAATATTTGGATTTGTAGCTTATTATAATGGAAGTGGTTTTGGGTAACATATGAGCTTTTATGTCTGGTAATATAATCTATTTTTTGAGTTGGTGGTTAAAATTGTAGATTGCCAGGCTCATCCTCTGGAAATTCTGACTCAGTAGATCAGGATGGGGTCTGAAATCTGCAGGGGTTTTTTTGTGTGTTTGTTTGTTTTTAGCATGCACCCCATTTGAAAATCAGCCAACCCACTGGAAGTGTTGGCTAAAACTCATGGGTTTCGTGGAAGTGAAACTTAGCTTTTCTCTACTATAATACCTGAATTTGAGGAAATGAATGAGAGAATGATGTAAGAAGATGATAGGATCTACTGTCAACTGTTTTTTTGTTTTTTTCTAATAAAGAGATAGGGTCATGCTGTGTTTCCCAGGCTGGTCTCAAGTTCGTAGTCTCAAGTGATCCTCTGGCCTCAGCTATCATCAGTTTTGATTGAACATCGTGTGCTGATGGCCTGTCTGCTCTCTTCGTGGTACTACTGGCTGTATTTTGCGTAGTAATTCTTTCCACTTGCAACCAATAGTCATAATATTCCAGAGAGGAGGCCAATAAAGTGTCTGTCGTCCATGAAAAATAAAAATCAACCAATTAAAAATGGAAACATTTAGGCACAGATGGGGGCACTTGGACTCCTGATTGGATATTGATAGCCTTTATGTCTATTAATAAGCAGGACATTGTACTTAAGATGAGAATGATGATAATTATCCTTCAAGGGTGAGAAAGCCTATTGGTGCCCTGGACTCATAGATCTGTAAGACAGTGACAGTAGAGAGACTGCAGTCTGGACAGACCTGAATCAGATCCTATTTTATTGTTATTAATTGACTCGTGGGTAGGAGGCAGTTTATCTCCCTATCGAAGGCATGCTGCAGATTGAAACTGATGGTGGTTGAGGCCCTGGTTGGGGGACCTCTCTACATGGTTATCTTCTACTAATTACTGACTGATTTTAGGGGTCACATTACATGTTAACTCCCTACCAAAAGCAAATTTAGCAGAGCAATTAAGTTATTGAAGGGAAGTCTTCCAGTGTGTTGCTAGGACAATTAATTCACCCACCTAATGTTTTTGAGGCCTGTCACAAAGTTCTGGAAATACTGTGGTGAGATTAGGAGACAAAACTGATGAAGAGACTGGCACTGATCGATTTAGTTCAACAAATATGTAATTACCAAGTGAGATATGCAAAAGGAACAAGATTCCACAAGAGGATATGACAGAGGCATCTAACCAAGCATATCATTATCTATTGCTAAGTTTTAGGGTAATTGGTTACTGGGAAAGCTAAAATGATATACTTTAATGACCTCACACAGTTTCTGAGGGTCAAGAATCCAGCGGTGGTATCGCTGGGTGGTCTTGGCTCAAGAACTCTCATGAGGATACAGCTGGCTGTCAGGCGGGGATACAGTCATCTGAAAGCATGGCTGGGGCTGAAGGATGGACTTTGACTATCACTTACATGGCTGTTGACAGGAGGCTTTAGTTCCTCACTATGTGTGGCTCTTACGACGTGCTAGCTGGCTTCCCCCAAAGCAAATACTCGAAGAGGAAGACAGAGAGAATGCACAGAACCAAGGTAGACGGGATAGTGTCTTATAACCTAATCGTAGGGGTGGCATACTGTCACTTCGCCTATATTCTATTAGTCATCCAGACCAGTTTTGTGTGCTGTGGGAAGACAATACACAAGAGTCTGAATACCAGGAAATGGGGCCCATTAATGGCCATCTTGGAGGTCAACAACACACCGAGTCTGGGGATTTGTTGGAAAGTTCTTCTGATAAGTTGCTGTTCAAGTTGACACACAAAGAATAAATAGGTGGAAGGAAGGGTACTTTGGCAGAGAGCCTTTCCCAGGTGGTCAGAGCATGGAATGTTCTGAAACAGTGAACAAAGGCCAGCGCGGATTGAGCAGAAAGAGTCTGGAATCATATACTGAGAGATGATGCTGCAGCGGTTGGCAGAGACCAGACCATAAAAGGACGTGTCCTTTTAGGTCATATTAAGGATCTTGTTCTTTGGGGACTCAAGCTGTTAGAATGACATAATCAGATTTACTTTTTGTTGGTTTTTACTTTTTAAAAAGATCTCTGCCTTCTGTGAACAGTGTGGATTATAGGTAGGGTAGCCAGCTTGAAAGCTATTATAGTAGTCTAGGCAAAAGATCATAGTGGATGAGAAGATTGACAGGAGAAATTGTAGTGAATGCATGAAATATATTTAGGAGGAAAATTGTCAGAATTTAAAGACAAAGTGAAGAGAGTTGTCCAGGATGAATTCTCAGGCTTTGGCTTTTATAATGAGATGGATGCAAATGACATTCACTGATAATGAGAACTCTGAAAGCGGACCAGGCTTATGAAAGACATTACAGAACTGATCTTGAAATTAGAGACATCACTATATGTAGTGAGTAAATGTCTCAGATGGTTCAGGGCATGGGGACCAGCAGGGAGGTGTTTCCAAGAAAAATGTAATTCTAGTGTAAGTGACAAAAGCATATTGCATTTTTAAAGCCATATGACAAGTTTGATTTTTAATTTTAATTTATATAAGTAGCTAATGTCTGGAAAAGTACATCAGAGATTTCTTGGTGTTGCTCTTTTGATGATCATTCTTGTCTTTCAAAGCGAGAAGATGCCATCTTTTAAGTACCAGCTTATGTTTTGAAGTGTTAAGGTCCATGGGGATGTACTAGTTCAGGTCTCTATTTCTCCATTCCACTACTTCCAAACTAATTCACTAACGCTCTCTCATACAATCTCTCCCTATCACACACACAAACACACATACATTCTTATTTGTCAAAGAATCAAGCATGACATGTCATAAAATTATAACATTTGAGAGTCCGCAGAGACCAACAGCTGATCATTCTTACATTCTAGGCAAGAAACATGTTAAGTGAATGCCTATTTTGCATCAGGCTCTGTATCAAGGGCGTATGGTTTTTTGTTTGTTCGTTTTGTTTTGAGACAGGGTCTTGCTCTGTCACCCAGGCTGGTGTGCAGTGGCATGAACATGGCTCACTGTAGCCTCAACCTCTGGGCTCAAGCAATTCTCCTGCCTCAGCCTCCAAAGTAGCTGGGACTACAGGCATGCGTCACTATGCCTGGCAATTTTCTTTTATTTTTTTGTAGAGACGGGGTCTCACCTTGTTGCCCAGCCTGGTCTTGACCTTGGCTCAAGTGTTCCTCCAGCTTTGGCCTTGCAAATTTCTGAGATTACAGGCATGAGCCACCATACCAGGCTGGGTGTTCATATTTTTTTAAATGGCACCACCTCTCACCTATCAAAGATCTACTATGTTCAAGCACTGTTCTAGGCATGTGCTACATACCAGGCAATGGACATAGGAGCTCACTTCCCCATCCACTCCCATGAGTGAAAGGCAGAGAACAGGAGCCCTACCTTGTCCCTAATGTGAGGAGATATGACAAGAACAGATGAATTTGACATGGCAGTAGTGCACAGGATAAGACTTATAAAGCATGGCCTCATAGCTGTTCTGAGGCAGAAAGGAATCCCGAGAATACTATGTTAACCATGATATTAGGCATTATTGTCTTGTTTTGTTCATAGCTGATTCCCAAGCCTCTGGAAGGGTCTAGCATGGGTAGGCCTTTAAAATACTTTTGTTGAAAAAATTGAATGAGTAAATCACCATTTCAAAAAACCTTCAAAATTTAATATTGAAATAATTTAGACTTAGAGAAAAGTTGCAAAAATTGTATGGAGCATTCCCATTTATTCTCCTCTCAGCTTTCCCTAATGTTGACATCTTACATAACCATGGTATCATGATCAAAATCAGGAAATTAACATTGGCTATTAACTAAACCATGTACTATTAACACATACAGTACTATTACCTAAACCATGACTATTTGCAGTTCACCATTTTCCCCTCCACTAATGTCCTTTTTGTGTTGCAGGATCCAATCCAGTGTCTCACATTGCATATCTTTGTCATGTCTCCAATGGAGACAGTTCCTTAGTCTTGCCTTTTCTTTCATGATGTTGACACTTTGAAGAAATGTTCTGGTTAGTTATTCCGTAGAATGCCCTTCAATTTAAATCAGGGTTGTCTGATGACTGAAGGTTCTTTGTGCTAGAAAGATTTCATGAAGGAAGTGGGACCTTTGGTGGGTTTGATGTAAGTATGAGACTTGGATGGACAGAAGGGTAGAAAGAGGATTTTTCAGGCAAAATGAACTGTGCCTAAAAGTATCTATTCTGAAACACTTTGGTGTTGTGTTGCTTTTTCTTTGCATGAGTAAATGATGGGTAATCTTAGCTGACTCGTTAAGAGATGTGATCACCCTTGTCCAGCTGCCCTGATGCTTTGCGTCTTCTCTTTTTCCCATCGGTAAGAAAGTAAGAAGGTCTTCTTGGTTTATGCTCAACTCCAGCCTCCAACAGACTCTTTATTGTTGGATTCAGCCTTGGTTTCCTGGGTGTCAGAGCTGATGTGCCTCTTGTCATCTTTTACCAGACTTTACTCAGATCTTCTCTAGCCTAGGGATATAGAATCATATATTTATTCTGATGATTATTACTGTTATATTTGCTAAGATTTAGCAAGCACTGCATGACTCTATATCACGTAGTGTCCAAAGTGACTCTTGACCGTGCCTTCTCAAAGGGAAGTGATGTCTCTCCTAAGGGAGGTGAATACTGGTTCTTAGGGAGTGAAACAAAACTTACCCTTTTTATGTAGAAAGTACAGATCTACCTACAATACCTAAACAGATATACAGTATATCTGTGGTATTATAATTTCACTGGAAAGCAGGGGTTGATTAGGAGAAAAAAATCTAAAAAAGCTCATTGCTTAGAGCAATAATGAAGAAAAGGGTGAGCAACGCTACTGTAGTCCAAATGATTTGCCTATATTGTCTCATTTAATTTTATAACATTAACTCGAGGAAAGTATTCTGAGTTTCTTCATTTGTATTTTGTAATAGAGATAATGAGAATTAGTGAAACTGAGAATTAGCGCAAGTGAGTATGGATCATGGGGATACCCACTCAGGACAGACAGACTTCAGAGTCCAAGGTCTAAACATAGTTCGTTGCTGCCCATTTGTAACCTTACTCACATTAAAAAACAATTAGAAAGTCCATGGAAAAAATACATAGCATATCCTAAAACCAGGGAAAAACTTGTGGACACTTACTCATTCATTTGTCTTAATATGTCCCCTCGCACTGCTGTTATTAGGGCTGGTAATTATAGTGCACTCTATATACACTTGCAACATTGATGTCAGGATTCTGGTCAGGCACAGGTATATCATCACCGTGCCTGTTCTAGACATCTCCATTGCAGCACATATGAAGTGCTGTAAAAAAATGTGTTGAGTGAATAAAGGAGAAAGGATGTTATATTTAAAAAATTTTTTTTTCAAAGCCAAACTGAATTCATCCTGTTTAATGTTAGGGCAATACCGTTTACACTTAAAAAATAAATAAACATGACCAAAATGTAGGACAAGACTCATACCTACCACAGAGAATATAAGTTCTGGGTGGCCAAGTGAGTTTGGTGTAGAAACTGCCTCTAGCTACTTACACTCCAAATGTATGACTTAATATTGTTATACCATGCATAGCTGATAGATTAAATCAGACTTAATTTTTCCATCTATCTTCAGGGGCTCAAAAAAAGAAGAACACCCAACAACTCAGTATTGTTATTTTAAATAGAATGGTATTAATGCAGTTGAGTGAAGTTATAATTAAGGCATCTTTTTTTCTTTTTCATCTGAGTATCAGGAATAGCTATTTATGTTTGAAGTGAGGACTAAACATCCCTTAGATGTATTACCACACTGAACAGATCAGCAAAAACCTCAAGTTGCAGGAGGATGTAATTCCCTCTCCTGGAGAAATTTTACGTTTACCATCTGTGAACAGGAGACATAAGTTAATCAGGATATTACACAAAACCTATGAATTAATCTCATAATTAAACCAAGGCGTAACACATGCATCTGGTTGAAGGTTCATATGTCGTGTCAAGAGTGGCTGTGGAATGAATTAAGTTAGATTTCCTAAACTTCCCTCTGTAGGCAGATGCAAATTTCAGTTTTAACAGGCCCTTCCCAAAGTAAGTAATTCATAGGATCAGGGCCCCAAGAAAAGCTAGATTTGCTCAAAGGAGGCCCATTTTCATCTATATGAGTGGAGACAGACAAAAGAATGGTGACATCACCACCAAGCCCTCATTTTCTTGTCCCCAGTTGCATTTACCCGTAGTCTTGAGAGGGCTTCTAAGAAAATCTATCATGAGTGCAAATGAAACTAGCAAGTTGTGTAGCTCAGAATCCAAGAGTGGTTAGGAATTTTGCTGGCTGCTTCAAAGGATAAGCCATTTTTTTTACCCCTGTATTAAATGCAAGCTTCTTTTGGAAATAGGTTCAAATACCTTTTTTCTCTAAATCACTGTTTGCTTTTAATTCTCATTTTCCCACTCCTCTGAAGCTTATAAGATTTGGCATAATTAGATGTTCCTGTTGGGAAATTGGAACGGGGACACACACACACACACACATACACACACTCCTGAGCTGAGCCCTATTACCTGGACAGGCTGTACTCTAATCCTCTTCATCAGAGAGGGTGGGTGCTTCAGGACTTCTAATTACAGGCTTTCTGCCTCCTAACACTCAGCCTTTGAGAACCCTCTTAGCAGGAATACCGTGTACTACAGACACTCCATTCCACACAATGAATGACCTAATATAATTATTTGAAATTGAAAATCACTTTCACTCTGACAGGAATATCTCACTGCCTCCCCCACTTTGGAGTTAGCAACTTACACATTCCTTTTCTGCCTCTTATCAGCATCAGGCTTATCTAGTCCTCTGATGATCCTCGCACAGGGAAATTGTACCAGCTTTGCTTTGGGGAACCTCTCATGTCAAATTACTCCTCTGTGTCTGCTTTAAAAAGAGACAGGAGTAAATGTGACGTTACTCCCTCTCTTAGCTAATGCATTTATGCATTTCCACACTTGTGAAGGAAGGTCTGTTTCAGATGCTTAGTGTGGATTGTATAGTCTTCTGCTTCTGTAAGTCACATGGAAAAATCATTCTAGTATTATGTGAAGTATAACAAATAATTGCTGTTGGCTTTCTTCTTGGGTGTGTTAGTCCATTTTCACACTGCTATAAACTTCCCTGAGACTGGGTAATTTATAAAGGAAAGTGGGCTGGGCGCAGTGGCTCACGCCTGTAATCCCAGCACTTTGGGAGGCCGAGGCGGGCGGATCACGAGGTCAGGAGATCGAGACCATCCTGGCTAACACAGTGAAACCCCGTCTCTGTTAAAAACACAAAAAATTAGCCGGGCGCAGTGGTGCGCGCCTGAAATCCCAGCTACTTGGGGAGCTGAGGCATGAGAATCGCTTGAACCCGGGAGGCAGAGGCTACAGTGAGCCAAGATCATGTGACTGCACTCCAGCCTGGGTGACTGTGTGAGACTCCGTCTCAAAAAAAAAAAAAGGAATGGTTTAATTGACTCACAGTTCCTCATGGCTGGGGAGTCCTCAGGAAACTTAGAATCATGGCAGAAGGGGAAGCAGGCACCTTAACAAGTCAGCAGGAAAGAGAAGCAAGCAAAGGGAGAAGAGCCCCTTATAAAACTGTTAGATCTCCTGAGAACTCACCATCATGAGAACAGCATGGCAGAAACCGCCCCCATGATCCAGTTACCTCTCTCCCTCCACACATGGGGATTACAGGTCCCTCCCTGGACACATGGGCATTACAATTCCAGATGAGATTTGGGTGGGACACAGAGCCAAACCTATCATTGGGAATTTCATTTCCTTTTTTTTTTTTTTTTTTTTTTTAAGACAGCGTCTCTATTGCCCAGGCTGGAGTGTAGTGGCACAATCACAGCTCAGTGAAGCCTCAGACTCCTAGGCCCATGCAATCCTCTCACCTCAGCCTCCCAAGTAGCTGGGACTACAGGTACATGCCACCACGCCCAGCTAATTTTTGTATTTTTTTTTTTTTTGTAGACGTGGGGCTCCCTCTGTTGTCAAAGCTGGTCACGAACTTGGGGGCTCAAGTGATCCTCCTGTCTTGGCCTGCCAAATTGGTGGGATTGTAAGCATGAGCTATGGTGCTTAGCCTTGGGAATTCCATTTCTTCTTGCCATTCCAGGCAGTGGTGTGAGCATGCTGGGGGCCAGTCCCAATTTAGTCAAATTGATTATTTCCCATCACTATTGCTGTGGTCCACCTGAAACTAAAACTAAAATTGTATATGAATAAAAGGAAGAGCTGCCCAGAGGTGACAGGTTCAAACAGGGCTCTCTGGCATTTTCTTCTTGGCCTAGGGAGTCCAATTTCTCTCAAGTTTTATTCTTGCCAGTGAAGAGGTGAGATATCATCCAGAATCAAAAGGGTGTGATGCCCTCTTGGCTTTAGAAGTTTACTAAAAACAGTAGCATAGAGAGACCAAGATCCAGGACTTTGAACTTGGACTGACCTGGGGCATTGCTCCAGCATTTCTTAGCTGAGTGACCTTTGGCAATTACTTAACCTCTCCGAGCTTTGTCTTTCTGATCTTTAATAAAAAGACAAACACTTAACCCCCTCCTGGGGTTTCTTGAGGGTGAGATGCATCAGATTTGAGGCTAAAGAGTCTAGAAACTTAAGGGCCCTTGAATGCAGAGCTAATGTGGGTAGCTTTTCTTCTATGGAATGGGGCCAGCAGAGGTTTCCACTGAGAAGAGGGAAGATGTGATTCTGTCTGTATTAACCAAAGTGCCAGGTGGTGGACCCAGAACACACAGGCTTTTAAAATGTTCTGTCCCAGAAGAGAGTTTTTTGGCTCATAGCAATCGCTTAATAAAATGGCAGATGCTATTTAATGATAATCATAAGTAAAATAGTGATGATGATGATAATGAAAGGTTCAGCTTTCTTCCTGCTGTATTTTGAAGTCAACCCCACACTCCAGTGTGTGACCGGCACCTCCCTATTTATTTCAAGGTGGTAGCAGCTCTTGGTGGGCCCCTCTTACCCTGGCTACCCAGGGCCAGAACCATGTGACTCCCTTCCCCTAGTGGGTGCCCTGAAAGCCATATTTGTCCCCCACCCCCACCCCTGTCCAAGGCCCGGTGGATGGGGGCGGGCAGGCAGTCGCGCACTCCCGGGGGGTGTGTAGAGGGGTACCAGCCGCAGCCCGGAGTGTGAATAGCACGCATTGACGCCGCTGCCTCCCGAGCGGGCTGGGGGCACCCTGGCCGAGCCTACTGCCTGCGAGCCCCATAAAAGGAGCAGCTGCCGCCGGGCCTCTCAGACGCGCGGGGATGAGGCGGGCGGCCACCGAGCGCGCGCCTGGGCTCCGGCAGTGACCGAGGCGAACCTCGGGGCCGCTCCGGGGCCCACAGGTAACGGTTTTGTCCTTGGGTTTGGAAGTGACAGCAGAAAGAGGGGAGGGGAGGGGATTAGGAAGGGAGGAAGGAGGCTGGGCGGGAATGAGGAAGAGGGAAGATGGAAAGAGGGACGAAAGGGAAGGAAGGAGAAGGCGAGGAAGTGGCCGCGCCGGGGAGCGACTGGAACGCGCTGCACTTGCCGCCCGCCCCGGCGTTCAAGTTCCCCCCTCCCGCCTCCCTGGGCTGGCGGTCGCGTCCCTCCCGCGCCCGGCGCTCGCAGCTGGGAGGCTCCAGCCAGCCATGTTTCTTGGGCGAGCATCTCGGCCCGCGCCGCGGAGCTCAGGGCCCGCTCGGGGGCTGCCTTGGCTGCGGTGCCAGGGCAGGTGCAAGGAGACGCAGGCGGCCCATCAGCTGCAGGCTCGCTCCTCCTGGGGCCGGGGTCCCTTGAGTACAGTTTACTTTGGCTCCAGTGGGTTGAGAGCCAGGTTCCCTTCCCCCTTGCTGTCTCCCGTTCCCGCCGTCCCCGCTTCCCTGGCCTGCTGCCACTTAATCAACTGTTGGCTCACCCCACCCCTCCAGTAGCCTGAATTTTGAGCTTAAGAGTGTTGTTTGCAGCCGGGCGTGGTGGCTCACACCTGTAATCCCAGTACTTTGGGAGACCGAGTTGGGCGGATCACTTGAGGTCAGGAGTTCGAGACTAGCCTGGCCAACATGGTGAAACCCCGTCTCTATTGAAAATACGAAAATTAGCCGGGCATGGTGGCGCAGGCCTGTCGTCCCAGCTGCTAGGGAGGCTGAGGCAGAAGAATAGCTTGAACCTGGGAGGCAGAGGTTGCAGTGAACTGAGATCGCGCCACTGCATTCCAGCCTGGGCGAGAGGGAGAGACTTCGTCTCAAAAAAAAAAAAGAATGTTGTTTGTATAAAGCTGGGCTCAGCTGGAGAAAATGGAGAGGAATTGAAAGGGAGGCCCTTTTGTGCAGAGCCTTATTGTAGAGCCACTTTTCTCCCCTGGCCCTGAGCCTCTGGTGGTCCCCAGTGCAGGGAGAGGGGATGGTAGGGTGCCTAGGCCTTCTTGCGAGCTGTGTGCCAGCTGCCCCTCTTGTCCCTCATTGGGATGCTTCATCTGTGGGCAGAAGGCTCCTCTGAGGTGGTGAGAGCCTCATTTCACCTGGGATGCCCCCAATACCTCATGGCTCTAGTTTCCATGGCTTCCCTGCCCACTCACAGGAAATGTAACTTCTGGCAATCAGGCCTGTCTGCCATGAGCAGAGCTTCTTCCTCCAGAGCAAAGTGTACTCACATCAGGCTGAATGGGTTCCAGTCTGCAGGGCTGGTTATTGCTGGTTATTGCTGCAGGGCTATTGGAGACCTTTGCCTGAGGAGCTCTGGGATGGTAGTTTTGGAGTTCCTCAATTAACTTCATTTACACCTTATTTGAACATCGTTCTTAACTTTTCTTCATTGTTCTAAGCTCCTAATGAACTTCATAGTTGGCCTTTTTTCTCAACACGTGGTACGTTTGAACTCCAGGCTCTGCCCTGAGTCTGGGATAGGACATACCTGATTGTAATTCTGTTATGGAGTGAATATGGGCAAATAACCATAGTTGCAAGCTGTATGGAGTACCTAAACATAGGGCCAACACTGCTATCAGCTCTTCATATATATATTCCATTTCAATACACTCAGCCACCAAGAATATCGTTCCCACTAAACAGATAAACAGAAGTGGGATTCGTCCAGTGCACACAGCTACCATGTGACTGTGCTCGGATTTGAATCTAGGCACTAGCCCTCCAGAGCTCTTGCTTTTAACCCTGCTTCTTTGCAGAAAGTGGGCAGTACAACTTCTCCATGGTTTCATTCTGGGGTACCGTGAGGTGACAAAAAAGAATACCCAGCTGTGAAGTAGATAGATGTGGGTTGAATCATGGATCCCACATTTATAAAAATCGTAAGTTAAACTGAATAAATCCTACATGGTATTTTATACTATGGTAATAGATATAAAATGCCATCTCATAATTTATAAGCAGGTATTATCAGATGTATTTAGAAGTTACAATAGTGTCATACCCTTTATAGAGATTTTAAAGCAGAGGCTATCTACGCTGACATTCAGCTCTATCGCTTAGGGGTTGAATGAACATGGCAAAGTATCTAAGCCGCTGTAAGTGTCAGCTTTCCTATCCTTACATTGAGTTATTTTGCATAAGAGATGCACTTAAAACATCACAGAGCCTGGCACACATTTTAGGTGCTCAAGAAATGTTGGGGTTATTGTTTTATAAGTCAGCATAGACTCTTGTATTGGTTATGTATTTATTTTGTAAGATGGATTGATGTAACAGTGGTTCAGCATTACTCCTTTAGCTGCAGTGCATCACAGACCTTCTATGAATGTTAGCTTACATACATGTACGTGCACCCTCACATGTATGCATACACACAAATACATACATATATACACAGATATACACATACACAGTGCCCAGAAGGTCTCCATTTGAAATTATAAGACCTTAGTGAATTCTGACTTGTTCAGTAACGGCTCTGTTTTTCTTGGCAAAGCAATCATTGACTTTTTTTTAAGGGTTAGAGAAACTTCAAAGTTAATTTTAAAGCTGTCTGAAAACCAGCTGGGAGAATTAACACCACACCTAACAGTTGCAAGGAAAAAAAATGGATTGACTATGACATTAACTCTCTTCATAGGCTGTTAAAAACTCTAATGTAATTTGCTAAACTGTTGCAAATAATCAACTGGAATCTTAACTTAGTTAAACAATTCTAGAATGAATGTCTTCTCTGATGTGGTTTTATAGATGTTGATAAGTGAAAACTAAGTCATTGAATGAGGCATTTTCAAAATACAACCTTGACGTAGATGAACATGTTTTAAACAGTTGTTCCGGGTTTGGCCAAAATATTTGCTTATAAAAGAAGAGGATGCTGCAAGCCCAATGTTTATAAAAAAGAATGTGCAAAGTAGAAAACAAACTGAATGTCGATCCGTAAAGGACTGTACATTGTAGCATATACTTACAATAGAGTGAATATGCAGTTATCGAAATAATGACATATTGTTTATATGCTGTATGGAATGGCCCATTGAGATACCACCTCCATGGGGGCAAGAGTTTTGTCTGTTTTGACTGCTTTTTTAGTGGTTCCTAGAATAATTGCTGAATAACAAGTAAATGAACAAGTGAATATTGTTCAACGAGATGAAGCAAAGTATTTAACAGGGTCTATAGTTAGTGGCCATTTATGATTTTAAATGTATGTTTATATGCAATTGTGTGTGTGCATAGAAAACATTGGTTGTTTCTGGGGAGGGACTGGAAGGCTAGGGTTGGGACAGAGGGAAATTTATTTTTATTGTTTGAGTGTGTGTGTGTGTGTTTTTTTTTTATCATACCCCGTTATGCTCACGTACTAATTAAAAATAAAAGTTCAGAGGACCTGGTTCCCCTGAGTTTGGTCTTATTTTTTATTCTGCATAACCTACCCTTTCTGTGACCCCTTTACTACATACAGGCTGTTTAATTTTCTCGCCATGGCTAAGTGCCTGCAAGCTTTTGATGGGATCATCACATTTTTTTGAGGGGAAGGGTGTCTACTAGATGGAATTCCTATATAATAAATGGTGCATCATCCTGCCTGCAGAGATTGCTCATGAGGGAGGCCTCTGGAGAAGTCTTTATGGACCTCTGACACCTTAGACCAAGCTTGGTCCTTCTTAGGAACTCTGTGGGTACTTAAGAATGAATAGACAGCTAGAATATGAGTCATCTAAGAATTTATAATTTCATCTCAATAAAGGCCTGTCTGAAAGTAAGGAAGTTTTGCTTCACTATGGGTACTTCCTGGGCTTTGACACACATCTTATGTACAATTCCACTCTTCTGACCTGTTGTAATTAGGTCTTTTAAGGAAGTAGTCTCCAAAGTGCAAAATGACCCATGAGAATACAGGAAGAAACCCTCAGGAGTTCCATGTATATACTGGTATGCCATCTGTCTCTCTCTCTCTCTCTCTCTTTCTCTGAACTATCAAAAGTAAGTTGCTGACATTATGCCACTTCACCTTTGCCCACATTTTCCATTTCTCAAGTTTCTTTTAAGTTATTATATTTTGGGATAGGTGTTAAATTTTTTGCTTTCTTATGGATTTGTCAGAAGTGACACATTATGAGGGGATGCGTATTTTAAGAGTTGTGTCTGAAGTTTTCATATGTGTCCATTTCTAAGATTTAGGTCTTAATTTCCATCATCTCTAACCATTTTGGTAAACTGAAACTAATGTACAAGTTTCTGTTGCAGCCCGCCCCTTTCCAAAGATATAGATCCTCCTGCACTAGATGGGATTGATATAAATGACAGTGATGATGAAGATATTAGCAACATGGTAGCGTGCATGTGACTGTTTATATTTATAAATCACACTCACATGTATTACTTATTCTACAAAATAACCCCATCAGGTTTGCATTATGTTTGTTTTCAGAAATAACCCTAATCATACTACCTGCTTCTGAATATTTCTGACAGCTTATATATTCTTTGCTATTTGGGAACTGGCCTGGTGCTATCAGTTAGGCATTGGGGTTGCTCGTGGCTTGGTGATGGATCAGAACAAAAACGAGACCCTTGTAATCACGCCTTAACACAGACAAAACATGAAAATTGTCCAAACCACAAAAATGACCACACGTCCTCCCATTCTGGCTAATATGAGTGGCTTCTTTAAATACTAGAGTTGTAGCATTGCTTCCTTCTTTCTGCATGCTAGGTAAGATTTATTAGGAAACACAATGATGGAATTACCTCCGTGTCTTAACAGCATCTAGTCTAGAACAAAGCCCTACTTCTTCGAACCCTCCCCCAAATCACATAAAATTACCAAACACATGCACAAATCCTATAAAAGTTCTTTGTAATCTCCTCTTTCTGAGATCCCCCAGTTCCCCACAGTGTGCGTTATCTCTGCTACATTGAGTGACACGTTGACCGGTACAACTACAGGTTTGTTCCTAATGGTCTTGGAAGCATTTGCTATTTAGTTGTTTACAAACAGAAGAACTTTCCAGAAGTCATTGGGTGGCATTTTATGGTAAAATACAGCATTTTAAAATAAAGTAGTCATTATTTATTATAATTTGTAAAATATAAAAATATAAAAGGCACCAAGAATAAAAGAAAAATGTACATTAACTTTATAATCCAGGAATAATCGTGGTGAATATCTGGATATATCTACTTTATATATCTGCTTCCATGTCTACTACACCTCTCCCTCTCCCCATATGTACTCACACAAATATACACACTCGTACACATGAGACATAGATAATTGGTATTATCCTGTGTTTGTAGTTTTTTATCCTGCTTTTTTCGTTTAACATGATTATCGTGACTATTTCTTATATAATCTGATTTTTCTCCAAATATATCTTTAATCGATAGTATCTTGTCATATGAGAATAGAAAGGTGTTCATTCATTATTCTGTCTAAAATGATTGGTTTTTCCTTTTTAAATAGCTGTGATAAACATCTTCCTGTGTTTTATTATTATTATACTTGTAAGTTCTGGGTTATATGTTCAGAATGTGCAGATTTGTAAGTTCTGGGTTATGTATTCAGAATGTGCAGATTTGTTACATAGGTATACACGTGGTTTGCTGCACCCATCAATCCGTCATCTACGTTAGGTATTTCCCCTAATGCTATCCATCCTGTAGCCTCCCCATCCCTGACAGGCCCCAGTGTGTGATGTTCCCCTCTCTGTGTCCATGTGTTCTCATTGTTCAACTCCCACTTATGAATGAGAACATGCGGTGTTTGGTTTTCTGTTTCTGTGTTAGTTTGCTGAGAATGATGGTTTCCAGCTTCATCCATGTCTCTGCAAAGGACATGAACTCATCCTTTTTTATGGCTGCATAGTATTCCATGGTATATATGTGCCACATTTTCTTTATCTAGTCTATCATTGATGGACATTTGGTTTGGTCCCAAGTCTTTGCTGTTGTGAATAGTGCTGCAATAAAAATATGTGAGCATGTGTCTTTGTAGTAGAATGATTTATAATCCTTTGGGTATATACCCAGTAATGAGATTGCTGGGTCAAGTGGTATTTCTGGTTCTAGATCCTTGAGGAATCGCCACACTGTCTTCCACAATGGTTGAACTAATTTACACTTCTACCAACAGTGTAAAAATGTTCCTATTTCTCTACATCCTCTCCAACATCTGCTGTTTCCTGCCTTTTTAATGATCGCCATTCTAACTGGTGTGAGATGGTATCTCATTGTGGTTGTGATTTGCATTTCTCTAATGACCAGTGATGATGAGCTTTTTTTCATGTTTCTTGGCCACATAAATGTCTTCTTTTGAGAAGTGTCTGTTCATATCCTTTGCTACTTTTTGATGGGGTTGTTTCTTTTTTCTTGTAAGTTTGTTTAAGTTCCTTGTAGATTCTGGATATTAGCCGTTTGGCAGATGGATAGATTGCAAACATGTTCTCCCATTCTGTAGGTTGCCTGTTCACTCTGATGATAGTTTCTTTTGCTGTGCAGAAGCTCTTTAGTTTAATTAGATCCCATTTGTCAATTTTGGCTTTTGTTGCCATTGTATTTGGTGTTTTAGTCATGAAGTCTTTGCCCATGCTTATGTCCTGAATGATATTGCCTAGGTTTTCTTCTAGGGTTTTATGGCTTTAGGTCTTACATTAAAGTCTTTAATCCATCTCGAGTTAAATTTTTTATAAAGTGTGAGGAAGGGGTCCAGTTTCAGTTCCTGCATATGGCTAGCCAGTTTTCCCAACACCGTTTATTAAATAGGGAGTCCTCTCCCCGTTCCTGGTTTTTGTCAGGTTTGTCAAAGGTCATATGGTTGTAGATGTGTGGTGTTATTTCTGAGGCCTCTATCTGTTCCATTGGTTTATGTATCTGTTTTGGTACCAGTACCATGCTATTTTGGTTACTATAGTCTGGTAGTATAGTTTGAAGTCAGGCAGTGTCATGCCTCCAGCTTTGTTGTTTTTGCTTAGGATTGCTCTTTTTTGGTTCCATATGAAATTTAAAGTAGTTTTTTCTAATTCTGTGAAGAAAGTCAATGGTAGCTTGATGGGGATAGCGTTGAATCTAAAACTTACTTTAGACAGTATGGCCATTTTCACGATATTGACTCTTCCTATCCATGAGCATGGAATGTTCTTCCATTTGTTTGTGTCCTGTCTTATTTCCTTGAGCAGTGGCTTGTAATTCTCCTTGAAGAGTTCCTTCACATCCCTTGTAAGTTGGATTCCTAGGTATTTTATTCTCTTAGTGGCAATTGCGAATGGGAGTTCACTCATTATTTGGCTCTCTTTGTCTGTTATTGGTGTATAGGAATGCTTGTGATTTTTGCACATTGATTTTGTGTCCTGAGACTTTGCTGAAGTTGCTTATCAGCTTAAGGAGATTTTTGGCTGAGACGATGGGGTTTTCTGAATATACAACAATGTCATCTGCAAACAGGGACAATTTGACGTCTTCTTTTCCTAATTGAATACCCTTTATTTCTTTCTCCTGCCTGATTGCCCTGGCCAGAACTTCCAACAATATGTTGAATAGGAGTGGTGAGAGAGGGCATCCCTGTCTTGTGCCAGTTTTCAAAGGGAATGCTTCCAGTTTTTGCCCATTCAACATGATATTTGCTGTGGGTTTGTCATAAATAGCTCTTATTATTTTGAGATACATTCCATCAGTACCTAGTTTTTGAGAATTTTTAGTATGAAGGGTTGTGGAATTTTATCAAAGGCCTTTTCTGCATCTATTGAGATAATCATGTGGTTTTTGTCATTGGTTCTGTTTATGTGATAGATTATGTTTATTGATTTGTGTATGTTGAACCAGACTTGCATCTCAGGGATGAAGCTGACTTGATCGTGGTGGATAAGCTTTTTGATGTGCTGCTGGATTCAGTTTGCCAGTATTTTATTGAGGATTTCACATCAATGTCCATCCGGGATATTCGCCTGAAATTTTCTTTTTTTGTTTTGTCTCTGCCAGGTTATGGTATCAGGATGATGCTGGCCTCATAAAATGAGTGAGGGAAGAGTCCCTCTTTTTCTATTGTTTGGAATAGTTTCAGAAGGAATGGTATCAGCTCTTCTTTGTACCTCTCTTAGAATTTGGCTGTGAATCTGTCTGGTTCTGGGCTTTTTTTGGTTAGTAGGTTATTAATTATTGCCTCAATTTCAGAATTTGTTATTGGTCTATTCAGGGATTCGACTTCTTCCTGGTTTAGTTTTGAGAGGGTGTTTGTGTCCAGGAATTTGTCCATTTCTTCTAGATTTTCTAGTTTATTTGCGTAGAGATGTTTATAGTATTCTCTGATGGTAGTTTATATTTCTGTGCGATCAGTGTTTTAGTATATGCTCAGATTTCAGTTTTTTTCTTTAGGATAGATTTCCCTTGGAAAGAATATATCTTTTCAAACTTTTTCATGTCTTGCCTGATTATTTTTAAAAAATTGTTTTTTATACATACACCATCCAGATTTAGTAACAGTTGGGCCCTGGGGCTTGCTGCACCACGGGGAGCCCTGAATCCCTCTCTCAGCCTGGCTGCTCCTCCCAGCACATCTGCTTCCTTCCTGTCTCACAGAAGACTGGTTATTACATTTTACCAACATGGCTGCATTTGCCGTCACCACGTGGAAGAAGGGAGAGAGGCACTTACCAGTGAAGGAAGAATGATTGTGCATTGAGGATGCAACCCAGTGTGTATGAACTAAAACCTCTTTAAGGGCAGACTCTGATGAATCATTACCTCTTTCTTAGCACCTGGCAAGCAGCTTTGTGAAATGCTCTGTCCAATGGATATTTTTTGAATAAATAGATAAGAAGTCCATTTTAGATATAAAGCAACCTGCAGTATCAAAAATCATTTTAATAAAATACAATCCACTCTCAAAACAAATGTAAAAATTGATAGCCCCCTATATTTTTAAAATGTATATTCATTCTACCATCCTTCAGGTATTTATTGAGGGTCTCTGTTTGCCAGGCACTTTTTTAGGCACTGGGAATATAGTAGTGAGTTCAACCAAGCTTACATTATGGAGCATGAATATAGAAAAAAACACCCAAAATAAATATAAAATGCCGGGAAGTGATATATGCTGTTATGTAAAATAATGAAGCAGGGTGAGGGGGGTAGAGAATAAAGGGATTTGATGTAATTTTAGATAGAATAGTCGGGGAAGGCGTGTATAAACTAAGAAGTCTCTATCCTATTGGTTGTGATTACTGATCTCGAATATTCCTTTTAGATTAGAAGTTACTGAACATAACATATAGCGTAAGTTGTTATAGCATAAGTTGCTGTTGTATGTGGTTTGTGACTTTCCCTTTGAGCCCATCTTGGTGTTAAGCACTTTCCATATGTTGTTTAATATTCCCATTGATCTTACGAGAAAGCTCTTAAGCCTCTTCTGTGGAAGTGACTGTAGGAGAAGTGAGAGAGGTTACCTTACTTGCCTGAGTCCAGGTAGTAAGTGGCAGAGCTGATCCTGAAATCCAAACTTTGTTTAAAGCCCCTGGAAACCTATCATTAGCAAGGACTGAGAAGCCTAGGGTTAGTCCTCTCCCAGGTTCCTGAGGCTAAGAAGGAAAACACACTTGTGGTCAAAACTACTGTGGTGAAAGGTTAATTAGAAAGCATTGGTATGTAAACTGTATTTATATTGACGACAGACTGCCTTTGTTTCCAGAAAGTGGGTAAAGGCACAGGCCTCTCTTCATATGCTAAATAGTTGCCACAGTCTGCTAGAGTGCCCAGGAAGCCAGCTCCCTTTGTGTCTAGGAATAGTGTGGAAAGCCTGGCCAGGCTTTTGATCCGAGTATATTTCCTTGTAACCTCCTCATTGAGCACTTCTACTTTGGCCATGATCACAAATGAGGATACAGGTTAAAAGGACACAGGCATCTTTTTTGTTTGTTCTTGGTCCCAGAGAACACGGTATCCATTTCAGATGGTTGCTTGGCAATATTGTGCAGAAGAGGTTTTCTGTTTGACAGTAGTTGGTATGTGTTTCTGGTTGACAGTAGTTGGTGTGTGTCTTTTTGATGGTAGTTTGTGTGTTTCTGGTTGACAGTAGTTGGTGTGTGTCTTTTTGATGGTAGTTGGTGTGTGTTTGATGTAGTTGGTACATGTTTCTGGTTGACAGTAACTGGTATTTGTTTCTGTTTGATGGTAGTTGGTGTGTGTTTCTGTTTCACAGTAGTTGGTGTGTATGTCTGTTTGTTGGTGGTTGGTACATGTTTCTGGTTGACAGTTGGTATATGTTTCCAGTTGATGGTAGTTTGTACATGTGCCTGTTTGATGGTAGTTGATATGTGTGCCTGTTTGACGGTAGTTGGTACATGTGTCTGTTTGACAGTAGTTGGTATATGTTTCTGTTTGATGGTAGTTGCTGTGTGTGTCTGTTTGATGGTAGTTGGTATGTGTTTCTGGTTGATGGTAGTTGGTACATGTGTCTGTCTGATGGTAGTTAGTACATGTTTGTGGTTGACGGTAGTTGGTACGTGTTTCTGTTTGCCGGTGTTAGTATGTGTTTCTGGTTGACAGTAGGCAGTTGGTATGTGTGTCTGTTTGATGGTGGTAGTTGGTTTGTGTGACTGCTTGACTGTGGTTGGTATGTTTGTCTTATTTAATAAATGAAAAATATTGAGGATCGAACAGAGAAACGAGTCTGCTCTAGGTCTGACTGCTGCCCTTCCTGTCCGTCTGGTGTGGATATTAATGTCGCTCTGAGGGTTAGATGAGAGCATGGCATCTAGCGGACCTTCCTGATTGAAGAGAATCACATTAGGGCTATAATTAATTTTTCAGGCTTCTTTTGATATCCTTCATATTGTATTTGCCAGATTTCTAAGAGCTTTGGTAATATTGCAGTTCAACACCAGCCTAACTTGGTATAAATTTAACTATAGGGAATTGATTTCTGGGTAGTTACTTGTTTTAGAAAATGCTGAACACATGAGAAAAATGTTTTTGGATGAGAGAGAAGGAGGTAGATAGAGATCAGTGTTTTTTATCACCACATGGAAGGATGGTGTGTATCTTTTAATCTGGCCAGAGAATATCCCGAGTCCATGCCACTTAAAGCATTATTCTTAGCTGTGGTATTTTGTTGTTTAAATTTAAATTTAAATTCTCTAAATGGAGAATTTAGAAGTCTTGAGGCCATTGTTTTTCTGGTTCCCAATAATGCTATCTTCTGGTTTTATCCTTATACTCCAACCTGTAGGTTAGTGGAAAAGGCAGAGGGTGTTGTAAACATAACTGTTTACATTTATTTTATTTATGTTTTTATTTTTTATGGAGATGGAGCTTTGCTCTTGTTGCCCAGGCTGGTGTGCAGTGGTGTGATCTCAGCTCACTGTGACCTCCGCCTCCTGGGTTCAAGCGATTCTCCTGCCTCAGCCTCCAAAGTAGTTGGGATTACAGGCACCCATCACCACACTGGCTGATTTTTATTTTTTTATTAATTTTTTATTTTTTAGTAGAGATGAGGTTTCACCATGTTGGCCAGGCTGGTCTTGAACTCCTATCCTCAGGTGATCCTACCACCTTGGCCTCCCAAAGTGTTGGGATTACAGGTGTGAGCCACCGTGTTTGATACATTTAAAAGATAATTATTTCATAATCTGTCTCTTTAAATGTGTAATTTTCAGGGGGTTGGGGAACAGCATGAAATCCTAATTTGACTATTAAATATTGATTGTTTCCTTTGCATTTACTTAAAAAATCTACTGATTTTTTCAGTGGAAGGCAAAAAGTTGGGAGGTCATTTTTAATCCAGCAATGATTTCCTGATTATTGTTTTTATTGCAAGATATACCCAAGTTCTGAAGACTGTTGTTTAGAGTCCATCCTCCTTCTCTGCCCTGCATGACCGTAACATTCCCCCACTGCCATTCTTT
Organism: Hylobates moloch; assembly: GCF_009828535.3. Lineage (NCBI taxonomy): Eukaryota > Metazoa > Chordata > Mammalia > Primates > Hylobatidae > Hylobates > Hylobates moloch. The sequence goes on along the minus strand of NW_026652279.1, from coordinate 7,247,909 downwards.
CCTCCTTCTCACTTATTGAACATTAAACTATGAGGAGATAAAGATGAATAAGTTACAGTTAGGGGAGAAACACATGAATAAATAACAGTGAACCAGTGTGGCAAATGCCACAAGGTGCCATAAATTATGGGGAAAATGCAAAAGGGAACACAGAGAAAGGAGTGAAAGGGAACATGGAGAAGGGAGTGCTTGCTCCTGCTTATGAATGGTATGGGTTCCACAGAAAAATGGGCTTTGTAGTATCAATAGGAGTTTCCTGGGCAGAGAAAGAAGGAAAGATCTCATAGGGAGAGGTAACAGCTTGAGCAAAGGCATGTTGGCATAAATGTGTTTGATCTATTCACGGACAGTGTATAGTGGAGTGCATTGAGAACTTAAATTCACAGAGTGGATGAGGGATGATGGCAGAGGAGGTTAGACAGCGTAGGTCGGGATATATTGTAAAGGACTTGAGTTTTATGAGCCCGTGCAATCCCCCGTAACACTTCTGTTTCACTTAAAATTCATTCCATTGTCATAGCCAGAAGAATTCAAAGTCAAACAGAAAAGAGAATTTATGTGCTTACCTAATGAAAAAGTCCAAAGATAAACTACCTAAGGGCATGGCTGGCTCTGGGTACCCAAAACATTTAGCAATCTGTCCTTGTATCTGTCTTCTGCCCTCTGCTGTATTGGTGCCCTTCTCAGTCTTATCTCTGGTGGGAAGAGGATTGTTCCTAGCAGTGTTAGAGTCCCATCCTTGAAGCTTAGCGTCCTTCATGAAAAGTGAATTTGTTTTTCTCCTTTTTCTTAATGATTACAACCAGTGTCCCAAGATTGAATCCGGTTAGATTAACCAGGGTCATATGGCCAGCCCTGAACACTTTGACGAGAGAATGGATCATGCTGATTGGCTTGTTCAGGGTCACATGCACCTCAGGAGCTGGGAACTGGTGGCCAGAAAATGGGTAATAGTGACTAGATAGACTGAAACAGTGCATTTCTAATATAAATCCCACCCTACCCTACCCTACTGGCTCCTTTGAAAAGACCCTGGAATCCTTTTTTTATTCCTTTTGCCTTTATAACTGTTGCAAAGGAGCCAGCCAGAATGCTCATTATCTTTTTTGTACAAATGCCCGGGAAGGGTACGCTCTAGTAATATTTCAGGGAGAGAGATATGTATGTATCCAGGTGACTTTTTATTTTCATTCATATTATCCCATACAGGTTTCCTGAGACCTTCCGATATGGGAAGTTCTAGAAGCTAGGATTCTATAGTATGCTAGGAGTTATTATACAAAGATGAATCTAGGCTTCACAGAACTTGTAGCTTAGTAGGGGTGATAAGATTAGAACAACAACAGAAATATATAGTGAAACATCAGTATGTATGTATGTAACAGACACAAAATCAACAGTGTGTACTAACTTAAAGTTCAGGGGAAAACATATAAATGTAAATAATACAGTCCATGCCAGCTGCCTTTGCATATGGTGTGTAAAGGTCCCAAAGTGAACAGGAGTTTAGGCATGAGTTGGATTTCTCCATTTGTTTTCAGTTCCCATGTGCCCCTCATGGTGTGAGCACCTCACCAAGTGGGTGTTTATTCTAGTGTCTTACTATGTATTTTAAAAAATTCAACATGGTCCTTAAACTCAAGCCAGCTTCCTCAGCTGCTGTTTAACCAAAGAAGCAGCAATGAAGGGTGATTTTGACTTTAAGCTGTCAAGAAAAAATAGCGAAGTGTCATAATTAAGATAGAGGTTACCTAACCGATCTCTATTTTAAGAAATATTAATTTTCATTTTGCCAAATAAAACCTTACCGTTTTTCCTTTGAATTATCCCCTTGTAGTTACATGCATAAAATAGCTTTCAGCTGAATGAGTGATGGTATTTGAATGCCATTGATAGTTTCATTCCATTAGAAGAGAAAGAAACTGAACATTTGGATTGCTTTTTAGATTTGAAAGAGTACGGTGTTCATTGTCTTCCTAGTGTGAAGCATGCCTGAGTTCTTACAGAAATTCACTGAGTCCTTGTTCCCTGTTCTTTTTCTTGAACACAAACTTTACTCATAGAAAATGGGTAGGGTTGAATCTATACAGCTTCCTTCTTCCTCTTCCTGTTGCTATCTCTGGCTTATTGACTGGAGTCAGCATCTTATTTTGGAGCTGCAAGAGGCAAGGCATCTCATTTAGTTCACCTGCCTTCTTTTAGAGAAAAGGAGAGTGAGGTTGTTAAGCTTCTTCAAAGTTAACAATAATCTTCTCTTGAAGCACATCTTCCCTTTGAAGAGCTATTCGTGCACCAGGCTTTTAGGAAAAAGGAAAATTGTTTTAATGAGCCGGTATTAGAAATCTCCACTATCATCAGACTTCCTTTTCCTCTTTCATATCTTTTTCAAATTCATGGTAAGGAGTGTCAGTAAAATCCCTTGGGGAACAAGAACAACACCACCAAGAAGGAGCTGACCTGGGCTGACTTCTCCTACCAGCCGTGTTGGATTCTGCCAGAGTTATTTTTGTCCTTGGCAGTCTTCTTCCTTCCTAATTGCTGGGCCATATGGTGCCTTGTCCCCCACATGGAGAGTTGGCACTTCCCCTCCATTCAATCTCTATCCTTTCTGTTGCACAAATTTCCTGCCATGGTGATGGAGTTGAACAAACTCACCCCCTAGAGGCTCGGCAGCGTCCATGCCTTAGAAATCAGAGCTGAAACCTCCTACTGATGCCCTGGATTGGTGGCCAAGAATGAAAACACTGAACAAGAAATAGTGAAATGGGATTGAGTTTGGAGGCAGCCAGACCTGGGTTCAAATCTTGGTGCTCTCTTGCCGTCATCGTCAGTGTTCTCACTGACATCACAGTCAATGTGAATTGCGTGCGTACTGTATGTGTATGCCAGGCACTGTGGTCTCATTTCCTGATCTCATTTGTTTGTCACATTAGCTCTCAGGGAACTGTGGCATGGAATAGTTATTAAGACACTTGTCTAAGTCACATGGCTTGGGCTAGTTTCACACTCTGATCTCTCTCTCTTTCCAAATCCCACACTCTTTTTCTCTTTTTTAGAGACAGGGTCTCACTCTCTCACCGAGGCTGGAGTGCAGCAGTATCTTCACAGCTCACTGCAGCCTTGAACTTTTGGGCTCAGGTAATCCTCCACCTTGGCCTCCTATCTGGGACTACAGGTGTGCACCACTACGCCTGGCTAATTTTCATTTATGTATTTATTTTTGTAGAGATGAGGTTTTGCCATCTTGCCCAAGCTGGTCTCAAATTCCTGGACTCAAATGATCCTCCCACCTTGGCCTCCTAAAGTGCTGGGATTGCAGGCATGAGCCGTGCACTTATGACGTGTGTATAATTTGGAAGTAGGACTGCCAGTGATCATGCTTTAGAAACACACACACACACACACAAACATACAACAAACATTTATTCTGTCACCAGGTTTCTAAGGGTCAGGAATCCAGGAACAGGAATCCATAGTCTGGCTTAGGTAGTTCTGGATAGTTCTCTGTCTCACAAGCTTGCAATCAAGCTGTCAGGCTTCAGTCATCTCCAGTCTTGAGTATGGCCAGAGAATCCACTTCTAAGCTAGTGCTTGTGCTTTTTATAAAACATTCTGAGTCTAGAATTTACATAAGCCATATAAGCTCTCATGAATGATCTTACCTAGTAGTGGAGAATTTTGGATTGGATGGATGTAATATTTGGGATGATTTCATGAGACTTTGCAGGTTGAATTTTTAAAGCCTCCACCAAGAAATGGTCTTAACCACATGGATTCAAATGCTCAGACAATGTTTTGATAGAGAAGATCTTTTAGAAGCTGCCTCATTGGGGGAATATTTGGTCTTGTTAAAAGAACTCTGTATATAGCTTTCTACATGGTTTTGGTAGAATTCTACATGTCACTTTCCTCAGAGGGTAGTGAAAGTCTTTGAATTCTAGAAAGTGATTTGGAGGCGATCATGGTACAGTGACGGAATTTTTCAATAATTACGTATTTAATGACATTTTGAAACTGTATTTTGGAAGTTGTCCATATTTTGTGATAGTCACAACACTAAAGTAATGATTGCACCGTGTTTAAAAAATGGATCCAAAAATGACAATTCTGGGTACAGTCTGAGTTTCTTCCTAAGTAAACACAACACAAAAGTTACCGTCAACTTATCTATTCCTTCATTATTTAATTCTGTGATGAGAAGAGCAGATTGCAGTGTTACTATGAAGCCCCTGGGGTCAGTGACCACACCTCCTCTTGTCTTTATTTCTCCAGTGTCTAACACAGTGTCTCCACCCAATAAGTGCTCCATAAATGTTGGACTGAGTTAAATCTACTAATTTGAGATGAGAAGGAAAACCACCCAGTATTTGGAGGAAACACAAAACCAGGTCATTCACACATACCATAAGTAAGCCAGTCAAAAAATAGAGATTGCATTCTTTTTGCTATCCAGGAGCTGTTCTAAGTGTGCGGGGCTACAGAGGATGCCCCCCAAAAGTTTATCTTTAAGTGGAAGGAGGCAGACATTTACAAAGTAGATACCAAGAATTCCTGTGCTATCACATGCTGCAAACAAGAAAGCATAGAGTCACATGGTATACACCAGGAGAGAGAGAAGGGTCCTGCTAAACCAGTGACACCCCTAACGTTGTGCCATTTGAGGGGAGACTTGACCAGTGAGAGGGAGGCAGCCACACATGGATCCATGGGGAAAATTGCTCTGCAAAGAAAGGGGGAATGATCATAAATTAAAGCAGCTTACAGGACGGGAGTGCATTGTATGTTTCTTCTTCTCAGAGGTAAGTAACCTAGAGCTGATGATGCAGCTTGGTGATCACCTGGACTCCAGATTCCTTCTGTAGTTTTGCCTTTCCCTCCACAGATTTTGGCTCCTTCTGTCTTGTTAATTGCATTTTTCCAAACACATGCTCCAAGCTTGGGCTGCTGTTTTTGCACTGTAGCCAGTCTGACCCAGAAAGAGCAAAAGAGAGATGTGCCTTCTCTATTTAAGGTCTTTTCCTGAAAGTTACACATACTTCTGCTTAGATCCCATTGATAGAATGTAATTGTTTGGTTATGTCTAGCTGCCAGGTAGGCCACATGTGTAGTCTGTATTCCAGGGCACCATGTGGCCCTGACAAATTGAGTGTTCGAAAGCACGGGAGAATGAATGTTGGAGATTAAGTCGCAGTCCATGCCACAAACAGCAAGTGCAAAAGCTTTGGCTTGCTCAAAGCCATTGTGTCTTAGTGAAGAGAACGGAAGCAGATGAGGTCAGAGAAGAAAGCAGGAGTGAGATCATATAGAACTTTTTAGGCCATTATTAAGAGTTTTTAAAAAAAAATTGCTCCCAGTAGGAAACGATTGGAACATTGAATAGAAACCATTGGAGTAAAAGATAAGATGATTTGGTTTAGGATTTAGAAAGTTTTCTCTAACTATTACGGAAAATGAATCCTAGGAGGAGAAGGCTGGGAACAGAGATATGATTGGAACATGTATGGATTTGTAGGAATTGATGGTGGTGGTGGGGTTATGCTAGAGTTGTTGGCAGCTGAGAGAATGAGAAGTGGTCAGGTTTAGAGTACGTGTTCGATGTAAGTGTAGGGCGAATGGAAAATAGTAATAGTGATGGCTAATTCTTTATTGAAAACTTACAATGAGAAGTGTACCCTTCGAAGCACTTCAGTGTATTCACTCAACTCACTCTTTTAATCTGTATAATAACTGTGTGCTATAGGTTCTATTTATTCTCATTTTATGGACGGGGAAACTGAAATATAGAAAAGTCAAGGAACTGGCCTGAGGTCACTTAGCTGGAAACTGGAAGAGCCATGACTGAAACCCAGCAGTCTGGCCCTAAGGTGTGAATGTTCTTAATGCTGTTGTATTCCACTTGAGGGTGATGCCTAAGTGCATCTGCGCAATTGGTTGGACGGTAGTTCATTTACAAAGATGGATAGGGAATTGGAACCGGAGAGCAAACCTATAGTAGTTCAGTTTGAAAATGTTAATCTTACTATTACTAGAAATAAGTATTATAACTATAAATAATAATTGTGTGTTATAACTATTATTATAAATAAATATTATAACTTTAAATTTTGAAATAGTTTGACTCCTATAAAGTTGCAAGCATAGTAGAGTTCCTGTGTACCCTTCACCCAAGTTGCCCTGACAACAATGTATTAATCATGCACTGTATTAATTCTAAACTGTCTCTTACGGGTCTAAGTGGAAATTTCATGTAGGCAGTTGGATGATAGGCATGTCTGTTGCTCAGATGACAACCCTAGCTATAAATTTGAGCTATAATTTGAGATCCATTAGTATATTGATATAAATCTACAGGTCTGGATTGGAGCATTTGGGGTTGATTTTTTTCAGATTTTTTTTGTGTGTCCTGAGAGAATTTAATGTAAGAAAAGAGATTTTGCTTATGCTAGGAACCTACTTAATTAATGGTCAGCAGTACCATTAATCTGTGGGCCAGGCACTTTGTTAAGCATTACACATGACTTATGTCATTTAATTCTCATAGCAACTTCAAAGCATGGGGATTATTGTCCTTATTTTTCAGAGATGCAAATTGAAATTTATAGGAACTATAAATAATAACAGAGCCAATGGGGATTCCAACACTGGGCTGTTTTTCTCCAAACCCCACCCCTCCTCTTTCTCTCTCTGTCTCCATATATATATATATATATGCACACACATACACACACACACACATACACACACCACACACACACATATACGTGTGTGTCTTGCTCTGTTGCCCAGGCTGGAGTAGTGTACTATCTTGGCTCTCTGCAGCCTCTGCCTCTGGGGCTCAAGCAATCCTCCCATCTCAGTCTCTCCAGTAGCAGCTGGAACTACAGGCACACACCACCACACCCGGCTAATTTTGGTATTTTTTGTAGAGACGGGGTCTCACTACATTGCCCAGGCTAGTCTAGAACTCCTGGGCTCAAGCAATATGCCTACCTCAGCCTCTCCCAACCTATATTTTTAGCCACTGTGCTATATGGTTCTGGAGGAGTTCGTGATGGAGAAAAGGAGTGAAAGACTCGCCTAATTCAATGACGTGGACGAATTAGCACTCGCCTAATTCAATGACATGGATGACATTAATGACAGGTATCCAGAAAGTGACATTCAAAGTAGCACTCTGAACACTAGGGATCACCTTCTCTGTTTTGACCTTGGATATGATTATGGAGTTGATCTTGCTGCAGGTGCTTGCTGTATTTGTGCTATATGCAAGGTATTGCTTCATTCATTCATTTATTCATTTTTTTTTCCAACAAATAGCTACTGAATCCCTGGCTAGGCACTCTCACACATATATGGGTAATATGTAAACAGGTGGGATATGGAGAGGACTTAAAGTCATTTAAGACATTCCAAATGTGAAGATGGGAGAGGGTCAAGATCAGCTAATGATGGAGAAAGAGAGGGAAAGGCCTTAACCAGGCAAGTATATCAAAGGCTTACTACTGCAGAAATGAGCTACTGTGTGTATATTATATTTATGTATATATGTGTATATATTATATGTGTATATACATTTTTGTGTGTATTATGTCTGTATCCATATATTATCTATGTGTGTGTATACATAGGTAAAATCTATTTCACTCCTAGGTATATACTCATAAGAATTGAAAAATATTTTTAAATAGAAACTCATACATGAATGTTCATAGCAGCACATAATTCACAGTAGCCAAAAGTTGGAAACAACTTAAATGTCCATCAGCTGATGAATAGATAAACAAAATGTGGTATATCCATGTGAGAGAATACAACTGCTCAGCCATGAAAAGGGATTAAGTACTGATACATGCCACATTACATGCCTTGAAAACACTTCACTACAAGAAACATTACAGGAAGACAGACACAAATGGATACATATTGTATCATTCCATTTGTATGAAATATCCAGAATAAGCAAATTCATAGTAGTTGCCAGGAATTTGGGGGAGAGGAGAACAGGGAATTAATGCTTAATGGGTATGGAGTTTCCATTTGTGGTGATGAAATGTTCCAGAACTAGATAGTGATGATGGTTGGACAACATTATGAATGTACTGTCACTGAATTATACAATTTAAAATTGCTCAAATGATGACTTTTATGCTAAGTGTATTTTACCAAAACGTGAAAAGTATCTACTCAAAATCTCTTTCTTTTAACCTGGGAGCAGAAAGTCCAAGACTTTTTTTTTTATTTTAAAAAAAGAATATTTACCAATTAGGCATTACTTAATGGCAGTATTTTGTTTTTGTTTTTTGTTGGTTGGTTGGTTGGTTTTGAAATAGGGTCTCCATCTGTTGCCCAGGCTGGAGAGCAGTGGTACAGTCTCAGCTCACTGTAACCTCTGCTTTCAGGGTTCAAGTGATCCTCTCACCTTAGCTTCTGAGTAGCTGAGACTAGAGATGTGTGCTACAATGCTTGGCTAATTTTTAAATTTTTTGTAGGGACAAGTTCTCACTCTGTTGTCCAGGCTGGTCTCAAACTTCTGGACTCAAGCGATCCTCCTGTCTTGGCCCCCGAAAGTGCTAGGATTACAGGTGTGAGCCACTACGCCTGACTCCATAGTATTTTGAATGGTAAAATAACGTTTTGGTACAGGGGCCAGTTTTTACCTTGAGAAGAGGGGAAATATTGGGAGTTGACATTTGCTGAGCATTTGTTCTCTGCTACACATCATGCAACGCACTTAACTCTTATAGATTATCAAATTGAAATGATCACAATAGCCCTTTGTGATAGGTGATACTGTCTTCACATTACAGGTTCAGAAACTGAGATGCAGATCGTTCTGTGACCTGCCTTGTGTCTTACTAAAGAGAGGTACAAGTTCATTGGAGTTTCCACTCCATGGGGACAGACACTACATCTCCTTATATATCCATGGTGACTTTAGGCCCTAGTCCCTGTCCTGCCATGGTGTATCTATTGAATCTCTTCCATGAATGAATGAAGGACTTCGGATATGTAAAGTAGCACCACGTTTGACAGCAATTGCGCTGTGTTGAAAATCTTAGTTTTGAGAAACTCTTAGATACATTTTGCAATATTGGATGAATTTTGCAGTGTTATATCAATTTGTATCAGTTGACGTGGAGTGAAAGAAAAGCGAGGTAAAAATAAAGTGCTTCTGTTAGTTTCCAGTCTAAATTTCAGAACACCTTTTTCAAGGTGTTTCAGTTTTTTTCTTGATGTAAATGATAGCAGTGGAGCAAAGAGAAATTAATAAGCCATTTTTTTGTTAACTTATGATACTCTTAAATCTTTGCAGTCTTTCACCCAACCAAAAAAATAGCAGTCTGTAAAAATATCTTTGTTCTATGTGAAGATCAATACTCCCCACCCCACTTTTTAAAAAATTGCCAACTGGTACTTCTTATGATCTCTCTTAAATATAATTTAACTTTTTTTTTTTGAGATGGAGTCTCGCTCTGTTGCCCAGGCTGGAGTGCAGTGGCGTGATCTCGCAACCTCTGCCTCCTGGATTCAAGCAATTTTCCCACCTCAGCCTCCTGAGTAGTTGGGATTACAGGCATGCACCACCACTCCTGGCTAATTTATTTTTGTTTTTATTTTTTATTTTTATTTTTTGAGACAGAGCCTCGCTCTGTTGCCCAGGCTGGAGTACAGTGGCCCAACCTCGGCTCACTGCAAGCTCTGCCTCCCGGGTTCACACCGTTCTCCTGCCTCAGCCTCCCTAGTTGCTGGGACTACAGGCATCCGCCACCACACCTAGCTAATGTTTTGTATTTTTAGTAGAGACGGGGTTTCACCATGTTAGCCAGGATGGTCTCGATCTCCTGACCTCATGATCCACCCACCTTGGCCTCCCAAAGTGCTGGGATTACAGGTGTGAGCCACCGCGCCCGGCCAACTCCTTGCTAAGTTTTATATTTTTGGTAGAGATGAAGTTTCACCATATTGGCCAGGTTGGTCTCAAACTCCTAACCTGAAGTGATCCACCTGCCTCAGCCTCCCAAAGTGCTGGGATTACAGGCATGAGCCACCGTACTCAACCCTGAAATATAATTAACTCTGAACAATGTAAGTTAGGTGTGAGACTCAGTGCTCTTATGGTAGCATCCCAAGCTTGGCAAGCTGTGGAAACGCCAGCGTTGAGGGCTGGGACTTTGCTTCCTAAAAGGAGCCACTGGTGTGACAAAGGAGCTGTTGCTCATCCTCTGCAGTCTTAGCCTAAAAGCAGTGATTTAGGTTGGCTGTTTGAGAAATCGAGACAATCACCAATGGAAGAAGAGAAGATACGTGAATCTTAGCCTTCCTAAAATACCATAACCATTCTAGAGTTTTTTAAAACCTGCATTCTTTGCTTTATACGTATCTTTCAGGCCTGGAATTAAGGACTTAATATTCTTCTTTCCTTTCTCACTCCTGCCTGCTGGTGGCCTTTGAAGGTCCCAGGAGTTACTGTTAATGATTGATGGCAAAGCTGGAAGCTAACAGCTGTGGGTTGGATGACCGTTTAATTTTTTAACTATTAGAGGATTGTAGGAATGTTTAATCACCAAGTTCCCCACACTGTCAGTTGAGGGAATGCTCCCATCATAGCACTGGAAGAGTCAGGCCTGTAAAAGGTAGCCTAGAAATCCCCCTCTTGGTTGTTCTTGTATTTAAAGTGATGAGAAGGTGGGTTAAATACAGTGGTCTGGGCATGTGAGGAGAGAATTGGGCTTTTCACTTCATAAGCAATTGCAGGTATGTCCAATGTGCTATTAAGGTAATTGAACTGCATTTCCATAAAGAGGCTAGTTTCATTACCAAATTCTTTCTTTAGTACTGTCATAATGGCAACTGTACCACATATAAACTAATTTGCATGCAGATAAAGAATTCTGGGCAGCTTGGTAGCATAATTGCTGCATAACATACGTTGCATGTAAGAGCTGGAGCTTTTAGTAGAGATAGGCTCGTGGGACCCATCTCTCTGACTTTGTTAAATTTCAAATGAAATACAATCAAGGAATAGCCATTTCAGTGACGCCCCATTTGTTTTACAGGCAATAACTTTCCAAGTTACCTTAATTTGAGCAGTCATTTTGGCAAAAAATGGCAAAGATGTCAACGACACCTTCACAGTGAGCTGAACATCAAGGAGGGCAGGAAAAAAAGAAAAATGAAACAAGCATATATCCCACCCTGCCCCTGGAGTGGAAAAGCACAATAAATATTTCTCACTTGCAAATCACATTAATTAGGTGATGTAGATTATGATAGAAGTGGAGAATTTACAATAAGTGATTTCAAAACTAATTACACATAACAAAAGATTCTTTGTTTTTGCAAAGATTAGGAAGCCTTTTTCCATATACATTTTCTGTAAATTGTGATTTCCCCCTAACTGTGACTTGGTGAAGATACTGAAGTCCCCAGCAAAGTAAGCAATTAAAACAGGGTACAGGCCGGGCGCGGAGGCTCACGCCTGTAATCCCAGCACTTTGGGAGGCCGAGGCGGGCAGATCATGAGGTCAGGAGATCGAGACCATGGTGAAACCCCGTCTCTACTAAAAATACAAAAAATTAGCCGGGCGTGGTGGCGGGCGCCTGTAGTCCCAGCTACTCGGAGAGGCTGAGGCAGGAGAATGGCGTGAACCCGGGAGGCGGAGCTTGCAGTGAGCCGAGATTGCGCCACTGCACTCCAGCCTGGGCGACAGAGTGAGACTCCGTCTCAAAAAAAAAAAAAAAAAAAACAGCGGACAATGTGTGCCTCTCTTATATGGGGCACGCTGATTGAACACAGTAGGTATTCAGGAAATAATACCTACTAATTGTATACTTGTGCAATTGTGATACCTAATTGTATAATTAATAAGTGGCTTCCCACCATCAAACCCCCAGATGTTGAGTTAAGCACATTCCACCGCTGTATTATTGACAAGATAAGTGTTTTGTTCTTTTGTTTTTTCATAAATTGTTACAACTCAGAGGCTCTCTGTGACTGTAATTGAATGACCATGTAATTATAATCTCAGATGATTATACAGTGCTTATTCCAGACCAGAGCATTCATTGAAAGTAAAGATGCCATTTTATTCTACCATTTAGAAGCCATATTAGTGGACTTAAAAACTCAACATTCCAAACAGAACATTTCTCAGATTACTGTTGATTCCTTAGTGAGGATGAAATCTTTGGGTAGCATGTGTGTATCTTAGTTCTACAGATTTTAAAAGCATTCCAAAGGTTAGTCAGTTGTTTCTCTGCAGATTATCTCAGTACAGCAGACAATGTGTTTGGCTACAAATACTGCAAAGGAGAAGAGAGAAAAAGAAAAACGTACTGAGGGTTGAGGGTGTTTGTGAGGGTCATATTGAAGCAGAGTTGCAGATTTGAGAAAAGTACTCCTCTGCTCAGCATATGTCTGTCCATAGAGAGGTGGTGTGGAATTCTGCGAAGGTTGTCCACAACTGGGTGGCTTTGACATCGGTGCAGTAGGATAGTAGCGTCTGGCAGTCTTGCTGATTGATGGCAGTGAGTCGGAAATGGGTGCATTATAGGGAGATGAGAATGTATAAATTTGAGTCTAGGGATGCAATTCCAAGTAGGTGTTTAAAATTATGACCGAGGGTGCTGGGGCCGAGGGGAGAGGAGAATGATTTCTAGCAAGCAGCACAAGTGGACCTCGATGGTGAAATAATTGTTTCTGGAAGACAAACGTGAAGCTGCACCTCCAGGGCCTGTGGCTTGAGTATTTGATCTAAAGGGTACCATTTGCAGATCATTAATGGGCTGGGTTGGGACCTTTGCCAGTTTTCCTATTACATGTTTCTGGATCCTGGCCAAAACCTTGTGCATGAGCTCCAGCCTCCTGAGAGAGCCCCTTGGAGCTGAGACAGAGTTAGAATGCAAGTGACCACTAGGAATTCTGCATGGCCTGATGTATCAGATATCCAGCTGTTGCAATCTATCGTTCAGCTTATCTTGGTTCTGCAGTAGAGTCTACATAACTTTAATGCCCTTCACTGTTTTCAGCTCGCACACCAGGGCAGCAGAGTAGGGTGTGTTGACACTTTGTCGACTGGGTTGCATTTATTCATTGTTTCTACATCCTCATTTCTATTTGAGCATGGTCCACTGTGGAACTGAATGATGCACTGAAACCCTTCCATATTTGCTTTGGGAATTTGACAAAAGACAGTCCAATTTACCCTACCTGTCTCACTTTTCTATAAGCAAAAACAGAGTAATGAAACATGACTAACATATATTAAGTCCTGTAAGTTCCCAGTCCTGTGTGAGAGAAACTTTCTATTCATTATTGCTTAGACATTCTTACAGCAATTTTGTGAGCTGCTGATTAGAAAGGAGTACTTCTCTTTTACCTATGGCAATTGTTTTTCTTCTCATGAAACCTGTGAGAGACTCCATGGTTTCCAGATAGAATGCATCAGATATTTTCCGTTGGGTAGTATTGCCTGTTGCCGTTGTACACCAACTTTGTGACTTGAGAGTATACAGTAAAATGTTCGTTGTGAAAGATTGTTGTCAAAACTTTCCCAAAGACCAAAATCAACTTTTCATTCTAACTTTCTTCCTTTTTCCTTTTCTCCTCCCCTTTTTCCTTCCTTTTCTTCTTGCTTTCCTTCCCTTTCTGCTTTCCTCTCTTCCCTTTTCAAAGTTTCATTGAGCATTTGCTTTGTACCAAACACTGTAGTAACTTGAGGTCTGTGTTTCATGTGATCTTTGCGTTTGAATTTCTGTTGGTGACAACAGTAATAGGACATCATAAGCTTTTCTGTAGTGTGCATTCCCAGGCTTCCTACTCTGGAAGTATTTGTGCTGGTGATTTTAAATGATACAAAATTATAGAAGGGATATTTTTACCCCTAATGCTAATTACTGTTTGTGTTTCACTTCTAACCACTATTCCCAGTTATTTCCAGGACTGAGAGAAAAATTCTTTCTTAAAATACTTGTGCAGTTGAGTTCTAACTTACGTATCAGTTCCTTTTCAAGCACATGAGGCAAACAAAATTGCTTGAGGTCAAGATTTCCCTTGAAATTCTCTTAATCTGTGCAATTTCTAACACTCCATGGGACAGGGTGCATGTGAAACAGAGACTAGTGGGAGAACAGCCTCCAGTGACCTGGTCAGTCCAGGACAGAAGTTCATTTACAAGGAGAAACACACTACTCTTTAACTTGCTTTTTTTTCTTGCATCCTTTGGTTTTTCTCCCTTCCCCTCCTCCTTGCCTCCCTCTCTTCACCTCCATCTCTTCCTTTTTAAAACTCCTGACCTTGCTTATATTATTAAGGTTGCCACATTAAAGGGTGTTTATAGAGACTCCAGTAACCCTCTGTTGAACCTTCACAGTTGTGTAAACTAGAGCATGACCTGATGAAACGTACCTATTATCTGAACTAGAGTTTTCTGCTCTTGACATAAATGGTGGGCATGCATTAGTTCAATAATAACTGGCTAATATGGTAATAGTGTCATACACAGTAAGATCATATGTACTTTACTGGCTGACTGTGGTATAAAAGACTCTTTGGCAAACATAATATGTGTGCTTAGACTCCATCTTTAGCACCCAGGAAATATACATTCTGGTTGAGGAGATCAGTAAGGGTGTCATTTCACTGGAGAGTGGGATATTCTAAAGTGCGGGAAAGGAATGAATGCTATAAGAACTCATAGTAATGATACCAAGCCCAGCCTTTCTGTATCAGACAAGGTTCCTGGAAGAAGTGATGTGTAAGCTGAGCCTGAAGCCAAAAGAACATCTGGAAGTCTTCCCACCCCTACTGCAGCAGGAATTGGTGGCATAAATATTTTTTTGGTAGAGGAATTATAGGTATAGAATCTCCAAGTGCAGACAATCAAAGTAAGTGCCAGAAGTACCACATTCAGCTAAATTAGCCAGGACTTGTCTGCCTTTGAAGCATTTACTTTGGGGAGAGGTTTGTGGGGAGCTAAAAGTACCGAAACTGAAGTCTTGAATACTTGCACCTATGACTGGGGAAGAAAAGATGAGCAGGTCATAAAGAAACTTTCAAAAGCTTGATTGACAGAATTTGTGTTTTGCCATGTAGAGTTCGGGAAGCTACTGGAGGGACTTTAAACAGTTAAGTGATGTAATTAAATTTGTATTTGTTGTTGTACACTGGGTCTAGAAAGTGTGCCCTTTCTCATACATCATTGTGAGATTTCATCCTAAACTTGGCTTTATGTAGGGGAGAAAGTGAGAACAGGAATCCTTTCTTGATTTAGAGATCCTTTAAAAACCCAAGTAAGTTACCTACGAGATTAGGGAAAGTGGTACTTAAACTCCACCAGCCTATGCTTGTGCTTATAGAACACTAGTCCTGTGAAATGCTCCATGAAGAAAGAGTTGGGTAAACACAGCATAGTTTATTCTTTTTGGAAACTCTCCATTAATATCAGCATATTCAACACCTTTGAGAAGTCTTGCAGTGAAGAATTCTTTTTAACTGGGTTGAACTCAGTGCTTTTTAACATTATTTGACTCATATCTCATTATTGCTGGATATGTATTAACACTTTTAGGCCATGTTGTGGCAGAAAATATTGCTCGTGGTGAAGGCCATTGTAAGAGTGAAGGAGGGTATGAAATTCCGTTTGGATTTTTTTCCTCTGTGATAGTATTCCCTCCGTATTGCTACTTTTCTGTTGTAATAGAGATTTGGGAACTCATCATTACCTTAAGCTTATGTAGCTATAAAGAAGAATAGAAATGTCAGAGGAACACATCCCAGATACATTAAGTCCCATTGAAATAAGCAATCAGATTAATCACCATTATAAATTTTTTAAAATAGCAAAGCTATGGTTTATGCATCAGCAGAGAAATGGTAGCTTCTTTGTAAAAATTGAGTTTTCTGATTGTTATCCTATCATGACTTTCTAATGCCTTACAACATAACATTCAACTTTTCATAAAGCTCTTGGGCCTGAAGTGACTCATTAATGTATGGCAAAGAGTATAACATTTATTACTGTGTAACAACCACCCAAGAGGAAGATAGATCACTCAGGAACTCAGGTATGCATATTTACATTAAAATAGTGAATTTTCATTGTGCATGAATATTCATTGTATTGTATATTAATACTCAGTAAGTAATACAGGCCTCAAGTCAATATTCCCTGAAACCTATATTTCATAAACTAATGGCATGTTGGCATATGTATTTAAATATTTATTAAACCGATTCTAAACATCTCTTGTACTTGCTCCTAAATCTTGGTCTATTGATATTTTTAAAGCAGCATTTCTTTCCAACATCCTTCCAGTGATGTATCTTGAAGGCTGGTTGTTTAATATAGAGATATATGCTAGGAGGTTTCTCTGTTTTGTTATAGCTGTGAGGTCAGAATTTTATTGCTTCTGGCTAAAGGCCATAGAAAGACTTTTATTGTTAAAAATCAGCTCTCTGTTCAGTGTAATCTCTGTAATAAAGTGGAAATGGGATGTGAGTAGTATCTCTAACAGTGATCTGTTATCAAGCATAGGTTAATAAAGTGGTAAATTGATCCTTCTGTTTGAAGTCCCTTCCACTCTCTGTGGTAGATACTACATCTCATATCTAGGCTTTTATAATGGGGTTTGCACTAATTATCAGCAGCAAGATTTGGGATGGATTGATAAAATCATGCCCTTTTTCCTCTCCTTGAATTGGCAGAATTTCTTAAATTGGTGTCATAATAGTTTGCTCTCCACTGAATTGGCTAATATGTTTGCCAAAATAGATGTGATAGTGTTAAAATTTTGGAAAGCTATTTTGCTGAGGGTTGGTAATATTGAGTTAGCTCCCATGACTACCACGGTTCATAAGTCACGAAAGGCTTCTGAAAGGCAGTCTGGCAGTTAATCCTATGACATCTTAAACACTGTTGATGCATAGAAGATGGCTAGTCAAGTGTGGCTCTTGTTTCTCCTGGGAATAACTCTTTTTGCATCTGGCCTCTTAATGTAATGAAAATCCAGGAGCTGTGCCACAAAAGCTTCCATTTTTGAGAATGCTGAATGATATGGTGCCATTTTTAAAAAGGTAAAAAATCAATCCTATTAATAGCTCACTTTTTTTGAATACTCATGAAGTGTCAGGCACGGGGCAAAGCATTTTACATACATTATCTCCTTGTAACCTCACAACGTCTCAAGAAACTAGGCCCTATTACTCTTCCCATTTGCAGATGAGGGAACTGATTGAGGTTCAGGAAAACTAATTAATTTGCCAAGGGTCACCTGTTAAGTGATACAACTGTGTTCAAATGTAAGTTTTTCTGGCTCGAAAACCTCAAGTTCTTAACCATATTATTGAAGGATCTTCCACATAAGTGCCTTAGGAACTATCTTTTCCCTTATGGCCAGTTTGAGCTATCATGAATTCTATTTTTGGTTATCTGTTGCTGTGTCATGAATCACTCCAAAACTTAGTGGCTTAAAAAATAATAAGCATTTATTTTGCACGTGAATCTGTAATTTGGCTAGGGCTCAGCGGGATGGCTTGTGTCTGTTTCAGGAAGAGTAGGTGGGGTGGTTCAACTGGATCTAGCCAGTCCACTTCTAAGATGGCCGACTCATTTTGCTGCAAAGCTGTGCTGGTTGTTGGCTGGTAGCCTCCTGTTTTCTCCTTGTGGGTCTCTCCAGCTTTCTCTGAGCGAGGCAGTTATGTTCTAAGAGCTGCTGTGCCAAAGGACCAAAGCAGGAGCGGCAAGTATTCTTCTGACCTAGCCATGGAAGTAACACAGCACCATTCCTGCCGTATTCCTTCTATCAAGCAAGCCACTAAGGCCAACACAAATACATAGGGGGTGGAATTGGACTCCATATCTTAATGGGAAGAATAACCTATCACAGTCTGTAACTTCAATTACTGTAATAACCACCAAACTGTTGTTCCTCTTTCCACTCTAGTCCATCATAGAGTTTATTCTCAATTCAGTAGATGGAGTGGTCTCTTTAAAATTTAAGTCAGGGCCAGGTGAGGTGACTCATGCCTGTAATTCCAGCACTTTGGTAGGCCAAGGTGGGTGGATCACGGGGTCAGGAGTTTGAGACCAGCCTAGCCAACATGGTGAAACCCTATCTCTACTAAAAATACAAAAATTAGCCAGGCGTGGTGGCACGCGCCTGTAATCCAAGCTACCCAGGAGGCTAAGACAGGAGAATCGCTGGAACCCAGGAGGCTGAGGTTGCAGTGAGCCAAGATCGCACCACTGCACTCTAGCCTGGGCGACAGAGCGAGACTCCATCTCAAAAAAAATATATGTTTGTGTGTGTGTGTGTGTGTGTGTGTGTGTGTGTGTGTGTGTGTGTGTGTCAGATGATGATACTCCTGTGATGAAAACTTTCCAATGGCTTCCCATCTTCCTCATAAGATACAAAGTCCTTATGGTGGCCTCTATCTCTCTGTGTTGTCAAGTCCCCATTTTCTCTCTGATCTATTAGGTTGGTGCAATAAAGAAAGTAATGGCAAAAACCGCAATGACGTTTGCCCTAACCTAATAACATCTTTCTCTTACCCCACCCACTCTGCTTCTTACTGTAATTCAAACACATAGCTTGCTCCTCCCTCAGGACATTTGCCTTTGTGTTACCTGTTGTGCCTAGAACACTTCCAGGCCTGCCCCATGGCTCCTGCTCTCATTTCCTTTAGTCCTCTGTGCATATTTTACCTTCTCAGTGAGGAATTCCCTCGTCATGTAAAATTGTAATTCTACTTCTACCGTTGAAAATTTCCTACCACTCTTATTCTGCTTTTTCTCCCTCACGTTAAGTGACATATTGCGTATTTACTAGTTTGTTTAATGTGTATCTCTACTGACTAGAATATCAACTCCATGGAGACATAAACTCGGTTTATTTGTTTATTTTTTGCTGCATCCACCATCTTCAACATTACTTGGCACAGTATGTGTTTAGTAGCTATTTGCTGAAACCATAGAGGATTTCAACACAGGTTTTGATTTTTCATGGTGTTGATGTTTGTGAAGTATTTTAATTTGTGACTATAACAATGTCTCATAATACCATCAAATCAAATTTGGCTTAACAGCTATTTGGTATTCCAAGTCACATCAAGGAGTTTAGGGTACAGGATCCCACTGAGATCATTACTAATTCCCATCTCCTCCTACCTTTTCTTTTGGGAAGAGCAGTAAAATGTCCAAATGATTATTTTCTCGTGAAGTTAAGCCCCAGTGTACCTTTATCTCCACAAAAAATCGTGCAATTACTGCGTGCTTAGCCTGCGCTAGTCACTGAAGATTTAGTGGGACAGACACAACGCTAATTCTTATGGTGTTAATATTATGGTGAAGAAGAAAGATAAATACATAAATAAATATACAGATACAGAAAGTCATTTTACAGATTGTGAAATGTGCCATGGTAGACTTATGCAGTGGTCTGCGAAGGAGAACTAGAGGGGATCTACTTTAGTTAGGGTCAGAGAAGCCTTTGGGGTTAAGACAGTCTTTAGGCTGAAACCTAGACAATGTCTTCTGGTTAGTTTTAAACTACTAACTAGAGGGATACATTCATTCAGCTAATGTTTATTCAGCACCTAATATGGACCAGATACTATTCCAGGTGCTTAGGATTCAACAGTATCGAGGCAGACAAAACCCTCTGTTCTAATGCTACTGTGGAAAGATTATTTTCTAAATGTTGTTTATAAATCTAAAGTTATTACATGTTAAGTATATCATTTGGGGTCCAGTCAAGAAAGCAAAAATCATGCTAGGTTTTTCAACAGAGGGACTCTATTATAGGGAATTGGTGTTGGAGATCTGAAAAAGCAGAAAGAGAGCTCTGAGGTCATACAAAGGAAATAACTTCAGAAAGCAGTTGGGTGGGAGAATCAAAATAAAGAGTTTGGAGTTGTTTGAATCTCAAGGCTCAGAGGAGGGATCCCTGTGGCAGAGAGCTCAGATGTCCGAGAAGGTGGCACTGGTACCTCTTGGGATGCGATGAGACTGACTCAGGAGTTGGAGACTGGAACCAACTTATGCTGCCAGGGCGAAGGGCCTCTGCTGGGGACATACTGACAGGAACAGCAAACATATGGGAAGTAGCTAGTCCACTCTGACCTCCCACCTTCTTCAGTTTTCCCCTATTGCAGAATAATCCTAGGAAATACAGTTTGTAGACTCCTAACTTGAGCATTGCAGAAGAGTGTTTGGAAGGGTAGATTTGGAGCCAAGCCACTAGTTTAATAACCAGCACAGATGTTGATATGTGCTGTGGAGAAAGATAAAGCAGGATAGGTAGTTCAAGGGTGGGAGGAAGAGCTTACAATTTACAGTAAGCCATTAGGAAGCTCTTTACCAAGAAGGTGACATTGGAGCAAATTCTTGAAGGAAGTTTGGGAGCAACCATTGGGGCTGTCTTGAGAAAGAGTGGCCAACTGAGACAAGAGTGTTGTAGGGATGTGTAATAGCAAGTGCAAAGGCCCTAAGGTGGGATTCTTTCTGGAGTAGTCTAAGAATAGAGGCCAACATGCTTGATACAGAATGAGACATGAAGCCAGGTTAGTGTAAAATTTTAGAGCTTAGCTTCCAGAGTAGGAAAACCTGGGTTTTAATCCCGGTTCAGCTCCCTTACAGAGGTGGGATGTACTATGTTTCTTTCCAAATCCTCATTTGAGAAGTGGGCTTATTTTAGTGTTTTGCTCATGATTGTGATAAGGTTTTAGGGGAAAAGAGAATACAAAGTACTTGCAGTGCCTGGCATGTAAGTGCTTTATAACTCTTTTGTGGTGAGAGTGATATTAACAGACCTCTGTTATTAGTTGAGTGCATGCTACTATTTATTATTATTATACTTTTAAAAAGAGACAGGGTTGGCCAGGCACGGTGGCTCATGCCTGTAATTCCAATGCTTTGGGAGGCTGAGGCGGGCAGATCACAAGGTCAAGAGATCGAGACCATCCTGCCCAACATGGTGAAACCCCGTCTCTACTAAAAATACAGGAATTAGCTGGGTGTGGTGCTGCATGCCTGTAGTCCCAGCTACTCAGGAGGCTGAGGCAGGGGAATCGCTTGAACCCAGGAGGTGGAGGTTGCAGTGAGCCAAGATTGCACCACTGTACTCCAGCCTGCCAGCAGAGCGAAACTCCATCTCAAAAAAAAAAAAAAAAAAAAAGAGAGAGAGAGAGAGACAGGGTCTTGGTATGTTGTCCATTCTGGACTTGAACTTCTGTGCTCATGCGATTGTCTCACCCTCAGCCTCTTGAGTAGCTGGGACTATTGGAGCTTTGGAAATTCAGCTGCACCTCGCTCCTCCACTAGTTTATCCTCCCACCCCTCCCCAATGTCTTCTTTGTGTACGGAAGTTCCCACCTAGTAACAAAAACCTGGTTTCAAGTCCTGGTCCTGCCACTTACCAGCTGCGTAATTCTTGGCAAGTCACGTAATGTGTGCATGCTTTCTCATCTGTGACATAGGATAATAATATTACCTACTTTATAGTGTTGTTGCAAGGATTAAATGAGATAATGCATATGAAGAATAGATGTTGACCTAAATACCGATTTTTTAAATGAACATAATTTTCTAATGCCTTAAATTTGCTGAGGGGTTTGTATCCTTGCACATGAATGTATTTGCTCTCACAATCATTCTGTGATATGGTCAGAGCAGTAGTTACCCTTTTTGTTTTACAGATAAGGACATTGAGTGCATAAAAGGGAGTTTTCCAAGGTAGTTACATAATTAATTTAGTGGCAGAGCTGGATCAAGACTGGTTCTTCTTACATCAGCTCCTTGAACTGCTGTTTTTGTTTATTACTGGGAACGATTTGCTTGCCCTAGACAAATATATACTCTCTTTTTGTATTATATGATTCATTCAACAATCTGGAAGGTTCACATTTTTCTTTGACATAATGTGGATCTCCTTGAAAGGTAACATGTTTACACTTAACTGAGAGCACCTGGCTTCCAGGAAAAGGATACATGGGCAGTTTGAATAGTTCCTGTGGAGCTACTTGGATTTGGCACTCAAAACTTCTTCTGTTCCTTCATCCCATGTCATAGCTATAGAGAAAAGAGCTAGAAGTAGGATCATGAAAACCAGATCAGATGCTTCCCATCTCTTATGTCTAGGCCACTTTTGCAAATCATCAGCACAATGGAATAAATGCCAAGTCCTTATTTATTTGAAGTATTTTAGGTGTGGTTTTTAAAATGAGGTTCCAATACCTTCATCACACAGTGTTCCTCCATGCAAGATGGAACCTGAAGGGTCTGCTGATCCCAAACATGCAAGTTATAGCTGGAATAAAATAATTGTCTTTACACACCTGCTGTTGAGTGGCTTGGCATTATTCCATTTATGAGACACAATTGCTGACACTACTGTGTTGAGATCTGGGATAGAAAAAATGAGGGTCCTGTTTCTGACCTTTGTTATCATAGTTGAGAGTTTTGGACAGAGAATGCCCCATTATTCAAAATGGTGCTTCTAGAAAGGATCCATTTATGTTGCCCTGTGTGGCCTTGCTTCCTTGTGAAGTGATTTGCAGATCACCACATATAAAGTGTTAAATAACTCAACAACTTCCGCTGATTCCTGAGGAGGAGGCTGGCCTTCTTTATTCCTGTTTATTTTATAATGTGTTACAGAGATGACAGTCAGTCAAGTCTCTTTTAGCTGCTTTCTCGTTTACAATGAGGCATCAGTTCTGATTGGACATAGACCCAAACTGATTCCAAGTTCTTAGAAGACAAGGATCTTACCTTTTCAGCTTTGTTCCGCTGGAGGTACAGCACACCCGGGAGTGGGGAGGGGCGGTGTATGTGTGTGTGTGTGTTGCTTAGTGACACTAACAATTTGAGTCACATTTATTCACGTGACCCTTTTGAGTCTGCATAGCTGTCTCATCTGGGATTACCTGTATCATGGATTTTTACCCCCTCTCTCCGCTGTTCGTTTTCTTAACCGCTCCCACCCTCCAAAGTAGTATGAGTCTTAGATTTTCTTTCAGCCCTTTCCATGGCACCATGGCCACCTTGCCCACACACGTTTTCTTTTCACATTGGAATTGTTTCTGCTTCAATGCACCCTTCTGTCTCCCTCTCTCACCTTTGGGTCCCTAATTCCTAATGTGATGGTATTTGGAGGTAGGGCCTTTAGGAGTTAATTAACCGAAGGTCAGATTCTCGTGATGAAATTAATGCCCCATGTAAAAAGGGGAAGGGCTTTCATTTCCCGCCATGTGAAGATACAGCAAAAAAAGGCAGCTGTCTGAAAATCAAGAAGAGGGCCCCCTCACCGGACAGTTCTTGTTATGTTACCCAGGCTGGATTTGAACTACTGGGTTCAAGCAATCCTCCCACTTCAGCTTCCCTTGTAGCTGGGACTCCAGTTGTGTGTCAAAATGCCTGTCTCAACAACGCTTATTGTTTAAGCCACCCAGTTTATGGTATTCTGTTATAATAGTCCAAACTAACGAAGACTAATCCTTATACTTATGCTAAGCAGAAAGTCTCAAATTGACGTTAATAGGCGTCTAAGATATTTCTAATGTTTGTCAATCCCCTTTTGTGATAATAGGATAATTCAGACCTCAGGCTTAGAGCCTTAGGCTACAGATAAAACAAGATGGCTCTACTTTTGTTGCATTTATTTTTAGTTACTTACTATTTATGGCAGGATGAAACTGATTCTCCATTTGAGGTAAAGCTAAATGTTTCCTTTTTTAAAAAAATTATACGCAGTAAAATTCACCATTCGTGGTGGGCCCTATGGGTTTTGACAAAAGCACAGTCGTGCAACCACCACCACAGGCAGGAAACAAAACAATGTCGTCCTCCTTTCCCTAACTACCTGTGCTGCTCCCTCCCTACATACCTGGTAACCACTGCTTGATTCTCCATCTCTATAGAATATATAGAATATAAATGGAGTAATCATACAGTGTGTAATCTTTGAGTCTGGCTTCTCTTTCCCTGAGCATAATGTTTGTGAGACTCGTCCATGCTGTGTGTATCTGTAGTTTTGCTGAGCAGTAGTTCTTTGTAGGGATGTGCCACAGTGAATTCATTCACCAGTGGAACCACATTTGGTTGTTTTCCAGTTTTGGTTGATTATGCATAAAGCTCTTCTAAACATTTCTGTACGGAGTTTTGTGTGAGTATGTTTTCATTTCTTTGGGGTAAACATTTAGCAGTGGGATTGTTAGGTCATATGAGAAGTTTGTGTTTAACTTTTTAACCAACTGCCAAACTCTTTCCCCAAATGGTTGTACCATTTTGTATTCTTCCCAGTAAGGCATGTGAGTTCTAGTTGCTCCGTATTTTTGCCAGCATTTGGTGTTACAGAAACATTTTTAAACCATTCTAATAGGTTTGTGGTGGCTAAGTATTTCCTTTTTACCCAAATATGTTTAATTTTTTTTTTTTTTTTTGAGACAGAGTCTCACTCTGTTGCCCAGGCTGGAGTGCAGTGGCGCGATCTCGGCTCCCGGGTTCAAGCAGTTCTCTGCCTCAGCCTCCCGAGTAGCTGGGAATACAGGTGCCTGCCACCACGCCTGGCTAATTTTTGTATTTTTAGTAGAGACAGGGTTTCACCATCTTGACCAGACTGGTCTTGAATTCCTGACCTCATAATCCACCCACTTCGGCCTCCCAAAGTGCTGGGATTACAGGTGTGAGCCACTGCACCCGGCCTGTTTAATTTTTTTAAAAAGCAGTTTCAGAAGGGGTTTTTAATATTAAAATATTAAATCAGAAGGAGGTTTTACTATTAAATAAGATGTCTGTTTCACCACAAAAGGCAGTTTGATTTGAGGGGTAGATATCAAGTAAATTGTAGTGCTGATTGTCATATATGGCAAAAATTGTGCAAGAGGTAGGTAACTGCGTGAATTTGGAGGACTAATACATTCTACTGTCCTCTAGCTCTATCAGCTAAAGAATGAACTGCATGAGGCTGTCCTGGATATCCAGCTGATACTCTGGATATTTACCAGATGCAAATGATTGTGTTAGAATAGGAAAATGATGATCTGTTCTTAACACGTAAGCAGTTGCAGTGGCTGTCATTTTTTGAAGTTTTGTTAGATTTTGACAAGTAGGACCCTGATTAATTTAACAGCAGGTGATATCGTGGAATATTGACAATTTAATCTTTGTGGGCTGATTATTTTCCTTTAACAATCTGGCCATAAGACCATTTGGACAGTTGCTGAGTGAGATCTCAACATCTTGAAACCGGATGGCTTTGGGAACGTGAAGCAGTAGGAAATGGCTTATCAGAATTTCACCAGTAGGAGTTTTCTTTTTCTGCCTCAACTGGATATTTCAAGAGAATTTCTAGAATAAAAAGATAGAGCGAACAAGTTCCCAGTCCAGTTTCCTTTTCGTAGTCATGGTTTGTGGATTTCAGTGATAAGGTCACTTTCTCATTTCCGCAGCAGGAGTCTCTGAAGCCAGATACACTGCAGGTTTATGAACCATGAAGTGTGTGTAAGAAGCAGGTAGCCACTCAGGCTTTACCGGGTGAACTGTGGGGTCATTGCTAATTCATTCTGAGACACTCGCTAGGACATAGCTCAAATTAATTACTTAAGTTATGATCTAGTGGTGGGAAGGGTTGATATTCACTATTCTAGTACAAATCTTGGAGGTACTTAAATACTTAAAAAGGACCCTGTTTGAGTGATGAGCAGTTTGAGGTTTAAAAATAAAATCAAGTGGAAAAAATAGTACCACTTTCTCCAATCTACTTTTAGTATATTCCTATTCATTAGTAAGGCAAGTAAAGTATTGTTGACCTTGAGGCTGGCTTTCTGTGAGATGGGAAACCTTGGAACATTGTTTGTGTGGTTCAGCTGGAGTCTATAAGTCTTTTGCATGTTTTTTGTGAGGACTAAGTTACTACTGAAGATGCTTGAATAAAATACCCAAGAATCAGTTCTTAAAATATTTCTTAAATAATGATTTCATTCAGTTTATAAAATGCCAAGACAGTTACCTGCCTATTGATACCATTCAGAGCATGAGAGGTGTTTAAACAATCATTTCATCTCTTCCCATTTCTGAAGCTACCCTCCTGAGGTTACCACTGTTAAGGGTATAGTAGTATTATACCCATTTAACTATGTGAACTCATAAAATTCATAAACTTGTAAAACAAACCATATTCTGTTTGTCAATGAAATGCAGTGATAGTTTACATCTTATTCTGTAATTTGTTTGTATCACTTCATTGCACATTAAAGGCATTCCTTCAGGTAACTGCATGTAGATTTAACCTTTTTTTTTTTTAAGACAGAGTCTTACTCTGTCACCCAGGCTGGAGTGCAGTGGCGTGATCTCAGCTCACTGCAACCTCTGCCTCCCGGGTTCAAGTGATTCTCCTGCCTCAGCCTCCCAAGTAGCTGGGACTACAGGTGCCTGCTACCATGCCTGGCTAATTTTTTGTATTTTTAGTAGAGATGGGGTTTCACCGTGTTAGCCAGGATGATCTCGATCTCCTGACCTCGTGATCTGGCCACCTCAGCCTCTCAAAGTGTTGGGGTTACAGGCATGAGCCACCACACCTAGCCAATTTAACCATTCTTTACCATTTACCATTACATAGCTAAAACATTTTCCCAAGGGTGAATCAACCATATTTCATTCAATCATTTCCATATTCTTGGACACTCATTTTTTCTGTCTCTTGGAGGGCTGCTTTTGTTTTGGTCTTTTTTGTTTTGTTTGCTACAAACCATGCTGTCACAAATATCTAAGAACATTTTTTTTTTCCTAGAGACCACAGCCAATAGGAATCAATAAAATTTTTAGAACAACTCATGGAGTTGACTAGATAGTTTTTCAAAGCATATGAGAGTTTTGTTTTTTTTTTTAAGAGAGGTTTTCTTCTGTCTGTTTGAGACGTCATGCTGTTTCAGATAAGTATGTTTCTTGTTCTTATTTTGAGTGCTAGAAGTTGTTTGGGACATGGTACTGGATGTAGTGTAATGAAGGCAACTCAGATATTCTCATGGTTGAGAGCTGTACTGACCAGTCCAGTAGACACTAGCCACATGTGGCTATTTAAACTTAAAGTTATTAAGATTAAATAAAAGTTCATATTCAGTTTCTCAATCACACTGGCCACTGTTTAATAGCTACATGTGGCTAGGGGCTACCAGGTTAGACAGCACAGATATGGAACACTTCCATGAAGACAGGTTCCATCAGACAATGATAGTTAAGGATGAGGGATGCTGCTGTCAGATTGCCTGTGTTCAGACAGACCATGGCTCTGCCCAACTTGTTATGTGACCTTGGGCAGCTTCCATCTCTGAGTCTGAGCTTCTTCATCAATAAAATGAGGGTAATAATAATCCTTACTTCTGTGTTTCTTGTGAAGATTATACACAATAATAGTATTGATTAAGTGCTTAACACCTTGCTTGGGACATAAGTGAACATCCGAGAAATGGAAGCTATTATTTTTTTCCCAGTGTTATATATTTTTTTTCTTTTTGGGGGGCTTGGACACTGTGCTTATTATTAGCTTAAAGCTAGTAACTGCAAGATATTGTTGGCCCAATTTCTAGCTAGAAAAACAGAAGGCAGTATTGTAGGCTAAGGAAAATCCCAGTTTGCCAGCCTGGTGGTTTTTTTTTTTTTTTTATTAATACGCTGTCCCTGAGAAACATGGTAGAATTTGTTTTCTTCGTCTTCTGTCAGGAAGTAACCCTTCTGGCTTTGTTAGAAGCATGGTTTGTAATAATTGTACCCAACCCAGATGGCTCCTGAAAACCCTTTGAAATGCCATCTGCCAGGCGTGTGTCCAGCCAGCAGCTTGTCATTCTGCTACAAGAAAAGAGAAGGCGGGGTCCCCTGCCTGGGTCCTTTTCTCCACAAAATCGGTGAATAGAGCCTGGTCAGGTTGGCCCAGACCCAGGGCGGGCTGCTCAGAGGATAGCTGGGAAACCTCCTGCTAGCCTGAGCACGGAAAGGTTTTGTCTGGGTAATAAACCCTGAACGTTTTATGGGTGGAGACTTGCCCGCCCACCCACTCCCTTCCCCTGCTGCTCTAAGGCATCTTAAGCATATTTATTTACATGGAAAAATGGGATCTGCTTGTTTCATGTTTCCGCTGAAATGTAGCATTTTTGACGTTCTTGATTATTTTGAATCCTCTCAGGAAATTAAGACCCCAGGGTGATTGTTGTCTTTAAGATAAACCTGACAAATTGGATCTGAAAACATCATTGAAAGAATGGCAAAGATGGCTGCAGAAGGAGAAAAAAATCAACATTGTCTGGTTTGGCAAGACTATGAAACTCAACACATGTTTTGTTTTGTTTTATTTTGTCCTGATTTTTTTTTCAAGATGGATTAAGTTAATGGAACTTTGGTATGGAGGCTGAATATGAGAGTTGCCCTATAGAACATATTTAGGACAGATCGTCTCACAGCAAGTTTCATAGAGATTCTATGCTTGCACTGCACTGGAATTCCCAGTGTGATGTAGACTGTTTGTGTTTTACAAGTAGCTGGCTGAACAGCTTTTTCACTTGGCTGCAAGACATCACACCCTCCTCCTTTGCTCCTATCTTGCTGGCTACTGCTGCTTAGTCTACTTTGACGATCTTTCTCTTATTCTCATCTTCGAAACGTTAAAAGTTCTTAGTGTTCAATCCAAACTTCTTGGCTGTTTTTTCGCTAAACTCTCTCCGTAGATTTTATCTTTCTGTCTCTTGCCTTCAAATGCCATTGGTTTACTAATCAACTGATAACTCTTATTATTGTTAAGTTTACATTCCACCCTCTACTCTGACCTTCAGACTTTTAAGGTCAGCCGTGCTCCAACTCTCTGTACCTAGGTATCTATTAGGCATTTCAAACCTAACATGTCCAAAAGTGAACTTTTGATTTTCCCTTTTCCCAAAACCATTCCCCTCAGCCTTCTCAATCTCTGCAAATGGCACAGCCCATGTGCGCAGGTCACAAAATAAGTATTTCTGTCTTTATTCTTCTGTCTTTCTTACATACAACATCCAATCCATCTGCAAGTTCTATTAGTTCTGTCTTCAAAATATAGACCTTGCATGGTGTGATGAGCTGATATACTTTTTTTAAATTTAATTTTATTTTATTTTAAGTGCTAGGATACTTATATATGACGTGCAGGTTTGTTACATAGTTAAACATGTGCCATGGTGGTTTGCTGCACCTGACAACCCATCATCTTCATATTAAGCCCCACATGCATTAGCTATTTATCCTGCTGCACCTCCATCCCCCGATGCTCTCTGTCCTCCATCGGTGGGTGGCATGGAGAGCATCAGGATAAATAGCTAATGCATGTGGGGCTTAATACCTTGATGATGGGTTTTACTTTTAATATATCTGTTCTATGGACTATACTGTAGCTCTTTAAAATACTCAAGTCTGTAGTAGAAATCTCACTGCTTCTTATCACTTCTGTCCTATTCTAGTCCATATCTTGATTACCATTCACCTGGACACTATGGTAACCACCTAACTGGTCCTCCTGCTTCTATTCTTGCCCACCTCCCGCGCTACTCTGCCCAAAACTTGTTCTCCATGAAGTCAAAGAGCTTTAAAAAGGAAAACCAAGCCGAGTGTGGTGGCTTATGCCTGTAATCTGAGTAGTTTGGAGGCCAAGGTAGGACTGCTTGAAACCAGGAGTTAGAGACCAGCCTGGGCAATATAGTGAGACCCCCCATTTGTACAAAAAAAAGGAATTAGCTGGGTGTGGTGGCACGTGCCTGTAGTCCTAACTACTCAGGAGGCTGAGGTGAGAGGATCTCTTGAGCCCAGGAGTTCAAGGAGATAGTGAGCTGTGATTCCTCCAGTGCACTCCAGCCTGAGCGATAGAGCGAGACTCTGTCTCTAAAAAGGAAAATAAAACAAAAACCAAATCAAGGCACCTCCTTGCTCAAAACCATTCTAAGGATGACATTCCATTATCCTTAGAATAAAATATGAAGTGTTTTCTGTGGCCTACGTAATGTTGCCGCTTGCTTTCGTTTCCAGCCCTTTTTTCATCACTGTACCACAACCATGCTGGCCTTTCGGCCCTTCCCTAGACACACCAGATCACACCCGTATCAGAGCCTTTTCCCTTCCCTCTGCCTGGATGCATTCCCCATCACCCTTGCATTAGCCAGGCTCTTCCTCATCACCTAGCTAAAATAGCTTCCCTTCTTCTCCCTTGCTTCCTCCCTCCAAGACACTGTCTAAACCTTTAACCTATGTTGCTCTGAGATACTTTCTAATCTTTCAGTCTGTAGAAGAATGATTTCCTCCTGATATTAAGTGCTATATTTATTTATATACGTATTTGTTTTCTGTGTCTCACAGTAACATATAAATTCCATCAGGGCATGAGCTTTGTCTTGTTCACCAGTGTTTCCCCAGTGCCCAGCATGTGTTGGGGCCTCAGTAAATATTTGTTGAATAAATGCAATATATAATGCCATGAATACACACACATACACATAAACATATATATATGTATTTAATAACAGATTATTATAGTGGGATTTGAACGGTCAGATTCTATCAATTCATTCTAACAAAAACATAAACTATAATGTCTACTAAAAATTATTGGGCAAAGCCCTCAAAAAGGATTGTGTCATTCAATACACACAACAAACTTATGGATTAGGGGCTATTATTATCCCTATTTTGCAAACAAGGACACTGAGAAACAGTAGACACTAAGGAACCTGTCCAAGACCACAGGTTGGAGAGGCAGACCATGAACCTAGCATTCCCGCTCCAGACCACTGCTCTTTAACAGTGTATGATACTGTCTGTATGTTTCCTGTGCCTGACACTTGAGATGTAAATTTAAAAGTTGTGAACTACCTCAAGGGATTTGTTATCACCTGCCAGGGGAGGCACGAAACGGGAACAAATTAGGAAACAGTGTAAGAGTAGGCTTCTTTAACCTGAAGGTTCCAGCATGCTGGTTACGAGAAGCAAACATCTATACTATAACCATCCTATGCCCAATTTGCAGCTATTTAAAATGTTCAGATTTCAGATAGAAGAATTATGTGCACTAAAAATACACGTTGCCTCAGTAAAGTGTGTACTAAGTGTTGAGTGTTTTTGACTTATGAAAACTATGAATATCCAGTGTAGGTGTGGATGCGGTCGTTCACATGGGCAAATGATCAGAGAGTGCACAGTGCTAAGAACTTTAGCACCACTAGGCACATATAGTTGGTTATTTAATTGCATTACATTTCAACGAAGAGATTCTAGGCATAGGGAAATATCCTTACTTATTATATAGGAAAACATTGACCTTAAATCACCACCACAGGTAATAATGCCTTGCAAAATGAGCTCTGTTGAACGTAACAGCAGAAATCACATTTTTTGCTCTTTTTTTTTTTTTTTTTTGGTCTCATAATATTTAACATAGGCTCCTAGTACACTGTACATAATTGCTGTTTGGTTTATTTTCCTTTCTTGACTTATGTGTAAACCACATTCTGCTCATTGCTTCCACTTTGTTGACTGAGATTGGGCTAAAATGGTAGATCCATAGCCCAGCACCTGAGCTGGATGACTTTTGTACTCTGGATGCTCTGCATTATTTCATAAGAGGAAGCGTTAGATTTGTCAGCCACTGAGAAGATGACCAGATTAATTCAGGGGGAGAATTTTCTAGCAAATGCAGTGTCCTTTCTCCCTAGTCAGAGTTCATGAATGGCCTCCTTTTGGCCAACATATTAATTACATGAGGAGCAGCAGCTTTTTAATCCCTGGGAGATGTCCAACCACAGATCTCAGGCAATTATATTTCTCTAGTGATGTGTTTATGCAGCGGGTGTCATTTTCTTTAAAGGGCTTTGGAACTTGCCGGTTGTATTGAGGAATATGAGAATCTCAAGGCCTGTGATAAAAACACAAACCCCTTAGGCTCTGAGCTTAAGGTGGATACGTTTTTAGTATTTACTGGAGTCCTAAAAGCTGCTGACTGTGAATGTTGTCTGTAAAAAATCAGTTCACCTTTTTTATTCAGTGCATTGTCAAAAATGGTATAAAACTCTCTCTAGGTTACCCAGCTGTGCTTGGTTTTCTCTCTCTCCCATTTGGGGGTCCCAGGCACTAGAGTGTGGAAATGAGAATGCTGTTGTGTTGTATTAGAACGAATTTGCCTTTACTGTGTCCCTGTCTGGACAGATGAGGCGGCAGAGTCTTAGGTACGCCCTCTCTTACTGAGCAGGTTATTTTAATTACACCTGCATGTGGAACTTCCTGTTTTAGTTGACTGATGGTTTGTTGTGCCTTTGTATTTTCTGCTACAGGCACAACCCGATCTCCCAGAGAAGGAGAAGTGCCTGGCGTGGACTATAACTTTCTGACTGTGAAGGAGTTCTTGGACCTCGAGCGGAGCGGGACTCTTCTGGAAGTTGGCACCTATGAAGGTGAGTTACTTGCACAATAGCATGAAAAGCTTCTCTCCTGGGTACTTCAGAGGAGGCAGAGCCATCCAGGCAAAAATGTTTTGTGGAATCTGGAGGCCTAAACACATAACAGGAGATTGCAGTTCACCTTAATATGACCAATAAATAGATCAAGTCTATGGAATAAGGTTTTGTGAAGCTCTTTAAAAATAGTTTTTGTTTTTCTCTAGGAGTTTTCTTTTTTAATTTCACTATTCAAGTGTGTGGGTGTGTTTTGTTTTTTAATATGGACATGTATGGTACTCGAAGAGAAGGAAGAATCATGGTTAATCACAAAATGTGACCCTATAAGTAGTGTTGTTTTAATCTTGAAGAAATAACATATCACTTTCCTACTGATTGGTTTTTAATGTATTTTTATGTGATTCATAAAGCAAACTTTTTTTTTTTTTGACAATCTCATTCGGGGCCGGCTCACTGTAACTCTGCCTCCTGGTTCACCATTCTCCTGCCTCCCGATACTGGATTATTGTATTTTTAGTAGAGATGGGTTTTCATCGTGTTAGCCAGGATGGTCTCGTGACCTCGTGATCCACCCGCCTCGGCCTCCCAAAGTGCTGTGATTACAGGAAAGCAAATTATTTTTAAAATATTTAGCTAAGTAATCTTCATATACCTGTCTCCCACCTGCCTAATTTAGGATTCAATATTATAAATAATCTGATTACTCTTCTGAAGTTTATGTCAATACAGACATGCATGTGCACGTGTGTATATACATGTGTGCATACATGTTGTATGGATATTCCCATTTCTTGCCTGTTTTCCCCTAAAGGTAGTATATAGTACATGCTGTTTGGGCCTTGCTCTTTTTGTTTAACAGTATGTCTTAATAGGTCATTGCAATTCAGTAATAAAGCACTTCTGGTTTTCTTCTTTTTGAAATATAATTATAAAAATTATAATTCCTTTGTATGGGCATACTGTAATTTATTTAACCACTTCCCTCTGAACAAATATTTGAGTCAGTTTCAATGTTTCATATTTCTAAACACTGCCGAGTTGAATGACATGGATGTGTCATTTTATACAGGTGCAAACATATCCATAGGATCAGATCCCATTGCTGGGTCAAAGCCAAATGTGGTGGAAAAAAGTCACATTTTTCTGTAAACAGTATTATAGCTTGATTACTTTTTGGAGTGTTATTATTATTTGAGGCAGAAGTGGTGTAATGATACTATTAATACTATTAACTAGGACAGGTTATTAACTTGGTGAAGTTATCATGTGTATCTCTTTACAAACTCTTTAAAATTTGGATTTATTAGGCATTCACAGGGGCATTTTAAAGATTAGACTTGAACATAAAGGGTAAATACAAAGTAGATTATTATTTTATTAGGGACATTATAGCTTTAATGTGATAATTGCTCCTGTTACAGTGACTAACCCTCATATCATGATCATGAATCTTAGAGATGCTGTTTCTGGTTTGATATTCCTTGGTGAAGAAGGGAAGGAGCATTGTCTTTGTACATACTGCTCATTTCCAACTTGTGAATATACAGTAGACAGTGTATATTAATCAAATTCCTGCTCATGAAGTCAAGAATTTTTGTTTGTTTGTTTTTG
Organism: Hylobates moloch; assembly: GCF_009828535.3. Lineage (NCBI taxonomy): Eukaryota > Metazoa > Chordata > Mammalia > Primates > Hylobatidae > Hylobates > Hylobates moloch. The sequence continues at coordinate 7,213,846 of NW_026652279.1, read as the reverse complement.
AGTATTGCTAATTATCAGTTGGCTTAGTTTCCTGAAACTACATGTTGGGATGTGACTGGGTGGCTGGTGGGCTGGGCAGGGGTCCGAGAATAATCGAGGTCTAGGAGTGTATAGAGGGAAGGGAGGGGGGCTGCGGGAAGGTACAAGGAGCTTCTTCAACATGTTGTCAGCATGCTGTCCTCACATATTGTACATGTGAAGAGGTGAGCATGCGTGACTCCTCTTTGGTTAGCAGAGAGAGAATTGTCCTCATCTGAAATCAGTTATTAGGCCCGTCTGGGGGGCTTCAGTCGTCAAATATACAAAACATCTATTTGCATTTTTGGAGAGGCTGGGGTGGGAATGGTTGTACAAAGCAAAAGAGGATTGGGTCGGAAAGGAAAAGCTTGTGATTTAGACTCCAATTTAACTTGGAAGATGGAAAGTAAACTCGCTTTATTCAACGTTAATGGAACAAATGATATATAGGTGGAGTCAGTTCTTTCCCTCATTTAATTTTATCATTGCAACAGAGGCAGCTATTATCTTCACTGAATTTTTAGATGGGGACACTGAAGCCAAGTGGCATTAAATAACTTTTTCAGAGTTGCACAGCCAGTTCTAGAATGCTAGAGCAGGAACCAAACCCAGCTCAGTGTGACTCTCAGATCCTACACTCTTACCTAAAAACCCGAAGAATATCGTAGATATAACTAAGAAGCTAAGAAAAATAACCCATTAGTACTTGAAGCTAACTTCCTGGTGTATAGCAGTAGAGGAATGGTTTTCAGAAAATGTCTGATCGTCTTATAGAAAACGGTGCCCTTGTGAGTGTTGCGTAGTTATTTTGGAATTGGAATTTTCTTAGGTGCAGTATTAATCTTTTCCAGTTCTAACCCATTTGTACAGTGTTCTTCAGCCTTTGGCCTATTAGCGGCGAAATTTCCCTACCATATGAGATGGCTCATAATTTTTCTTTTCTTTTTTTTTTTTTTTTTTTTTTTTTGAGACAGAGTCTCACTCTGTCGCCTAGGCTGGAGTGCAGTGGCGCAATCTCAGCTCACTGCAACCTCGGCCTCCAATGTTCAAGCATAGTTCCTGCCTCAGCCTCCTGAGTAGCTGGAACTACAGGCGCATGCCACTGTATCCGGCTAAGTTTTTATATTTTTAGTAGAGACAGGGTTTCACCGTGTTGGCTAGGATAGTCTCGATCTCATGACTTCGTGATCCGCCTGCATCGACCTCCCATAGTATTGTGATTACAGGCGTGAGCCACTGCGCCTGGCCGAGATGGCTCATAATGTTTTGGAACTGACCGGAGTATATTATATTGACTCTTAAAAGCTGAGAGCCAAATGGAATGTTTATTAAATGCCGTATACCATTATCAGAGTAGGGCTGCAAAGACATTTAGAGAACTTCCTCAGTCTTTGCCTCCCTTGGACAAGTCCCTTGATGGTGGCTGCTGTCTATTGGTGGACACTAACAAGCATGCAAGCCCTGCTGTCACACTGCCTGAGTTTGATTCTCAGCCCCTTTGCTATTGAGCTGTGTGCCCTCCGGCAAGTTACTTAATGCTCCATGTCTCCATTTTCCCATTGGTAAAAAGAGGATAATAATAGTGCTTCCTCAGAGGTAAGGCTAAATGAGACAATAATTGGAAAGGGCTTAGCAGAGTGTCTGACACATGTAAGCTCTCCATCAGCATTAGCTCTTGTATTTACACGCACCTAGTTCAGAATTGCTCCCATGGTGGATCCCTTTCCCCTCTACCAGTCAGTAAACCACCAGATTTGTCAGTAAAATGTCTTTATTTACTTCCTAGGTACTCACCATCTTTTTTCCCCTCCTGAAACTGCTTTCTCCAGACCTCTACTGGTTCCAGAGAGGCAAAGTCTACCACAACAACACAAAGCACTCTTTAAAGCAAGACATATATAAATGTTTAAGTAACAGTAGTAAGTGTACATGATGGAATAGATCCTACAGTAAAAGCCTTAAAACTAGCTAAGTCCTACTTTTTTCCCCTCTTCCATATAGGTAACCATTATTAAAGATACTAGTGCAAATATTCAGAAAACTTATATGTACACAGCATATACATATGTCTTGTTTACTTCACTCTGTTATTGCCCTTTGCCCTTAACATACCTTGGAGATCTTTCCACATTACCCCATACAGTGTTCTTCAGCCTTTGGCCTCATCCTTTATAAATGCTGCATAGTATCCCAGTGAATGAGTATATATATATCTATATGTATATATAGATATATATATAACTTATTTAACCAGCCCCCTGCAGATGGACATTTTAAATGTCCCCTGCCTCACCTCCCCCTTCTGTTTTTGGTGGTGGTGTTATAAACAGTGCTTCAAGTATATTGTTATACAGTTATGAGCATAACTATAGGGTAAGTTTCTGGTAGCGCAGTTTTAAAGCAAGCCTTTTAATGCATATATAGTTTATTTCAACAAATATTTATTGAGCATTTATTTCAGGTCAGACTTCTTTGTGAGGCAAGGGATATGATGTACAGGGCAGTAGACCAAAACTACCTGACTTTGAAGGTGCTTATGTTTTTTAGTTAATTATTTTTGCTCGTGCTTGTGTGGCACATAGTAGGTGCTCTTCAAAGTGCATTGTATGCACAAATTCATTTAATCTTCCTAACAAGCCTATGAGGTAGGTTCTATTTATGTCCATTTTACAGAAGAGTCGTATGAGGCCCAGAAATGCCAATAATCTCTTCTTAGTTCACATGGTAAATCAAAGATGGAGCTGGGATTCAAATTCAGGCACTCTGGCCACAGAGTCTACACTGTTCCCCCGCTCAGTCTTGTGAGGCAGATTAAACATAAACAATTTTGCTGGGCGTGGTGGCTGATACCTGTAATCCCAGCACTTTAGGAGGCTGAGGTGGGAGGATTGCTTGAGCTCAGGAGCTCGCGAGCAGCCTGGGCAACATGGCAAAACCCCATCTCTACAAAAAAATACAAAAATGAGCCGGGCATGGTGGCGTGCACCTGTAATCCTAGCTACTCGAGAGGCTGAGGTGGGAGAATCACCTGATCCTGGGAAGTTCGAGGCTGCAGTGAGCCAAGATCACACCACTGCACTCCAGCCTGGGCAACAGGAGTGAGACTCTGTGTAATATATGAATGAATGAGTGTAAACAATTTTAAGAAAAGTGATGAGTGGGCCGGGTGTAGTGGCTCATGCCTATAATCCCAGCACTTTGGGAGGCCAAGGCAGGCGGATCATTTTAGGTCAGGAATTCGACACAAGCCTGGCCAACATGGTAAAATCCCCTCTGTACCAAAAAATATATAAAAATTAGCTGGACGTGGTGGTGCATGCCTATAGTCCCAGCTACTTGGGAGGCTGAGGTGGGAGAATCACTTGAACCCAAGAGGCGGATGTTGCAGTGAGCTGAGATTGTGCCACTGCACTCCAGCCTGGGTGACAAAATGAGACCCTGTCTCAAAAAAACAAAAAAAAAAAAAAAGAAAGAAAAAAAGTGATCAGTGTTTTGAGAGAAACTACACAGCACTCCAGAAGCTTATAGAAAGGGCACACCATTTCATCTAGTTTTGGCAGACTCCCTAGAGGAGGCAAAGCTGTGGAAGGACTGTGTCAGGTCAGGTGAGAGGCTGGGAGATGGTGTTTGAGTTTAGTAATCAGCATGGGCCACGGGGCCTGAATCCACAGAGAACGATGTGATGATGAACCAAGAGAGGGTTAGAAGGATGGCTTCTAGAAAGGGAGGGGAAGCAAGCACACCCTGTTTCCCTTAGAACCACTGCTATCCCGTAAGAACTTCCTTCCATGCTGGGAATGTTCAGTATTCTGTACTGTCCATTATGGCAGCCAGTGGCTCTTGTGATTGAGAAACCGAGTTTTAAATTAACTTTAATTCAATATAAACTCATTTAAATTTAAGTAGCCACACATGGCTGGTGACTCCAGTTTTAGAATAAAAGCTTCTGAAAGGAAGGTGAGGACCTGCTCAACAAGATCTCTGTCCTCACCAGCTGACTTCACAAAGCAAAGCAGGTCTTAAGAGTTAAGCTCCTTTAAAAAAGAATCATCATGTTGAATCCTCCCAAAGAGGATGTTATGCAGACGAGTGGTGATCTTCTTTTGTGGATACATTCTATGACAGGCGAGATGGCAGACAAATAGAGTGAACCAGTGAAGCCTCAAGGCCCAGTAACCTTTAGAATTCTCTTTTAGGCCTAATATTTGCTTGATTTACATTGGTCGGTTGTAGGACTTTACAGCTGGAAATGCAGTAAAGTTAGTTTCTTCAGATGATAGAACTGAAATCCAGAGAGAGCTTGCTTTAAGATACTGCAAGGAGTTAGGGACATAGCCTGGCCAAATGTTGCAGGACTGGGATGCTTTTATTTCCCTTTGCCTGAAAAGTAATGCTTCTTTTGTAGCCTCGGTTACTAGTTTGTGAGTTCATTCATTTATTCGTTAAAGATAAAATGCTGAACGAAAGCAGATATGGTTGTGGTCACTGTCTTTATGGGTCTTAACTGTCTAGTGAACAAGACACTTTATTTAAATAAACAAATATCCAATTGTAAGTGTGCGAAGGTCTTTAAAGGAGACCATAAGATGGGGAGAGTGGATGTCTGTGGAACTGAGAAAAAGTACCTCTGTAGAAGTAGTAATTGAAGTGAGATCTGACCGGTGAGCTGGAGTTAGGTTGCTGGATTTAGCAAATAAAAACACGGAACACCCTGTCTTGCATTTCATCTGGCAACCACAGTTAGACTTGGCTTTGAACCACATTGGTGATGGTGGTGGTGAATAGTCAGCTGAATCTAGAGATATTTATGTGAAAAGCTGAATTTGTTAATATATTGGTTATTGTGAGAACGAGGTAGAAAAGACAGATGATGATAATCCTCCTAAGATAACTCCTAGTTTCTGTCTTCTATTACTGGATAGATAGTGGTACCATTTGTGAAAATAAAAAATACTGTAATTGGGGTAGGTTTGGGGGGCAGGGGCTCCATCTTGAAACTTTCTATCCCCCGACAGCTGTAACACTGAGAGTTGCCTATACTCCCAACAGAGTAGAGCCCCTTCCTGGGTATGTAAAGAATCTGATTATCACCCCTCACAAGGCATAGAAGTTATTAGTAGAGTTTGTCATTGATCTCTGCTTTACAATTTGAACCAACTCCTCATTCTGTCACTGAACAGAATTGGCATCAAAGCAAGGTAAAGAAGACGAGAATAAGCACATCTTTCCAACTTGGCCCAACTTCCTAATTGTGGCACCGAGCTTATTTATTTGATATGGTGCTTAAAATAAATCAGCTGAACCATTTCCCTTTTCCCTTGCTTTTCTTTTTTTTTTTCTGTTGACATTTTTGCTCTGCAAGACAGGTCACTGCCTCAGCCAGCCCTTGGGACTTCTCTAGGAGAGAGTTTACAAGGGATGACTATTCAGTGGAGGGTGGGGGTCCAGACATGGCTGTTTTACAAATGCCTCTGGGTAGAAGAGGCTGATTATACACTTTGAGCATTGCAAAGGTTTTCCTTCAGCATAGAAGTGCAGTGCCAGGGTGACATTTCAAATTGGAGTTATGGGTTGCATATTTCTGCATGTTAATTAGGAAGAGGATGTCAGCATTCAATAATGTTATTGTTTTGCTTCCTAGAAGGTCTGCAGAAAGGCAGCTGCCAATGGTATAATTTTTGGGGACACAGAGATAAAATAGGGGTGAAGAGAGTTCTTGTTTCTGGTTAAAGAAAGTGAGACTGTCTGGAGTCCTGTTCTTTGGCATGCCCTAGAAGCAGTCTGTTGTGATGAGCTCTGTTGGCAAACTCTGTCGTGGAATGTTCTCTGTTGATAATGAAAGTGACCAAATGAAATCTGTGCTATAATTGGCTGTTCTTCTGCTTATGAAGGTGGGGGGAGCTGGCGAAGTTTTCTTTAATTCCCTGCTTAGAGATTCCCAAATTTTCCTGGAGTTAAAAGCATAGATATCAGAGACAGACTAATCTGTGTTTAAATGCCAGTCATCATTTTTGACTTGTGTGAATATCAGTTTCTTTATGTGAAAATGGGAATATTGATGCCTTTTTTTTCTGTAAGATTGTTTATAAAGATTAGAGTAAGTGAATATATGGGTAGTGACACTTAATAGGTGCACGATAAAGGTAACTTTAAAAAATGTTGTTCTTTGAATATGTGTTGTGATAATACACTCTTCTACACATTAACCCTATTATCTGTCTACAACATCAGGCCTGATGGAAGACTGCCAGAGTTGATTATAGGCTAACATTGTGCCAAGCACAGTGCTGGGTGTTTTATACACATTATCTAATTTAATCTTGACAAAAACCCTATTAGATTGCCATGATTTTTGTCTTTATACTATGTGAACTGAGGCTGAAGACAGAGAGGTCCCTTACCTCACTCAGGGTCGTAAAACTCTTATGTTGTCCTGTTTGGTCTTGTATTAGAAACCAAATGGCACTGGCAAGGACAAAGTGCTAATTATAGAACAGTGGTTTATTGTCCTTTTGTGCATGAACATCCTATTTTTGTAGGGTGGGGCAGATAGGAAAAGGAAGAGTAAAGAGAAAGCATTGCAGTTTTATGAAGGAACTATCATGTGCTGAGCAAGCAAGTGGCAAAGCGAAGTGATGCAGATCTTGGTAATTCAGATGTAATTGATGGACTGGGAAGAAAGTATTGTGAGTCATGCTATTAAAAACTGGATCCACAATACAGGTTTTTAGGAGGATCCCAGGCTGGAATTCATGTGCACTATCTGCCCTTATTCATTTACTCATTCTGCACCAAATTGCTGGGTAATGGTATGTGCCTGGCACTGTGTCAGGCCTGAGAACACAGTGGTACACAACATCAGATGTGGCCCTGGCCTCTTGGAGCTTATAGTCTAGAGGTGAAGACAGGTACTGATTAATTAAACAGTCCGCTATATACAATAAAGGGCATTAGGAAGGGGAGGTACGTGGTTCCTTGAGAACATATAAGAACTGATAAGGACAGTTTTGATCTGGTCTGTGGGGTCAAAGATACTGTTGCTGGGGATGAGCAGGTAGTAACAGGGTGAGGAGCAGAGGGAGGAGTGGGTGCAAGAGCTATGAGATGGGGAAGGGGGCACAGTTTACATGCTAGGGGCTGAAAGGCAACCAGTGAGGTGAGAGCGAAAAGAACAAGATGAAGGCAATCAGGACAAGTGCTTGGAAAGTGGACATGGGGCAGACCCCCAGGACCTTGAGGCCAAGGCAAAATCAGATATGCTGGATGTCCATGTATTCATGTACTCTATACATATTTGCACTATACATAAAGAGAGTAAGGTTTTTGTACCCCTCTCCCACCAAAAAAAGAAAACAATTTTTGCCCCCTTGGGGGTGTTATTGCCCCTGCTGAAAATGCATGCTGTAGATTCCCAGCCATGGGTGGTCACTACCTTCCTGTTCTCAGGCTTATTTTCAAAAGCTTGTCTCGTAGGAAGAAGACAGACAAGTACCCCCAATCCCCACCCCCATTTACCTTGGGCTAGCCATGTAACTCCATGGCAGGTGTTTCTGCCACTTTGGGCCTCTGTGTTTGTCATCTGCAAAAGAGGAATGATTTTCTCTGTCCCAAATGGCTTTGCTACACAAACAGTGATCCATGGATCTCATGCCCACCCTGGTCATTACTTATTGTAATTTAATTGTTTGCACATTGAAGCTTGACAAAACTGATGTATGCCATATAGAATGATTGTGAAGATCGTGTTTCAGTCCAATTTTTACTTTGTATTTCCCATGCCTGGCATTAAAAAGGTTTTCTTTAAGGAAATGAATGAATGAATAGTAAGTTTGTATAATTTGAAAGCCATACAGATTTGATTCATCCTAACTTAAATTCCAGGATTACAATCCTCCTTAAATATTTTATAAAGCCCTAAAAATTGATTTGCAGTGTCTATTAATTTTTAAATGTGTGTCAGTAAAATATTTTCTTTGGCTTTGTCCTGGCCAGAAATTGTGCTTGTTAATTAAGGCCAGCAGTGGCTTCCTCTTAAGTCCTCCTTTGCCCTCCGCTTTCTTCCCTGGCCACCCTCCCTGTTGAGTTTTGTTGTAGAACCAGTTCTGAAAATAGCAGCAGAGAGAACAAGTTTCCACTTGGGAGGGAGCCCAGCCACTGCAGGAAACGTGTGTTGGATAACGCAGAGCCTGTGGGACAATCAGCCTCACGGCTCCCAGACACTGTGCAGCCTGCCAAGTGATAGCCCCAATTAAGTTTTTAATCACTTATAATTTTTCAGATGATTTTTATTTAATACTGTTAAGTCGCACATACCGTCTATAAGGTTTGTGTTTCTACATGGCTAGACTTTGTAAGGTTTGTGTTTCTGCTATGGCTAAACTTTGCTTGATTGTGACATGAGTGCAAACCATTGCAAAGGTGGAATACTTTCTGGAAGGTTAGAGTCATGAACTCAAGTGCCTGAGGGGCCAGAGAGGTCAGGTAAGAGGGTGCGTAGAGGCAAAGAAGACCACTGGTGACTGTGGCAAACTGGAGCAAGCATGACCCATCCTGCCCATTGCTGCATGGTAAGGGCAGTTCACAGCAGAATAAGACAGCCAGAGTTGAAATAAGACAGCCAGAGTTTTTGTCCAAAAGCCCAGGGCCGAAAGCAAGCTCTCCAAAAATCAATTCACTCAAAGGCTAATCTGTGAATTATTGAAGACTTTTTGAAGTTTAAGGTTTTCTTACATCTACTCATGCCTCTGCTCATGCCCCTGTATCTGCCCATGCCCTTGCATTGCAGCAGCCTTAGGGCACTGTTCTAGATGGGGTCCAGGATCTTTGTCTGCCAAGGGTCAGGCAAAACCAAGAGGAGGAGCAAAAATTTCTCTGCAGAAATCCTTGATTTAGTATGTTCATGTGAATTGGCTTTAGACACATACTTGCTTTTCAACATCCTCTATAAGAGATGGAGTACCTGGAACCAGACTTTACAGTTTGTCAAACAGCATTGACAATCTAGACTTAACTAGAAGCTTTCTAATTTTAAATGTTGGTCACTAATCCAAATTATTTTAAAACAGTGGTGTGTGAAAGTTTGAACACTCTGCAGTTAGAAAACCACTAGACAGAAACTTTCCTATAAAGGTTGTAGGTTTCAGTATGGGAAATAAGAAATAGTGGAGAGATTTGGATAATAATAATACTATCTCATATTTAACACCTTATAGTTTACAGAGTACCTTTGAAAACTCTGCATTAGTTAATTTTCACAATAATCCTATGAGGTTGCTACAGCTGGTGCTACCATTCCCATTTCACAGAGAAAGTACTAGAGAGACTGAGTGTAGAAGACTTGGTTATTTGGTTATTGACAGGTTTGCTTGCTTAGTGCTCAGTTACCATGTGCAGCACTTTGGATATATGATCTCTTTGATCCTCAAAACAATGTAGTATGGGTGTCATTTTAAAGACTAAAAACATGCGATAGCAACTTTAGGTAGCATTTATCTACCCTCACGATAGTGGCAGACTTCAGCATAGGTTAAAGGCAGACCGTCTCATTTTGTCTTCCTAACAGCTCTTCTAGGTGTAAACTAGGTTCTCTTAGAATCCCAAGTTAAAGGAGGACAAACACTTGCCCAGAGTCACACAGCTAGTTGGTTAGTAGTGGGCTTTCAACTCTGAGCTGTCTCTTCCAAGCCTTTTACCCCATGATATGGTGTGCCAAGACTCTGCAGTATTGCTCATGGGCGACTCATTAGATTAAAGCCAGTGAAATTGCTTATGTTTGACAGTTTATATCTTCTACAACAGCAATTTCATGTGGTTCAACCTAATACTATCTACTTTATCTGCCTCCAGTCAATGTTAAACTAATTTTCAGAAACAGGAAACCATTGTGAACAAGTGGATTGTTTTGGGTTGTATGTAATTGCATTAACAAATCTGCTAATCATTTATCAACTTAAGAAAGATTTTGCACTTGAAAAGCGAGGGTGGGTACCTAATGGAAAATCCACACATATTTGTCAAATTTAAGTGGAACTTTTATTTTCCAAGCACTTATTATTTCTGCCATAAATGCAGATGTTGAAGTTTTCATTGATTTTAAATGATTAATAATTTTATGAATGCTACTTCAGTTTAATGGCGCTGAAACTGAGTGATATGGTTAGGAAATTATGCATATAAAAGTTACGAGGGAGGGGTTCTACATCTTTCAGTAGAAGTTTCTTATTTATAGACATTGGCCTTAATTTAACATCTAACTTGAAAATGTACATGATGTCTTGATATAATAATGATTAAGGAATGAAAATTAAATTCGTTAGAGCTTTGTCTCTCTCCTTTTTTTCTCACTGTGCAGATTATTTTTAAGATAGTTAACCATCATACTTTCCTAAACTTCACTAAAGAGTCTTCAGTTAATGAGAAAGTTAACAGTTTGGCCTAGTTACTTACACCTTCAATGAAGGCATGAGACATCCTTTGATACAACCTCTTTAGAAATGCAAGATTAAGTGCATTTCTTGGTTGACACGTGCTAATTTCTTCTTTGCTCAAGTGTTAGCCCCTAAAGACACATGTGAGATGCCTTTCTTCAAGCTGATTTGACTCAATTCTAGCGCCTTTAAGTTGGAAACCTGAAAGAAGATTTTTGAAGATATGGATAGATTACTTCCTATGAAAACACTTGCATGATTGAGTTGAGTATAAGGCACCAGAATGTGCGTATCAGGTTTCTACCTGGCACTCTTCAAGTTTGGACGTGGTGCTCTTTCATGTACTGCATTTAAAAAAATGTGTATGTTGAGTTTTCCTGCTGATACAGACTATTACACTCAAAGAAAGTGGGTGTGTAGCTCTATAAATTTTGATGATTCAAAAAAAGTTTTAAAAAATATTAAAACTTTTCTCTTAAAAAAGAAACCTTATTGGCCAGGCATGGTGGCTCACGCCTGTAATCCCAGCATTTTGGGAGGCTGAGGCAGGTAGATCACCTTAGGTCAGGAGTTCCAGACCACCCTGGCCAACATGGTAAAATCTCGTCTCTACTAAAAATACAAAAAAGTTAGCCAGGCATGGTGGTGCATGCCTATAATTCCAGCTACTTGGGAGGCTGAGACTGGAGAATCGCTTGAACCTGGAAGGTGGAGGTTGCAGTGAGCCGAGATCGTGCCATTGCACTCCAGCCTGGGTGATGCAGCGAGACTCCATTTCAAAAAAAAAGAAAAGAAACTTTATTTATAAGAATAAAGCATGATAGAAGCAATTTTTTTTTTTTTTTTTTTTGAGCCAGTATCTAGTTCTGTTACCCAGGCTGGAGTGCAGTGGCATGATCTCTGCTTACTGCATCCTCGACTTCCCAGGCTCAAGAAATCCTTCCCTCTTCAGCACCCCCAAGTAGCTGGGACTACAGGAGAGTACCACCAAGCCTGGCTAATTTTTGTATGTTTTTTAGAGACGGGATTTCACCATGTTGCCCAGGCTGGTCTTGAACTCCTGAGCTCAGGTGGTTAGCCCGCCTCAGCCTCCCAGCATGCTGGGATTATAGGCGTGATCCACTGTACCTGCTGAGAAGCAAATTCTTTATTATCTGTATATCTCACGGAGACCAGGCTATTACTGTCTCCTTTTGCGTTTTTTTTGTTTGTTTGTTTTGTGCTTGTGTAATAAAATGTGTTTGTTATGTAAATATGTACTGAGGTTAGACAATGGGGTTGGATCCTTGGGAAGAAACGGTGTGTACAGGATTTATTATTATTTACAAATTCTGCTTTACTAAGCGTAGAATTACAAACATTAGTTAGGATTGATTCAGCATCTCAAAATCATTTCCTATCATCCTGGCCATACTCTAAAAGATGTGAAGTGGTAAATGGATCGATGACATTCTAAGGTTGATGTCTTTTATCATGTAGCCACTGAATGTTATTGATTATCAACTGTGTTTTTCAAACTTTGATCTTGATGAACCACCCTTTATGATTTTGCTCATATGAGAACACGTATTATTTATTTAATGTTATCTTTAAAATAACTTTAAAAAATAGCTTACTTTTTAACTTTTCAAAAGGAAACTCTTATTACTACCATCACTATTATGTATTCAGCTGATTAATTTCTTATTATATAAAACTGTCTTTTTAAACTTCAAGTGAAAAATATGTCAATTTTTTAAAGTATTGCTTTTTTTCTTAAATTCTAAAGGCAAACTTCATATTGCTATCATAACTTACCAGTGAGATTTCTCTGTGGCAAATTAAAAATATATGTATCTATTAAAATAAAAAAAATTGAAATGTAAAAATCTATTTATGTGTAAGTGAGAATCACATAGCACACTATAGTGGGACCTAAATCAAACTGGGAAAGAGTGGCTGAAAGTGAAGATGGGCCACTAATGGAAGAGTGACCGATACTGGGTGCCACCATTGACACAGGGTTTTCTGTTAAAGCTTGGCAAGGGTTTGTTCCTACCCCGCACTATTCAGAGTCAAGCCTGCCATTCAGCTAAAGACGCGCCACGTGGGGTTTACTGTCCTCCTTTTTAAATATTGCCCTGGTTCCCTCTTGACGAGTCCCCTTATTAAGGGAAGGTGACCTCAACTTTTTAGGCCTGTAAGGATGCCGGCAGTAATGAATTTTTTATCTTCTGTGAGGCTTGCTCTAAATTGGATTCAGCATTATGCTGGTGCATATATGTAAAAAGATGACCAATTGATATTCAAATGTAATGAGGAGGAAGGTTTACTATTCACCATAGCCTCCTTTGTTTTTAGCCCTAGTAGGTTCTTTGCACTAAAACAATACAGCTTTCCTCTTCCCATCTGAAATCACTGTGTCTAGCGGGATAGGAAAGACATCTTTTCTAACCCAGAAATAAAATACAGTTTGTTCTGGTTTTCTAGTTTAATTTTTTTTAATGTGCCTAGAGATTTGGAAGTGAAGTCTTAAAAAAAAACAAAGTATTCCTTTTGAAACATGCAAATGTGTCTCTCCATCACCTAGGAAACTATTATGGGACACCCAAGCCTCCTAGCCAGCCAGTCAGTGGGAAAGTGATCACGACGGATGCCTTGCACAGCCTTCAGTCTGGCTCTAAGCAGTCGACCCCGAAGCGAACCAAGTCCTACAATGATATGCAAAATGCTGGCATAGTCCATGCGGAGAATGAGGAGGAGGATGACGTTCCTGAAATGAACAGCAGCTTTACAGGTAAAGGTCAGACCATGTTGCCCTCAATGGACCTGGGGAAGGGATGATGAGGAGGCTTTTGCATAGAGTTTTGAAAAGGATGCTGTTCTCAAGAGGGATTTTGTAGGGTCGCCAAAATTCAAACTTGGACCACACAGTGCTTGCAGAAGAGATGGTCCTTTCCCTGGTCTTCTTTTCATGCCCCTTTACAGGAATATTTTAACTTCACCAGAATACCTTAAAGGAGCTGGGGGTGAATGTATGAAGAAGAAAAACGAGAAATCAGCATGGTTTCTTTCTCTTCAAAATGATGTATGTATATAAATATCTGTATTTTGTTCATTGATTTTTTTGGGGGAGTAACTGGCAGCATCTCTATCATTATGGCTGATTGCTATGAAGCAAAATATGAGAATGTGTTTTATCAGTTTAATGTCAGTCGATGCTGTATAGAAGGCCAGCAGCATCCTTTTATATCTTTGAAAGCAGAGATATAATGGAAGGATATTATGTGTTCAGTTAAGTTACTCAAAATTGCTATATGCCTTAAAAGGGGGAAAGATGGAAAAGTAAAATTCTAACATTATAGCCTATATATGCATTCTATATTATATAGCCTATGTATTACTGACTATATTATATATATTTTATCTATATTCAGGGCTGTCTACCTCCGAGCTTAGGTATGTTGTATTTTATGAAGGGATTTTCAAAGACAAGGCCTTTGGGTAAGGCCATACAGGCTGAGTACTGCACACCTCCAGGGGGCACCATTCACAGGGTATGATGTGTGTTCCCTGAAGGGCAAAGATTGCAGTGAGCCGAGATTGCACCGCTGCAGACTAGCGTGGGTGACAGAACAAGACTCTGTCTCAAAAAGTATAAATAAAAAAATAAAAAAAAATAATAATAATGTTGTGTGTTCCTTGGGTTAGTGCAGTGACCCAGAAGAGCTCAAGAATGTTTTTTACTATGTGAGTATTTGACCTTACATAGTAACTCCAAATGTAACAGCTGAGTAAGATAGGAGTAACTTCAGTCTATAGTGTTGTGGATTAGAAGAACACCTTATTTCTTCTGTTCCTGTACTTAAATATTGCCTTTAATATTTTAGAGTTATAGCTATGAATAAGTTATCCACTTTCAACACATGAGATTATCCTCTCCCATCGTGGCCTTTTCTCACATTGCCATACTTTGGTCGTCGTTTGATTAGCATCAGCCCCAGTGAAGGTGGAGATGAGTAGACTGTTTTCCCCTGTGCTACGAACTCTAACAGAATATGTAGGAAAAGTTTGCTATTTATGAATGCTGTTTGCAACCTGTATGGGCCTCACTTAGGTTTTTTAAAATTTATTAACTAAGCTCAGAAGACTAAAATTTATCAAATGGAAATAAAATTTTTTGGATGAGTTTATTGTCATAGCAGTAGGATAGCCCAACATTTGTGCACGAAGTGTTAGGTAAAGACAAAGGAGATTTGTTTGTTATCCTGGCTTGGCTCTTGGTAGTCGTCTTTTTAGGAACGTTATGCCTAACTCATCCATGTGTAAAATGACTTGCTAGGATTGGATCATCTCTGAGTTTCCCCTTTTAGCTGTATGAATTTGACTCCCTGAAAATTTCTATTTTCTCGATTAGAATGGGTTAGGCCAGTGCCTGCCCTATAGTTGTAATATCTAGAAGCAATTTGCTACCTTGTACCAATGTTTTAATTGAAATCAGCTGGTTTCATTCATTTAGGAATCTTTCATCTGTTTATAGTGGCCCTTACCAAAATGAAAACAGATCATGAAAACATGTTAACATTTCTTTCAAACAATCTCATACTTTAATGCCTTGATATTTTGATAAAGAAGAATAGTAAATCATGGTATCACCTAAACCATAGTTGTGGTCACAGAAACAGAAGACTTTGGGGGTAGTGTGCAGTAAAACAGTTCTGCTAAGCAGATTGGGGGGTCCCCAAGAAGCTTGTATACCTGTATTTGTCCTCCATTTATTAAATAGATTTTTTGGTAGAAAGAAGGAGCAAAATAGAGGTAGATGACTGTAAGTCTAGATGCAATTTCCTATTTCTAACTACTATCGATCTCTCTCTCTCTAGAAGCCATGCCTCAGAAAATCTGACCCCATAAAATCCCCACTTGAAATCCTGGCATCTTAGAACAGCTTGTGGGCCCAGATCATCATTGCCAAAATCAGTCTGATAATTAGTTTCCACACAAAACAGAAAGCCAAGTGGCACCTGATTGTGTTCCTCATGTTCTTGTCTGATACCAAGAAGGCCAATAGGATGCACTGAGGAAAAAGTGGCCTTGAGATATACACGTGATGGGGCCTCTTCACAATGTATGGAGCATGTTGACTGTCCCCTCGCTTATAACACTACACCTGCGACAGTTGACAGTCTGTCATACACTAACTCATGCCAAATCTTTCAAATAATTAACACTACCCAGTCCATAAGTATGTGAAACTAGTGGTGTCAAAGCATTTTGTATTCTGAACCACATTAAATAGGAATCCACCAGCCAGTTTGCACATAGAGTGACAGTGGCATAATGAGGTGTTGGCTCCTGCTTGGGCCAGCTATGATAAAGGCATGAGCATCATATCAAAATGTCGAAATATTATGAAGCCATTAAAAATTATATTTACCAGGATATTTTTAATAACTTGCTGCTGTTTCTATCTTAGCTGCCTTTTGCTTGACTGTTTTGAAGAAGGTATGTCTCAATAACACGCCTAAGTAACGTTGGGACTGTTTGCAGACAAAAGATCAGGGAGCCTGTTGGCCAGAAGCATCCCGGAAAGGCAGCCCACCCCTCCTTTCTGCAGTCATTGATTAAGGCAGAAGCTGAGCAGTGAGCAGTCATCCCAGATGCTCACCATGGAACTGACTGAACACAAAGCAATGGGACAGTCTTCTACAAATTGTGCCCAAATTATGGACCTAAAAAGAGCCCTTGAGAAAGAGCACTTCCTATGTGGGCTTAATGAAGGTAGAGTTACACTGTTGGCCAAAGCACAGTTATATACACAAACAAAGACTTTTGCAAAAATACTGTGTTTATTAGAGACAACTTAGAAAGGGTGTAACAAGGGCCGGCACGGTGGCCCATGCCTGTAATCTCAGCACTTTGGGAGGCTGAGGCGGGTGGATCACCTGAGGTCAGGAGTTCAAGACCAGCTTGGCCAACATGGTAAAACTCCGTCTCTACTAAAAATACAAAAATTAGCTGAGTATGATGGCAGGTGCCTGTAATCCAACCTACTCAGGAGGCCAAGGCAGGAGAATCACTTGAACCCCGGAAGCAGAGGTTGGAGTGAGCCGAGACTGTGCCATTGCACTCCAGCCTGGGTGACAGAGTGAAACTCCGTCTCAAAAATAAGAAAGAAGAAAGAAAATGTGTAACAAATCACCACAACTAAAGAGTAACAGGTTCATTCATGAACACCTCTGAAAGACATCAAAACATTACTTAATCATGTTTCTAGGCTTTTTTCTTCCAATAATCCCTGATATTATTAAACATTAGGTTGCTGACACTTCTTTTTTGTTGGTAGAGAGTGATAAAGCATTGCTTTGGAATGTTAAGAGATACTCATTTCTATAAGAGCTAATATTTCTCAAGTATGGACTATATGGCAAGTATTTTGCTGAGTTCTTTATGCGTATACCAGGGAGGTCAAACACCTGGTCCAGTATCACAAAACCGGTGAGGGAGGGTCAAAGCTGCCACTGCAACCCAGAAGGTCTGATTCCACAGCCTGAGTGCACACCTACTATGCTATTTGTGTTTTAAATCAAGTTCATCAGCTTTATGGACCTCAAAGATTATGATTGGTTGTACACAGTGGGAGATACACATAAACCTAAAAGCATGTATAATTTAAAACGAGCTTCAGAAATCTTCTTTGACTTGGCTTATGTTGTTGAAGTCACCTTTAAAAGTCCCCAAGAGTGTGTGTGTGTGTGTGTGTGTGTGTGTGTGTGTATACATGCTTGGAAGCTTCTGATTTACTATGAATAAAAATGACATTCATGTTCACTTATGTTTTACAAACAATTTTTACGTGTATCCCATAAACCTCCTGAAAATCTTGAGAGAGAAGCAATGCATATATTACCTTCCCAGTTTTGCAGATGAGAACCCTGAAGGACTGTGTACCTGTTACACCACTGAACAATAAAACCAGGTTCCCTGTCTCCCCATTCCATCTTGTTCCAGTATTCCATTCTACCTGTCCTCTTTGGATTCACTGGTAACCTTTAGTAAGAAAGTGTTGGCTGTGCTCCTAAATCTTTGGTAAATTAAATGAAAGGTTTTGTTTCTTTGTTTGTTTGTTTGTTTGAGACAGGGTCTAGTTCTGTCACCCAGCCTGGAGTGCAGTGGCGCAATCACAGCTCACTGCAGCTTCAACCTCCCAGGTTAAAGTGATTCTCTCACCTCAGCCTCCCAAATAACTGAGACTATGGACAGGTGCCACTACACCCAGCTTTTTTTTAATTTTTTTTGTAGCGATGTGGTCTCACTATGTTGCCTAGGCTGGTCTCAAACTCCTGGGCTCAAGCACTCCTCCTTCCTCAGCCTCCTAAATAGCTAGGATTACAGGCACACGCCACTATGCCCAACAAAAGACTTTTTTGAAATCACAGCATGTGTCAGAGTCAAAGCCATGACTAAGGCTGTGAATTCTTGAGTCTGCCATGTGTCTGTGCCAGCAGCTCATTTTTGGACTTTCCATTTTCTTTGAGAGAATGAGATTCAGATTCTTTTGAGCTGAGAAGAAGATATGGAAAGCATATAAAATAAAAACAAATACTTGGATAATTTGAAGTAAGATCTCGTTGCTGGAGGGATTTTTTTTCCTCCAGGAAATTAAAATTACTGAGAGATTTTCCCAGAGAGCTAATATTCCCTTCATGCATTGTCTAGGAACATTGGCAGGACTTTTTTTTTTTTTTTGTAAACATGTGTACACTCAGTGTTAAATTGAGTGCATCTCATTTCATATGTAGTGGCTCACCCATTGGCACTACCCTTTTCCTGTTATATCCAGTTTCTATTAAAATAGGTTAATTAAAATTTTCAAATGAAATTATTCTTTGTCCTTATCATCCTGACAGTTTGCTGCCTCCTAATTGAGAAGGCTTTCACTGAGTTTGGACAGTTGTAGTTCTAATAAGAGATCTCAGTCCCAAGCACCCATTGAGCATGCCCCAGGTGCCAGGCACTTTGCATGTGTTAATTCTGTTCTCATGCCATGTACATTATGCCCATTTTACAGATCGAGAAATATGTGCTCAGAAAGGCAAAGCCACACAGCTAGAAGCAGACAAGACTGTGATCTCTGGTCTGATGTTATAACCTATCCTTTTTCTACCTATTTGTAACGTATTTGCAGGCTGGGGGACAGGTCTGGCCTGAAGACAAAATTAATCATAATTTTGATTAAGATAGAGGTACTTTTGCTGCTGGCAACTACCTACTGTGGCTCAGTATGTGCTAGACACTATTCTGAGTGCTTTATCCATTTAATCCTCCCCACAACCCTGTGAGGATTGTTTTTGTCCCCATTTTCCAGATAAGCAAGTGAAGGCACACAAGGTTCAGTACTTTGCCCACATTAGTAAATGGTAAAGCCAGGATTCAAACTCAGATAGTGTGGCTCCAGGGTCAGTGCCCATAATCATGACCTTTCATTTTTCACTGGTGTCATACTGCATTATTTTTTAAAGAAATTAAGATTGAAAACTTGGGAGATTTTACATAAAAATACAGATTTCCAGCTTGTCTTGAAAAATCAGAAGTTTGGCAAATGCAAGTCCACTCTCCTCCAGGGCAGAAACTGTCTGGCACTGAGTGCCCAGCTCCCTTCAGCCTAGACCCACTCTCTACACATCTCATTTGCATCTCTGGCCTGGCACTGGTGCACGGAGGAGTATGTAGCCGGAGATTGCACCACTCTCTGCTCATTGGCGGCCAGGCAACACCTGTCCTAGGAGCCGGAGGTTCTAGTGATTCTGGAACATGGCAGGTTCAAACCAAGAAGCAGGTAGAGTAATTCCCAACTGAAATTAGAACTTTTTAAACAACTGGTTTTCTACATCATTTTTTCTTTTAGTTCGTAGGAGAACTCTTAGTGTCTTTGTCTTTAAAATGTAGTTATTATACCACCTGAATATTCATCACCTGGGTACTTTAAAAGTGTGCATTTTGGAACCTTACCCCAAACCTGTTTTCTGGAGGACAGAGCCAGATATATGCATTTTAATAATCTCTCCAGGTGATTCTTTTATGCACTTAAGTGTGAAAAGTCTACCTTCCAAAGATACGCCAGAAATGAATATTTGTTGGCTTCTAGAGAATTAAAGGTGACTCCTTTAATTCTTGCCGGGTTTTGAATTTATTTTGTTATTGATTAGTAATTTCAAAATTGTTCTTCTATGTTGGCCTAATTCCTTTCTGTTCCCTTACTTATAGTTGGTCTATTAATCCACACTCTTGCATGCAAGTTGCAAAACTAACTCAAATTGGTTTAAGCAGGAAGGTGAATTTGGGGGTTCAAGCAATCAAAATGAAGGGCATCCTTGATTTCAGGTATGAAATCAGAGATCAGAGGCTCAGTCAGGGATATTAGATGACTTTCTTCATCTGTCACCTCTCCTTTTTTCTATGTAGGCTTAATTCTCTGGCAGGTCATGTCAAGCTATGTCAAGATGGCTGCCAACACCTGCCGCATGAGAACCTATTAGCAAATAGGATCCAGTCAAGTGACCACCTCTGGCTTCATGGTTCCAGTAAATCTTCCATGTCTGACATTCAAATTCGTTTGCCTTAGATCATGTACCTATTCCTGACCTAATAACAAAGACAAAAATGATAGAATACTCCTGATTGGCAAGGAATATGATGTGGAGCCAGGAGTAGGTTCCCTTCTGGACCATGTGGACCTGCAGTGGAGGGGAGCACCACAAGGATACCTGAGTTGTGCTAGCAGGAGAAGAGCAAATAGATGCAGGGCTGGGAATACCTACAGGCAGCCACCTCTAGGGTGGTACATTGTTGCTGGTGGTGGTGCTTTAGTCGGCTTGGCACGTCCTCCATCCAGCTTTTAGGTTACCTTTACTCTCATGTGTGTCATTGGGAGCTTCTCATCAGAGAAAGCTTTGAAAACAGCCTTTTATCATTCTTCAGTCTGTTTTTGCTAAATCAGAAATGTCTACAGAGTTACTGTGGGAGATAGATACCCTGATTATTCAGTTTTAAAGCCCCATGGAGATTGGCATTTAATATCATCGGCCTCTATAAAAATTCCACCAGAATGTCAACAATGCCATTTGGGGATATTTTGATGACATCGCCCCTGATGTTTCTAGTTAATAAGAAGGCAAGGAGACTCAAGTATTTCGAGCCTTCTTTTAAGACTCAAGTATATTAGTCCGCCCACATGATACTGTTCTGGGGGTAACTGTCTTGGTTTTCACAGGAACGTAACTTTTTCAAAAGAGGTTCCAATCTGAGTCACTGGTATAGCCGTCTCCATATTCTAAACTTTTTTATACGTTTCAGCTTAATTTACCATTCTTTGATCTTTGCCAGTGTCTACCAAAAATATTTATACAAATATAAAAATAACTTATAAAATCATTTATACAAGAATGGGTAATAATGCCACTGTGTCTGTGTTTTCACCCTGGATACTTTTTTGTGCCCAAACATCTTCTGAATAATGAAATCAAATGATACTATGGAATAAGGGTGCAGATCTATCTGTGTTTTGATGGCTTTATCTTAGTTTAAGAGTTTGAATCATGAATTGGTTTCTTCTTTGACATTTCCAAGATGATGAGCAATGTATTACTTGGGATTTTTTTCCCTTCTTTTTAAGTAAAATAAATTTCATTGATCATTTCAGTGCTTTCTAATTAAGGGACAGACATCTAAATAAAATAGAAGTAATAGTTAATGGCCAGGAATTAGGAAAGGATAACAGTGTTTAAGAATATAGATGTGTATAGTTGCGTACTTCCCGGGTATGGGGTATGATTGCTGAATACCTTTTTTTTCTCTCTCTCTCTCTTTCTCTCTCTGTCTCAACTCTTCACATGATTAAGCAGCCGATTCTGGTGAACAAGACGAGCACACTCTCCAAGAAACAGCGTTACCACCTGTGAATAGTAGCATCATCGCTGCTCCCATCACGGACCCTTCTCAGAAGTTCCCTCAATACCTACCTCTTTCTGCAGAGGATAATTTAGGTCCTCTACCTGAAAACTGGGAGATGGCCTATACCGAAAATGGAGAAGTCTATTTTATAGAGTAAAGTATACCATTATTTCTACCTAAATATCTCTCTCTTTCTTTTCCCTTCCTTCCCTCTGTCTAGCAGCTGCCAGTGTAAATTACATTTAAAGGATTGATCACCCACTGATGGTATTTTTTAATAAGGTTTAATAAGTTTTGCATAAAAAGGTAATTAATTATTATCTACTTATTGATTCTCAACAGTTTGAGGAAGCATAAGGTTAATCGTTTCCCTAAAGGTTTAGACAACTAAATTATGGTATATAGAAATTATGACATAATATTTAAAGAGCATATTTAACCATTAACAATAGTAAATATATTGCTTTTTTTTTTTCTTAATTGAACTGCAGTGTCCTTATTGTTTTAAGACTTCTTCATATATCCTGGATACAATTCCTTTATCATATATGTGATTTGTATGCATTTTCTCCAAGTCTGGCTTTTCTTTTCATTGTTTCAACTGTGTCTTTCAAATAGCAAAAATTCTTAATTTTGATAAAGTCTGATTTATCAGTTTTCTTTTTAGTCAGTTGTGCTTTTGCTGTAGTAGCTAGAAAATCTTTACCTAACACAGAGTCATAAATATTTTCATTTTTTAAATTTTGTGTTTAGGTCTGCAACGCTCAAGTTAATATTTTTACATGGTGCAAGGTGTGTATGAATTAGGTTTGAGAACAGACAGACAAGAAAATCTTTCAGATTTATAAAATGTAAATGCTAGCTTTTCTGAAAAGGAAAAAAAAAAAAATGCCTACATTTGAAACCATTCTGGAAAATCTAAGATAATGTGGTTTTCCTAACCAACAGTAGTCAGTTTTTAAATGCAGTATTTTGACTTTATTATCCTATCATTGAGATTCACCACGTTTTAACATACCACTAAGAAAGAAAAAGAAAATGGCTGATTAAATTTTTTAAAAAATAAAACCACAGATTCATCTATTATACTCGTATAGATTGAAATTGATCTACTGTTAAGTCAACAATAACAAAGGGGAGGATATTGCAGAAAACTATGAGAAGGATCTCAATTTTGCAAAATACACATGTATACACACATATCCTACATCTATTCTGTGTGTACATTTGTTTCTGTTAATATGTAGATCAAGTTCTAGACACAGAAAGTTCTTGAAGTATCTATTAACAGTTGGGTTGGAGTTAACTAAATAGCTTACTTTCTAACCACATTTTTCATTGGTATGGGTTGTGAATTTTTTATACTTTGTGTGTGTGTGTATACACACATTTATTTATTTATTTATTATTTATTATTTATTTATTATTTCCCTTCCTGAGATGGGGCCTCCCTGTATTGCCTGGGCTAGAGTGCAGTGGCATGATCATAGCTCACTGCAGCCTCTATCTCCTAGGCTTAAGTGATCCTCCTGCCTCAGCCTCCCAAAGCGCTGGGATTACAGGTTTGAGTCACCAAGCCTGGCATACTTAGCACATGTTTTATAATTAGAAAAAAACAATGAAAATTAGGTAGTATGATTTTTCTAAACATATGAGAGTTAGAGAAAAGTCTTGGATCTCAGAACACCCTCTTTGACAGCTGGGTGCAGTGGCTCACACCTGTAATCTCAGCATTTTGGGAGGCCAAGGCAGGGAGATCACCTGAAGTCATGAATTCTAGACCAGCCTGGCCAACATGGTGAAACTCCATCTCTATTTAAAAATACAAAAATTAGCCAGGTATGGTGATGCATGCCTATAGTCCCATCCACTTGTGAGGCTGAGGCAGGAGAATCACTTGAACCTGGGAGGTGGAGGAGGTTACAGTGAGCCGAGATTGCACCACTGCACAGCTTGGGTAACAGAGCAAGACTCTGTCTCAAAAAAAAAAGAAAAAAAAAGAATACCCTCTTTGAGAACCTACCCAGAAAGAGTTCTGAGATAAGTGAATTAGAGCTTCTGTGCTATTTTCCAGCCAGAGGAGGAGACAACCCATGTTTCTGTCTTCATGTTAATGACAAATGCTTTTTAAAGATAAGGATAAAAGAAGCAGTCTTTTCTTGAGAGTCAAGAAGTGTATTAGTTAAGAGCTCAACTAAAGGGTCATGTTGTTTCCATAATTTACAAGTTATTTGACCTTAGGAACTTGAGTTTACCTCTTGCATCTCAGCTTTCTATACATATATATAAAAGCAGGACATGAATATTATGAATTGTACCTACCTTGTCAGACTGTTGTAAGAATTAGAGGAGATAGAGAAGCTAAAGTTCTTGGGCTGGTAGTAATTAGTGATCACTATTGTTATTGTTACCATTTTCATCATCATTATCTGTGGTTATTCTGAGAAGTTTAAACATTGTTATAAAAATGGATGCCAGCCATAAACTCAGGATTTTTTACTTAGCTTTTGCAATAAATTGCCTTTGAAATTATGTCACATTAGTAAAGAACAATTATGCCGAGAAAAGGGAAGGATAATAGGTGTTCCTGGTACAGAATAATCTGTGAAACTCAGATTCTTAGAAAAGAATGTACCAGTAATTTTGTTCAAGATTGACTTGATACATTGGAAAAAGGGAAGTTGGATATCTTGATGGTTAGCGGGATGCTGGCCTCCTAAACTATGGCTGGCTTACAAGGGAATGTAGTGATTTGCCTGCTTTTTATAACTTAGCTTTTAGCTGATGTGAAGCCAGTGTTTCATTTACTTAAGGTTTAGTAGAAAACTTACGCAAAAATGTGGCTTATGGTAATTATGGGATTTGGGCTGCAACTATCAAATTTCATATATATTAAGTGATTAGATACATATCATTTATATTTTAGCCTAAATTATATATACTTGTTACTTTGTTTTCATGTGTTTTTCATTCCGAAAAACTTCTTTTTAGGATATCTTCCATTGAATAGCAAATTAAACCGCATTAGAACGAGATCTACCTTGTTTATGCATGTACGTGTGTGTACACTCACATGCAAATATATACACATTTGTTTTATAGTTTTTGGGAAATTGAAGAAATAGTAGAAATTTAAAAGAACATTAAAAAATCAAGCATGGATTTATAAACCTTTGGCATTGTATAGAAAACAAACATAAGAAGACTTTGAAAGGAAGAGCAAATAAGACAGACTGGCTAGGGAGCGTGGGATCAAAGGAATACTAGGTGGTGAGTTCCCTTTCTGTTTTACTTCATTTGTCCAGACTTAAAGCTAAAGAGCCAGCAACCCAGGAATGCCAACAGATAGAGGCAAATAAAGCCCTAATAAAAGCCTGCTCTCTCTAGCCAAAGGGTCAGGAAAGGGGCATCCTACAATACAGAAAACTTTTATCCGACAACCATTCTTCTCCAGCAACAGCACAGAAAAACCTGTGGTCCCACGCCCCAAGGGTAGAAGCTTAGACTTCTATCCTTGACAGGCTGTGTGATTAGGAGCTGAAACCTCCCTGCTGGGTGGCGTCAGAAAAGGCCAAGTGTAGAGCTGGCACTTTGCATCCAGGCAGTAAGGAAATTCCCCTTATTTCCACATAGATTTAGCGGAGACCACTTGAGGGAACTCAGGACTTCCACCCCACCTGCCAGTAATGAAACAACCTCTTCCTCTCCACTGGTGTGGTGTCAGAGGAGGTTTAGAGGAGAATCAGGATTTTTACCACCATCCAGTGGTAAAGAGCCCACCCTCTCCCTGAGGAGTCAGAGAGGCTAGCTTGGGAGCAACAGTGAGATAGTCCTTCCCCTCTCAGCCTAGCTGGTATCAACAAAGGCCTAGTGGGGAGCTCAAGCCACCATCCCCACCCAGCAGTAAGAAGGAGCCCATTCCCCTCTCCGGTGTCAACAAAAGCCAAATGGAGACCCCACCTAAAAGTAACAGATAGCCTCCTTTCCTCTTTTCAGCCATATTAGGAAAAGCCAATAGAAGGTTTAAGATCCAGACCCCTATAATGTAATACTGAAAATGTCCATGTTAATAAAAAAAATCACTTATTATCCTAAGAATCAGGAAGATATCAAAATGAGTGAAAAAAGGCAATGAGTAGATAGTAACACAGGGATAATAGCACTGTTAGAATTACCTAACAGATTTTAACGCAGCCATCATAAAATTACTTCAGCAAGCAGTTATACCATGCTTAAGCCAAATAGAAAAGTAGAATGTTTCAGCCCAAAATAGAAAGTCTCAGCAAAGCCATAGAAGATTTAAAAACAAATAGAAAATTTTCAACTGAAAAATACAATAGCCGAAACAAAAAGCTTAGTAGATAGATTCAACAGCAGAAGAGAGTGGGGACAGGAAAGAATCAGTGGACCTGAAAATAGAAATTACCCGATAAGAGGCCGGGCGTGGTGGCTCACGCTTGTAATCCCAGCACTTTGGGAGGCCGAGGCGGGCAGATCACGAGGTCAGGAGATCGAGACCACGGTGAAACCCCGTCTCTACTAAAAATACAAAAAAATTAGCCAGGCGTGGTGGCGGGCGCCTGTAGTCCCAGCTACTTGGAGAGGCTGAGGCAGGAGAATGGCGTGAACCCAGGAGGCGGAGCTTGCAGTGAGCCGAGATTGCGCCACTGCACTCCAGCCTGGGAGACAGAGCGAGACTCCGTCTCAAAAAAAAAAAAAAAAAAAAAGAAATTACCCGATAAGAACAATAGAGAGAAAATCAGCTGGGGGAAGAAAACCAACAAAGAAACAAACAGAGCTTCAGGGGCATTTGGAACAACAACAAAATCTCTAACATTTATTTCACTGGAGTCCCAGGGGAGAGAAAGTGGGTAGGACTGAAAAGAAAAGTACTTGAAGAACTAATGGTTGAAAATTTTCTGAATTTGGCAAAAGAAATAAACCTACAGATTCAATAAGCTGGCTGAACCCAAAGAAAACTACAGCAAGACACGTTCATAGGCAAATTTTTGAAAACTAAAACCAGAAAAACATTGAAAGCAATGAGAAATGACACCCTATGTGTATTAGTGAAACAAGTAAAATGACAGCATATTTGTCATCAGAAACAACAAAGGCCTAAAGGAAGTGGCATAGCATTTTTCTAGTGCTGAAAGAAAAGAAGAATTAACCCAGAATTCTACATCCAGTGAAAATAACCTTTAGGAATCAAGGGAAAATGAAAATATTCTTAGATGAAAGAAAGCTAAGAAAATTTGTTGCCAGCAGGCCTGCTCTCAATAAATGGCCAGAGGATGTTCTCTAAACAAAAAGAGAATTCTAAAACAAAACCAAAATTCTTTTTTTTTTTTTTTTCGAGACGGAGTTTTGCTGTCACCCAGGTTGGAGTGCAGCGGCGCGATCTCCATTCACTGCAGGCTCTGCCCCCCCTGGGGTTCACGCCATTCTCCTGCCTCAGCCTCCCGAGTAGCTGGGACTACAGGCGGCCGCCACCTCGCCCGGCTAATTTTTTGTATTTTTTTTTTTTTTGTAGAGACGGGGTTTCACCATGTTAGCCAGGATGGTCTCGATCTCCTGACCTCGTGATCCGCCCGCCTCGGCCTCCCAAAGTGCTGGGATTACAGGCGTGAGCCACCGCGCCTGGCCAAAACCAAAATTCTAAAAAAAACAAAACAAAAACAAAAACAGTGAGGAAAATAGAAGAATGGAGAAAGTAAAACTATAGATAAATAAAATACTTTTCTTCACCTTTTGAGTTTTCTTTTTTCCCATTTTTATTGAGATATAATTGGCATCTCTTTAAATTTTCCAAATTAGGTTTGCGTGTTGAAGCAACAATAATACTGTTTAATGTTTCTAAATGTGTGTAGAGAGAATATTTAAGATAATTTATTATAAGTGAGGCAGGGTAAAAGAATATCAATGGAGATAAGGTTTATCTACTTCAGTCAAAGTGGTAAAATGATGATGCCAGTAGACTATAAGATATATAAAATATATTTATAAATAATATATATATATAATGTGTGCATACATATGTAATGTAGTACCTAAAGCAGCCACTTATAAGCTATACAAAGGAGATATACCCAACAGTACTGTAGATATATAAAAATGGAATTCTAAAATATTCATGTAACCCACACAAAGGCCAGAAAAATAAGACAGAGGAAAGAAAAACAGAACAAAAAGAAAAATTACAAACAAAATGGAAGACTTAAGCCCTAACATATCAATAACTACATTTAATAAAGTGAACTAAATACAGCAATGTACAGATGGGGAATGGCAAAGTGAATTAAAAAGCATGACCTAATTGTGTGCTATCTATGATGCATTATTTCAAATGTAACAATATAGGTATGTTGAAAGTAAAGGATGGAAAAATATATCTTGCAAATGTTAATCAAAAGAAGCAAGAGTTGACATATTAATGTCAGATACAGTAGGAAAATCTCCAATAAGTGAGAAGCAAACTAAACAACATACTTTTAAATAATCTATGGGTCAAAGAGGAAGTCTCAGGGGAAATTAAAGATAAGTAAATAAATTGAACTGAATGAAAATGTAAATACAGCACATTAAAATAGGTGCAACACAGCCAAGGCAGTGATGAGAGGTGAATTTACAGCTCTAAACATATATATGAGAAAAAAGGAAAAGTCTCACATTAACAATCTAAACTCCCAACGCAAGAACCTGGAAAGAGAAGAATAACTTAAACTCAGAAAGATGGAAGGAAATAATAAAGATAAGAGGAGAAATCAATGATGTCAAGAGCTGAAAAACAATAGACAAAAATCAATGAAAGAAATAGCTGATTCTTCAAAAGGATTAAAAAAATTGAAGAACCTCTAATAAGATTTACAAAGAAAAAATGAGAGAAGACCAAATTGTCAATATTAGGAATTAAATAAGGAATCAGTATGGACCCTAAAGTCATTCAAGATAATAAGGGGTGGAGATTCCTCCTCTCTGGCCAGGGCATCCCTAAAAGAGAGAAGAATCAAATAAACACAATAAAAAATGATAAAGAGGATATCACCACTGATCCTACAGAAATACAAACTACCATCAGAGAACAGTATAAATACCTCTATGCAAATAAACTAGAAAATCTAGAAGAAATGGATAAATTCCTGGACACATACACCTACCCAAGACTATACCAGGAAGAAGTTGCATCCCTGAATAGACCAATAACAAGTTCTGAAATTGAGGCAGTAATTAATAAGCTACCAACCAAAAAAAGCCCAGAATCAAACGGATTCACAGCCAAATACTACCAGAGTTACACGGAGGAGTTGGTACCATTCCTTCTGAAATTGTTCCAAGCAGTAGAAAAAGAGGGTCTCCACCCTAACTCTTTTTGTGAGGCCAGCATCATCCTGATACCAAAACTTGGCAGAAACACACACACACACACACACACACACACACACACAACACACACACACACACACACACACACACACACACATATTTCAGGCCAATATCTCTGATGAACATCAATGTGAAAATCCTTAATAAAATACTGGCAAACCGAATCCAGCAGCATAGTAAGAAGATTATCCACCACGATCAAGTCAGCTTCGTCCCTGGGATGCAAGGCTGGTTCAACATATGCAAATCAATAAACATAATCCATCACATAAACAGAACCAATGTTAAAACCACATGATTATCTCAATAGTTGCAGAAAAGGCCTTCAATAAAATTCAACACTCTCTCATTCTAAAAACACTCAATAAACTAGATATCGATGGAACATATCTCAAAATAATAAGAGCTATTTAAGGCAGACCCACAGCCAATATCATACTGAATGGGCAAAAGCTGGAAGCATTCCCTTTGAAACTGGCACAAGACAAGGATACCCTCTCTTACCACCTAGAAGTTCTGGCTAGGGCAATCAGGCAAGAGAAAGAAATAAACGGTATTCAAATAGGAAGAAAGGAAGTCAAATTATCTCTGTTTGCAGATGACATGATTGTACATTTAGAAAACCCCATCGTCTCAGCCTAAAAACTCCTTAAGCTGGTAAACAACTTCAGCAAAGTCTCAGGCTACAAAATCAATGTGCAAAAATCGCAAGCATTCCTATACACCAATAGTAGCAAAACAGAGAGCCAAATCATGAGTGAACTCCCATCCACAATTGCTACAAAGAGAATAAAATACTGAGTAATACAACTTAACAAGGGATGTGAAGGACCTCTTCAAGGAGAACTACAAACCACTGCTCAAGGAAATAAGAGAGGACACAAACAAATGGAAAAACATTCCATGCTCATGGATAGGAAGAACGAATATTGTGAAAATGGCCATACTGCCTAAAGTAATTTATAGATTCAATGCTATCCCCATTAAGCTACCATTGACTTTCTTCACAGAATTAGAAAAAACTACTTTAAATTTCATATAGAACCAAAAAAAGAGCCCATGTAGCCAAGACAATCCTAAGCAGAAAGAAGAAAGCTGGAGGTATCATGGTATCTGACTTTAAACTATACTACAAGTCTACAGTAACCAAAACAGCATGGTACTGGTACCAAAATAGGTATATAGACCAATGGAACAGAACAGAGGCCTCAGAAATAACACCACACATCTACAACCATATAACCTTTGACAAACCTGACAAAAACAAGAAATGGGGAAAGGATTCCCTATTTAATAAATGGTGTTGGGAAAACTGGCTAGCCATATGCAGAAAACTGAAACTGGACCCCTTACTTACACCTTATACAAAAATTAACTCAAGATGGATTAAAGACTTAAACATAAGACCTAAAACCATAAAAACACTAGCAGAAAATCTAGGCAATACCTTTTGAAGACTTCATGACTAAAACACCAAAAGCAATGGCAACAAAAGCCAGAATTGACAAATGGGATCTAATTAAGCTGAACAGCTTCTGCACAGCAAAAGAAACTATCATCATAGTGAAGGGACAACCTACAGAATGGGAGAACATGTTTGCAATCTATCCATCTGACAAAGGGCTAATATCCAGCATCTGCAAGGAACTTAAACAAATTTACAAGAAAAAAACAAGCCTTTCAAAAAGTGGGCAAAGGATATGAGCAGACACTTTTCAAAAGAAGACGTTTATGTGGCCAACAAATATATGAAAAAAAGCTCATCATCACTGGTCGTTAGAGAAATGCAAATCAAAACCACAATGAGATACCATCTCACGCCAGTGAGAATGGCAATCATTAAAAAGTCAAGAAACAGGCTGGGCGTGGTGGCTCATGCCTGTAAGCCCAGCACTTTGGGAGGCTGAAGCAGGCGGATCACGAGGTCAGGAGATCGAGACCATGCTGGCTAACACGGTGAAACCCCATCTTTACTGAAAATACAGAAAATTAGCCGGGCGTGGTGGTGGGCGCCTGTAGTCCCAGCTACTCGGGAGGCTGAGGCAGGAGAATGCTGTGAACCCGGGAGGCAGAGCTTGCAGTGAGCCGAGATGGCGCCACTACACTCCAGCCTGGGCGATAGAGTGAGACTCTGTCTTAAAAAAAAAAAAAAAAACAAGAAACATTGGGAGGCCAAGATGGGCAGATCACGAGGTCTGGAGATAGAGACCATCCTGCCTAACATGGTGAAACGCCATCTCTACTAAAAATACAAGAAACTAGCTGAGAGTGTTGGCACGAGCCTATAGTCCCAGGTACTCAGGAGACTGAGGCAGGAGAATTGCTTGAACTTGGGAGGTGGAGGTTACAGTGAGCTGAGATCATGTCACTGCACACCAGCCTGGGCAACAGAGCAAGACTCCGTCTCAAAAAATAAATAAATAAATAAATAAAAAGTCAAGAAACAACAGATGCCAGAGAGATGCTTTTACACTGTTGGTGGGAGTGTAAATTAGTTCAACCATTGTGGAAGGACAGTGTGGCAATTCCTCCAGGATATACAGCTAGAAATACCATTTGACCCAGCAATGTCATTCCTGGGTATATACCCAAAGGAT
>NW_026652279.1:7128812-7181536 GCF_009828535.3 Hylobates moloch | reverse complement strand
TACTACCCAAAGCAGTCTACACATTCAATGCAATCCCTATCAATATTTTTAAAATGTCCATACTACCCAAAGCAGTCTACACATTCAATGCAATCCCTATCAATATACCAAAGACATTCCTCACAGAAATATAAAAAACAATTCTAAAATATATATGGAACCACAAAAGACCCAGAATACCAAACATATCCTGAGTAAAAGAATAAAACTGGAGGAATCACATTACCAGACTTCAAATTATAGTACAGAGATATAGTAACCAAAACAGCACAGTACTGGCATGAAAGCAGACACATAGACCAATGGAACAGAATAGAGAACCCAGAAACAAATCCATACATCTACAGTGAACTCATTTTAGACAAAGGTGCCAAGCACACACATTGGGGAAAGGATGATCTCTTCAATAAATGGTGTTGGGAAAACTGGATATCCATATGCAGATGAATGAAACTCTCCCATATTTGTCTCCGTATACCAACGTCAAATCAAAATGGATTAAAGGCTTTAATCTAAGACCTCCAACTATGAAACTACTAAAAGAAAACATTGGGGAAACTCTCTAGGACATGGAAGTGGGCTAAGATTTATTGAGTAATACCCCATAAGCACAGGCAACCAAAGCAAAATGGACAAATGGAATCACGCAAAGTTAAAAAGCTTCTGCACAGAAAAGGAAATAAGGTGAGGAGACAACCCACAGAATGGGAGAAAATATTTGCAAACTGTCCATCTGACAAGGGATTAATAATGAGAATATATAGGGAGCTCAAACACCACTATGGAAAAATCTAGTACTCTGATTGAAAAATGGAGGAAAGATCTGAGTAGACATTTCTCAAAAGAAGACTCCAGATGGCAGATAGATAAGTGAAAAGGTGCTCAACATCACTAATCATCAGAGAAATGCAAATCAAAACTACCATGAGTGATCTTACCCCAGTTAAAATGGGTTTTATCCAAAAGACAGGCAATAACAAATGCTGGCGAGGATGTGGAGAAAAGGAAACCTTCTCACACTGTTAGTGGGAATGTAAATTAGTGTAACCACTATGGGGAACAGTTTGGGGGTTCCTCAAAAAAAAAATAGAAAACAAAAAACTAAAAATAGAGCTATCACATGATCCAGCAATCCATTGCTAGGTATATACCCAAAAGAAAAGAAATCAGTATATTGAAGAGATGTCTGCACTCCCATGTTTATTGCAGGACTATTCACCTTAGTCATGATTTGGAAACAACCTGAATGTTCATCAACAGATAAATGGATAAAGAAAATGGAGTCCATATACCCAATGGAGTACTGTTCTGCCATAAAAAAGAATGAGAACCAGTCCTTTGCAACAACCTATGTGGAACTGGAGGTCATTATGTTAAGTGAAATAAGCCAGGCACAGAAAGGCAAGCTTCACATGTTCTCACTTATTTGTGGAAGCTAAAAATTAAAACAATTGAACTCATGGAGATAGAGTAGAATGATGGTTACCAGAGGCTAGGAAGGGTGGTGGGGTGGTGGTAAGGGGGAAGTGGAGATGGTTAATGGCTACAAAAAAATAAAGAATGAATAAGATCTGGTATTTGATAGCACAGCAGGGTGACTGTAGTCAATAATAATGTAATTGTACATTTAAAAATAATTAAATGAATATAATTGAATTGTTTGTAACACAGAGAATAAATGCTTGAGGGAGATGGTCACTCCATTTACCCTGATGTGATCATTACACATTGTATGTCTGTATCAAAGTATCTTCTATACCTCATAAATATATGCACCTACCATGTACCCACAAAAATTTAAAATTTAATAAATAGCAAGTGTATATCTATATACTAGCAATGAATACTTGGTCACCAAAATCAAAAATAAAATATAAAGTTGCTCAAAAAAAAAATACAGGTGTCAATCTAACAAAACATATATTGGATCTTATATGCTGTAAACTATAAAATGCTAATGAAAGACATCAAAGAAGTTACTTATAAATGGAGAACATACTTAAACATGTACATGAATTTTTATAGTAAATTTGTCCAAATAGCCAAAAACTAGAAATGATCCAGATGTCTTTGAGTGGTTAGACAGGCTGTGATGCATTAATTTCACGGAATACTACTCAGCAATAGAAAAAATTGATTATTGATATATACAGCAAACTTGATGAGAATTACGCTGAGTGGAAAAGCCAATCATAAAGTATTACATACATTGATTCCATTTATATAACATTCTTTTTAAAATTATTTTTATTTTTATTTTGTTTTGAGACAATGTCTCATGGACAGACAGGAAGACTCAGAATTGATAGAGATGTCAGTGCTCCCCAAATGGATATACAGATTTAATGTAATTTCTGTCAAAATCTCAGTCTTTTTGTAGATACGGACAAGTTTATTCTAAAATATAAATGGAAAGGCAAAGGAAAGAGAATAGCTGAAACAATTACGAAAAGGAAGAATGAAGTCATAGTAATTAGTCTGCTTGATATCAAATGTAGTAATTTACATTATTGTGACTTTATTATATAGTCACAATAATAAAGATCGTGTGGTGTTGGTGAAAGAATAGACTCATAACTTAACGGGACAGAAGGTAGAACCCAGAAATAGATCCACAAGTGTGCCCAACTGATTTTTGACAAAAGCAATTCAATTTGAAAGCAATCCAACGGAGGGCAGATAGCCTTTTCAGTAAATGGTCCAGGAGCAAGTGGACGACCAGAGGCATGTAACCTAACCTCCACCTAAGCCCCACACTTCATACCAAAAAATTAACCCCGAATAAATCAGAGACTGAAATGTAAAACATAAAACAATACAACTTTTAGGGAAACAAAAAAGCAGAAGATTTTTGAAATACAGGGCTAGGCAAAGAGACATCAAAAGCAAGATCCCTGAGAAAGAAAAAATGATAAATTTGACATCATTAAAATGCAAATTTTTTGATTTGTGAAAGAGTCTGACAGAGGATGAAAGGACAAACTACAGAGAAAATGTTTACAGACTGCACACCTAAAAAAGGACTGGTATGTAGAATATACAAAGGACTCTCAAAACTCCAGAGTGAAAAGAAATATCAAACCATTCATTTAGAATGTGAACTAAAGACAGGGACAGAGGGACAGACATTTCACTGAAAAAGGTATATAGATGGAAGATATGCACATGAAAAAATTAGTTCAGCCCCATTAGCTCTAGGGAAATGGAAATGAAAATCACAATGAGATGTCATTTGCTTATTAAGATGGCTAAAGTAAAAAAGTAGTGACAACACTAAGCGATGGTAAAAATTGAGTGAAACTGGATCTCTCATGCATTGCTGTTGGGGTTGTCCGGCATTCTAGAAAACAGTTCCTAAGAAACTAAGCATGCAGCTCATACCATCCGGCAGTGGCACACATGATCATTTATCCCAGAGAAGTGAGCACTTAAATTCACACAAAAACATGTACATGAATGTTTATAATAACTTTGTCCAAATAGCCAAAAACTAGACATGATCCAGATGTCTTTGTGTGGTTAGACAGGCTGTGATACATTCATTCCATGGAATACTACTCAGCAATAAAAAGAATTGATTATTGATATATACAACAATCTTGATGAGAATTATGCTGAGTGGAAAAGCCAGTCATAAAGTATGACATACCATGATTCCATTTATATAACATTCTTTTTAAAATTATTTTTATTTTTATTTTATTTTGAGACAGCCTCTCACTCTGTCGCCCAGGCTAGAGTGTAGTGGCACAATCTCTGCTCACTGCAACCTCTGCCTCCTGGGCTCAGGTGATCCTCCTACCTTAGCCTCTCCAGTAGCTAGGACCACAGGTGTGCACCACCACACCTGGCTAGTTTTTTTTTTGTATTTATTTGTAGAGATGGCATTTCACCACATTGTCCAGGCTGGTTTTGAACTCCTGAGCTCAAGCAATCCGCCTGGCTTGACATTCCAAAGTGCTGGAGTCACAGGCGTCTACCACCATGCCCCGCGCTATATAACCTTCTTGAAATGACAAAATTATAGAAATAGAGGACAGATTCGTAGTTACCAGGGATTAAGAAGAGGGTTGGGGGGAATGGTTGGAAGGGAACCATGTGTGACTGTAAAAGGGCAACATGACAGACCCCGGTGATGATGAAAATGTTTTGTATCTTGACTGTGTCAGTATCAGTATCCTAGTTGTCACGGTATACTATAGTTTTGCAGGATGTTATTATTGATGGGTTCTAGGTAAAGGGTGCGTGGGATCTCTCTATTCTTTCTTTTAACTGAATGTGAATCTACAGTTATTTTTGGTTTAAACACAGTTTTTCTTAATCCTGCATAATCTCCTCTCCTAACAATGATCCTTTTTACTATCTTACTGTGTAGGAGTAGTGCAGACTGTGGATTCTAGTGCAAAACTCTCTGCGTTTAATTCCCAGTTCTGTGATGTCTCAGCAGGGTATCCTTAGACAAATTGCTTTACCTTTTTATTATCAGTTTTCTCGTTTGTAATATGGGGAGCAATAATTTTAATGCTAATAATACTTCTCTCATAGGGTTATTGTAAGAACAGATTCTGGCAGTCATACGTGGTCACATTAAGTAGGATTGGTGGTGGTAATGGTGGTGGTTGCTATATTACCTTTTGTTATTTTTATTTTAACACAGTTGATATAATGTGTATACATTTGCAGATTCTGTTTTTCTCTTAAGCCATTTTTTTAACAATTAATAAGATTTGAATCAAAAATAAAGAACTTTGGCAATCCCTCTTCCCTGCCAACTCCCAAATTTACAACCGAAATGTCACAGTTCAAAAAAAGTTTTAAGTTACTGCCTGAACTTAATTTTTAAAAAACTTCTTGTTTTCATGTCTAGTTTGTAGCCAGAACTACTGGACTGGAGTTGTTTGCCCCACCCGCTTAGCTGCATGGTGCCCTGGGGGCTCAAGCAGAACTTTGTCCCAGCCACTGCTTTGGGAAGCACAAAGGCTGAATGCTTCCAGCCATTCTGGTGACATTTCTAATATGATTGAATGGCAATATCCTTAGGAATGTGTCTCTACACCTTCAAATCACCATCTGTTGAAATACTTCATCTAGAATTGAACTATACCTCTTCAAAGGCAGTTGAGTGACATGTTTAGCCTCTCCAAGCTTATCCTTGGTCCAGATTCTATTTATGACGAGTAATTTGGGGCTGCCTTCATTATGTCCAAAGCATAATTTAGGACATTGTGATTTAATGATGTGTATTGGTAGTTTGGAGTGATTTATGTGAATTGAGTAGTTTCATGCTGTCATGAGAATTCTTATGTAATATAATGAATGAAATAGCAGCCCTCTTTGTGAGTTTCAGCATCCAAGATTCAAATCATAGACAAATTTAAAATAAATTGAAGTTTTCTCTGTGGCAAATGCAAAGTCTAAAATAATCTAGACAAGTGTAGATGGTATAGGCAAGGATTATCATTTGTAACTTATTTTTCAAAAATAAAACGGTATTACTTTTTAAGCTTCCAGTAATTGAATAATCACATGTTAGGTAAGTAAAAAGCATACCTAAGACCCTCCCCAAGCCATTTCGTAATTCTAAACTCAGGCTCTCTTCTGGTTTGGATTTGCTGTTGGAAAGCATCTTTGTTGTGGTTAAGGAAGAAATATTCAAGTGTGTGTAATTCCGTCATTGGGCTTCTTGCTTTTTTTTTTCCAAACAAAATATCTTATTTTTGTTTCTGGATTGCAGCCATAACACGAAAACAACGTCTTGGTTAGACCCTCGGTGCCTGAACAAGCAGCAGAAGCCTCTGGAAGAGTGTGAAGATGACGGTAAGGGGCCAGGCAGTTCTTGGGTTAAGTGAATTGGGGGCACTGTTCACATGTGCAAATTTTAAAGAGTCGTAGCCAGGTCAGTCAGGCCTTAGGTTGAGTTTTTAAAAGGTAATGCAATTTCTGCTAAATGGACTGTGGTTTACAAAAGCAGGAAGAAAGTCAGAATTGTTTCAAGAGAAGAATTTGTTTACAGATAAAGACAGATGCATACTAATATCTCCATTAGAAGCAGAAGAGTTAGAAACTGTTCAAATGAAGATACATCCTCTGTCTTCAGGAACTTAGAGAAAATTCTAGAAAGTCTCTAGGAATAAAGAAACCAAAGATGCTCTGGTCACTCACACGTTCTCAGGTTTAATCCTATCTTATAAAAGTCTTGGCCGGGCGCGGTGGCTCACACTTGTAATCCCAGCACTTTGGGAGGCCGAGGCGGGCGGATCATGAGGTCAGGAGATCGAGACCACGGTGAAACCCCGTCTCTACTAAAAATACAAAAAAAAATTAGCCGGGCGTGGTGGCGGGCGCCTGTAGACCCAGCTACTCGGAGAGGCTGAGGCAGGAGAATGGCCTGGACCCGGGAGGCGGAGCTTGCAGTGAGCCGAGATTGCGCCACTGCACTCCAGCCTGGGCGACAGAGTGAGACACTATCTCAAAAAAAAAAAAAAAAAAAAAGTCTTGGGGGAAAAGTTGGGAGTTTTTCTTGAACTCTATATATTTCACATACTTCCCTAGTCTTGGAGGTAGGGGAAACAGATCTAGACATGTTTGAGAATCTCTGTGTGACTTGCAGTATACCCACAATATGTAGTAAGTGTATTCTTTTGAGACAGAGGTTGAGGTGTTACCTAGAGCACCACTCTCCCTGTTAATCTTGGAAATGAACTAACTGGCTGTAAGAGCTTTTGTTGAAAAAGTTCATTTCAAGGCTTTGGGTTTTCTAATTACTTCTCCAAAATGAAAAAAAAAAAAAAAATTAAAACAGAGCTAGTGTGTCCCTTTTCAGTACACCAACGTCTATCCCAAGTTCTACCAAAATTATTTTTTGGTGTGGAAGAATTAAAAGGGAAATGGTTTGCTTCGCTCTGCTTTGCTACTCATTATTCAATTCTGGCATGTGAATTAGTAGTATAATTATTAAATATGTGTTTTACTGTAAGATAACAGAACTTTATTATTTGTCCTATAGTGCAGAATTGTTGTATACATAAACTTGAAGATTTTTTGAAAATGCAAGGCAGTGTTTTAAAGTATAATACTGTCAAAACCTTGTACTCCATGATCCTTCTGTTATTCATGGTTTGCAGATTACTTTAAATGACATAGACTATTGTGTCGGTATTTATCTGAGTTACTTCAAATGGAAACAAAAGTCCTTCTAACTTAGGAGGCATGACCAAGATGCTTGTTTTGTTTTTGTTGCTTTGTTTCATTCCTGAAGAAGGAGTAGAACAGGTTCATTCAGCTCTGGTATTTTGCATGCTTGGGAGATAATGGACTGTACTGATTATTTCAGTATTCTGTTTAACATATAATACTGGTTAAGTATCCCTGATCCCAAAATTTGAAGTCCAAAATGTTCCAAAATTGGCCAGGCATGGTGTGGCTCATACCTGTAATCCCAGCACTTGGCGAGGCTGAGGCAGGAGGATCACTTGAGCCAAGGAGTTCAAGACCAGCCTGGGCAACATAGTGAGACCTTGACTCTACAAATAATAAAACAAAAATTAGCTAGGCGTGTTGGCATGTGCCTGTGGTCCCAGCTACTTGGGAGGCTGAGGCAGAGGGATCACCTGAGCCCAAGAGTAGGAGGCTGCAGAGAGCTGTGATTGTGCCACTACACTCCAGCCTGGTTGACAGAGAGAGACCCTGTCTTAAAAGAAAGAAACAAAACAACAACAGGCTCCAAAATCCAAAACTTTCTGAGTGTCACCATGATGCTCAAAGGAAATGTTCACTGGAGCGTTTTGGATCTTGGATTTTCGGATTAGGGATGCTGAGCCAGTAAGTATATTATACAAGTATCTCCAATCTGAAAATATGCAAAATCTGAAACCCTTTTGATTCCAACCATTTTGGATAATGGCTACTCAACCTGAACATAAATAACCAGTTTTCAAAGATCAGAGCATAAAACACATTCAACCCTAAAACTTCATGGAACAATAATCATTATTTGATGCCTTATGATTTTGAAAGCAATTTAGGCACTCATTACCATAGGGTCTTCAATGTCAATATCCCTTTTGTAATTATTCTGGGAACGTATGAAAATGCCTGTTAATACAATATTATAAGTGATAGAATACTGCAATAGCTTTTTCTGAGAAAAACTGTACATAGAATAAAAGTATTGAATGGAATTGACATTTTTGTTACCAAATCTAGTAATTTTTAATTCTTAAAATTCTCATCTTTTTGTGTTAATGTTGTTTCCTTTGGAACAAGAATGTATTCATACCAAATGCAGTTAGTTTATAATTATCTCTTTAATATTAGAATTCATATATTCTGTTTCTGGTAGAAATTCTGTGTATATCTGTGTGCCTGTACACACAAACAGTATAAATATATAATCAGATTATGGTAAGTATCAATTTGCATTTTCTGTTGCCAGTTAATGCAAAGCTGCCTTGTTATTATTTATAACACAAAGCAGAAAAACATATTGGTTGCAAATATTGTCCCCGTATTTCTTTCTGTTCTCTGTAGGTCATACATATGGTGTGTAACAGTATAGCATCGTACTTAATTATTGTAAAGATTTGATATGTTCTACTTCCTATCTCAGAAAATTGAGAAACTGGTTTGAGATTTTGATGTTAATGAATGACTCCTGTCATTGCTGTGTCCAGTTCAGTTAGAAGCCCTCAATGTTGCCTTTGAACTCCAGGCCAATATTGTAATCCATCTGATTGATAATGTCAACGGTTGTCTCAAGGAGACTTTAACTCAGTCATATTAAAACCATTAAAACTGATTATCTTTCCCCCCAAATTACATAATATACAAAGTGTTTCCTGTCTCCATTCATGGTAAATTTATGCATACTCAAAATTCCCCGTTGATATATCAGTTTTCTTCACACCTATTTCTAACCCGTGAACCAGCTGAATTCACTTGGCATCCTAAATATCTCTTGGATCCATTCACTGTTTTTTTCACCGCATCTACCATTCTCATCTGGGATCATGCTCATCTCCCATACAGACTCTTTTCACTCTCCTTTTTATGTTGCACTCTGAGAAATCTTTTAAAATGTAAATGTGATGATGTTATCGCTGACAACCTCCACGGGGTCTGCTTAGGAAATGCCAGGTCCGTAGGTTGCTTCTCTGAGCCCTGTGTGGCCAGCCTCTCTAGGTTTTCTCACACTATTTCATTGCTCTCTGCTCTTCATCATCCCCACTAGTCCTCATTGAATTCCTGCCTCATGTCAGTTAACTGTGCATTTCTCTCTTAGAATACCCTTACATTTCACAATAGTTATTGAATACTTTCTGTATGTCACGTGCATCCTAGGTATTCGAATGTGTCAATGAATATAACAGACTTTAAACTTTGCATATCCTTCAGGTTATACTTCAGGGAATTTTTCCATGACTTTGCCCCCAAAGATATGATTAGGTCACTCATTTATCTTACTCTGTTGAGAACTTATCATAGTTTTAATTTTAGTTTTATTTGTGTGAGCTTTGGATTTGTCTCCTGTTCTGGAAAAGTAGAGATGTCTGATTGTGTTTTTTGAGATGGAGTCTCGCCCTGTTACCCAGGCTGGAGTGTGGTAGCATGATCTCTGCTCACTGCAACCTTTGCCTCCCTGTTCAAGCGATTCTCCTGCCTCAGCCTCCCGAGTAGCTGGGATTACAGGTGAGCGCCACGTGCCTGACTAATATTTTGGATTTTTAATAGAGTCAGGGTTTCACCATGTTGGCCAGGCTGGTCTCGAACTCCCGACCTCAGGTGATCCACCCACTTTGGCCTCCCAAAGTGCTAGGGTTACAGGCATGAGACACCACGCCTGGCCCCTGATTGTATTCATTTTGATATGTCACCTGGCACAGTGACTGGCATGTCATAGGTCTTGATAAATAACTACTGAAGAAGTGAACAAATGCTCCCAAAGACATTAGATAATGTCCAAATGGGCGTTTTCACAGATGACTTTGTGTAAATTAGATTCTCCTTTTAAGAAACGGTACCAATCAAAACTTACCGTTGGCGGTGGGATCATTTTTTTTTTTTATTATTATACTTTAAGTTCTAGGGTACATATGCACAACGTGCAGGTTTGTTACATATGTATACATGTGCCATGTTGGTGTGCTGCACCCATTAACTCCTCATTTACATTAGGTATATCTTCTAATGCTATCCCTCCCCCCTCCCCCCTCCCCCCACCCCACAACAAATCAAGAGTTTACAAGGTGTCTAGGCCCATGTTGGTTATTTAAGTGAATCATTGATTGATTGGTTCATTCATTCATTCATCAAGAAATATTTAGTACCTAACTTGTTCAGAAAGCTACACTGGGCACCGAGCCTGTTGTGGTAGTGAAAACAGGCTCAATCCCTGTGTTTGTGAAGCTTATAGGAGCCACTTGCCCTGACCCTGGGGAAACATTATGTATGAAATGATTTTTGTGTGTTCTCCCGTGTTTTCTTCTCAATAATAATAAAATGTTTTACTGACAGCAAGAGGACAAGGTCAAGAACAGAAAGGATTTGGACTTGTTTTGCTCCCTGAAATTTTTGAGGACATTTTAATTCTAATATTTCTGAGCTGCTTGACTTAGAAAGCGTGTGTGTGTGTGTGTGTGTGTGTGTG
Source organism: Hylobates moloch (assembly GCF_009828535.3). Classification (NCBI taxonomy): domain Eukaryota; kingdom Metazoa; phylum Chordata; class Mammalia; order Primates; family Hylobatidae; genus Hylobates; species Hylobates moloch. The sequence continues at coordinate 7,170,891 of NW_026652279.1, read as the reverse complement.
TGTGTGTGTGTGTGTGTATGTGTGTGTTTTCTCACAAAGCCAGTAAAATGCCTCCCAGCACTCCTTCAGGGCAGGTTTCAAGGCTTTCTTCTTTGATATATTTTATCTTAACATAATTCATCTTTCCAGCTCCTTTTTGAAAGACATCAAAGTTAGCTCATTATACAGTCTGCACTTTCAATTTGACCTCACCTTCCATTTTTCAAGCCAGCACTGTTACTTGTAAGTTAAATAATGCTTTAATTGTGAGTATAATTGCCTCACTGATTAGAGGATTATTGAAGGATTAAAAGGACTGATAATGAAAGGTCTAACAGCTTTGTTTACTCCCAATAAGGTCTGTAATAAGTGACTTCCCACTTAAGAACATTGAAACCGCAAAGGTATTTGTCATCTTTTACAACCAATCAAATCCTATTTTGACATGCAAGGAAATGAGCCATGTAATTATTTTGCCAATATATCAGCTCTTCCCGTTTTGTGATTTACACTGAGGTCGCAAGTTTACTATCCAAGCCAATGAAATAAGCCACAATGCAGGTAAGGACGAACTAGAGTGATGTGTTTGCTGCTGTTTTCCTGAGGAGATTTCCTTTCTTGGTGCTGGTGTCTGAATTTTGCTTTCTCTCTTTTCTGTCTCATTCCTGCTATTCCTTTGGAGAAGAAGGGGTACACACCGAGGAGCTGGACAGTGAACTAGGTAAACCCTCCCTGCCTGCTGCTGCTGCATGACACGTGCATGGCATGGCCTGCATGGTTTTCTTCCCCAGTGAATTGCTTAATCCCTCTGCTTCTTTAGTTTGCACTCCTCCAATTATGATTTTCATTCTAGCTTATCCAGGAAAGGTCAGTCTTACAACCTGTGTGTCTGACTGCAGGCATGACACAGAGTTGTAGTACATTATGTTTACAAAGAAAATGTCTGACTGAACAGAGACTAGAATGAGAGTTAGCAAATTGGTAATGCATAGGTCTTGTAAAGTGAGGATTGGGAAAGAACCAAAGAGATGCCCGCTGGGTCCCTTGAACTTCCGCGTAACCTGTCTCAGTCTTATTTCTTTATTTGTTTAGTGCGGATGGTTATTTGGGTAATACAAAAAAGCCAAGCAGAACAAACAAAAATCCATTAAGACTAGTTTAAGGAGCATTATAGGAGCACTTGCAATAAAAGAAGGTCACTGAGGAATTGAATAGTTAAGTCTTAGGATTGTGTTGTTATTACGTCACAGACTACATGTTGACCTTGCCATTATAGTGAGTGGTTGTGTATATAGTGATGCAGCACCTATATGTACTGTTTGCCTTAGAGTTGTGTCAATGCAAATCAATTCTTGACTACTCTAGTTATTGTTGTTTAGGAATAATTTATACTAGCAGATGATGCCAAATTCTTGTTTCTTTGCTATTGGAATATATTGAATTATGTTTGCTATTACGTTCAGTCCTGTATGTTCAACTTTGAACAACATTAAAATTAGTTTGCATTCCATCTGATACATTTGTTAATGGATACATGGGAAAGCATAAATTTCAGCTAAATTGCAGATGAAAGCCTCGGCTGATGGGAGATTCTTTAGCAATTGAAGATTGTTTAAGTAGAAGATTGTTTAACATCAGTATGAGTGGAACTATACTAAGATTATTGAATCTGCCTGGCATTTTTGAGATTGCCTAAAGACCTGAAAATATAAATCTATTTAATACAGATTATTGCATTCATTTGGTTTTCTTTATTTTTGTTACGTGAGATAAAGATAATCAGTCATGGTTGGCTAGAATTATGATAGAATAGAACCAAGCTCTGTTTTTCTTAACATTTGGAACGTATCTGTTGTAATTGATGCACATGCCAACAATGGTCAATAACTATTGATGGATCTATTTTTAAAGATGTTTAATAAGTTGTCTTTGTGGTCATTGTGAGAGGGATGACTTAAGGTTCACCCTGAATGATAGAACAATTTGAAACTAATTTGATTGAAAAAAGAATTTGTCAATCCAATGATATTAGATAAAGTAATTGAAAGAGACAGAAATAAGTTTTCCAGACACAAAATGAGTGTCTTAATCATTTGTTCAGCCAATTTCAACCACTCTTGCTACCTGAGTAATACGTGTGAGAGATCACTCTGCTGTCTGCTGGCAGCCAGTGGAGATAGCATAGCTGTGTACAGGGGCACAACCTTATTTGCTTCTCTGGAAATTTGAATTTGAAATTTTCAGGAAAGACGTTTCTGCATTTTTACCCACATGTAACTGTGCTATCGTGGTGACTTGCTTATGCTGTTAAAGGCTCTAAACATGAGTTCTCTTGGCTTTCTCTGGGTTCAGATCAAAGTGTCTGGCTCCCCTGCTGACTGGCTATGCAAACTTAGACAAGCTGTTCACCTTCTTTTAGCTTCCCTTTCCTTATCCATAAAGAGGGGCCAAAAGAGGAGCTCCCATGGTGCTTATGAGGTGACTTCTTGAAAGCGTGTTTTAATATTTGTCCCTGTGATTAGCACATGCTATTAGCTATTTGCAGTGTTATTATTTATTACCTAATTCCCTCTTCTTGGATTTTTCAGTGCTTTCTTATGGTGCTTTTTTCCATTAACCCAGCACAAGGGAGGAATGCGTTCTATACTATAGAAATGGCCCAAATGTGTTCCTGTAGGAAAGGTAGAGATAAAACCTTTGATTTTTGCCTGCACATGTCGACTGTGTAAGGAGTAGCACACGTGCACACACACTGTTTTCTGTTGCATTCACTCCAGATTCTGTTGACAAGCTCACTGCTCATTTTCTTAATAAGAGGGTCCTAATTTCAAACAATAGCAACTGTCAGGTTTTCAGTGAACAATGGAATTCCAGATGTGACAAGGAAACCCTCTTTGTAATCGGCCTCTGAGAGGCGTGGGCATTTGGCTTGGGTGTTGGACACAGATCATTTGATTATAGAGTTGTCATTTCTGAACTCTGTTGTTTGAGCTGGGTCAGTTGCTCTATTATGTACTTTGGTTTGCAGAATTTATCACGTCCTCTGCAGCCATCTCCCCAGAATTAAAAAGCACCTGCAGAACCTTCTTTTGGAATTATAGGGTATTCATGTGGTGAAACCAACTAGGGGAGATAGAGCCAAGAAAATAAGTTCTCCTCCCACCCAAAACTAAGTCACAGTTTTGAAATGTATCTCTGATTTTGAGCATGATTTTCAATCTATACCCAGAGAAGTCTCTTTGAAAAGAACTTAGAACCTTTGACTGCTCAATATGTGCTCTGTGGAGACAAAATAGCGCAGCATGAGATTTTCAGAGGCAGGAGTAGCAAGTACACAGGCCACAGACATCTGTCTTATTCCTTTTGTGCTTTCCTGGAACAGCTCCCATTTGTTGGACACTTTCTATGTGCCAGGAACTGTGCTAAGTGTTCAGAAGTATCTTTGTTTAATCCACCATTGACTTTTGAGGTAAACCCAGGAGAAAGATGTGGTTCAGAGATGTTAAGTAAGTAGCCCAAGGCCACAGAGTAGTAGAGATAAATGAAAGAACTAAGGCTCAGTCTCATATCCAGGCAATGCCAAAAGGATCTTAGCCACCTCAAATCTCTGTGATAGGTTGTGCAGTCTAATCTGCTACCTGACTGTGGTTAGTCATACGAGGATTCCTTTTTAAGAGTCTTCATAGTGTTTGCTTAAAAAATTATAATGTCATTCTGGACTTAAATATTTTCTGCCTTTTTCTGTCTTTTAGAACCAAATGGCAAATTCTAGGACAAACATCTTCCTATTTAAAATCGATGACACATTTCTATTTTAAGCATTAGGAGACTAATTTCTATGATTAAGTTAATGACCACCTTGGAAGTGAGAAACTATCTTTTCAATTTCTGGAATTTGCTCATCTGTTCCAAAAGATGTGTTTAAACTGACAAATGTCCAGAGACGCCAGTTGACTGGCCCCATTTTTCAACTCTAGAATATTAAGTTGTTGACTAGGCACTAGAAAAGAAGTCACGGGTACCTTCTTTTCTAGTACCCTCCTCGGCCGTCCATCAGAGCACATACCACGTGGCTGAATTTTCTGCTTAGATGATGGACTTGCGTTTCTCTTTGTGTCCCTGGTGCCTAACACACCCTCAGGCAAACAGTGGGCATTCAACAAATGTTTGTCAAATTAATAACTGAGTAACTTGAAAGCTTAATATTTCCCCTGTTTTATCTAAAGATAATCAGGCCACATATCTCAGCTTGCAGATTTTGAAAAGAGATGGTGTTTCTATGAAACTTAATGCGGTCTCCTCACATCCACCCACCCTTCTGCCCTATACAAATGTATGACTGTGCACCAATTTGCATTTTTTTAATCTTCGATTTCCCAACTCTTTGGAAATATTTTCCTGGTTCATTTTCATTTAAATGGTAATTTCCAGCTTTGTAAGGGGAAAGCATTTCCTAGGCATTTAATTTGCATCGGTCCGCAAGACTCAGTATATAAAAATGCCAAGTTGTATCAACATCTGCAAATTGGACCTGTCTTGCATTTTAGTAGCTTATGTCTCCTACAAGTCAAAGACTTCTTTAAAACTTGCTAAATGTTTTTTCTTTTTAACTACAAGTCAAAGACTTCTTTAAAACTTGCTAAATGTTTTTTCTTTTTAATTTAGAAGAAAAGGGGGGAAAACCTGTCTCTTTGTTTGCAAACAAGTAACATGTGGAGCAAAAACCATGAAATTAATGTCTCTTGATGTGCAGCCAAATCTGAACAAAACATCAACTTTGAGTAATTAGTCTGAATGTGTTTGTGTGCCTGTGCATGCCTCCACCTCAGTCTGGAACTGTTTGTGGCATATGTAAGCCTTCTGCCCTGATGACATCATTATTTAAATTAGTGACCACATGATTCCTTGAATTAAACAAAAATCTATTTCAAATATTTCAAGTTTGTAGTATTCTATCAAAGTTGGTCTTAATACCTACTTCTAGGACTAATTATTCATTTCAGAGTGTGGTATTACATAAGTTTGCCTTGACTACACGTACCAAGGAAGCTTTAAAATTAAGTTGAATAACTGTTGCTCTGCCGGAAAGGATTGTTTAATGACAAAAAAAACACAACCTAGTCCCTTCTTTCACCAAGTAAAATAATATGGTGCAGTGGGCCTTTCCACAACAGATTCTTGTTCAAACAGAACTATTACCTGTTTAATAAAGTTTTGACTTTTGATATGAAACCTTAGGAAGGTCTGTAGAGCATGGTTGAGTTTTCAGAAAGGCACATACATCCCCCAGTGCCATTGTACCACCACATTTAAAGAAATAAATTCACCCACCTTAGATAGTGAGCTCTTTGGGATCAGGAGCTGTGTTACTGCTTTCACAGGTTAAGTGCTGGGAAAGATGGGCCAGCCCAGAGATAGCAATTGAGTGACAGATGTGTGTAGTTCAAAAACCCAACTGCATTTTCATTAGGAACAAGGAGAAAATAAGATGCAGATTTTATTTTATTTCAAGGAGAGCAAAGCAACACTATTGTATTGAAAATGAAACATTAATTTTCATCCATTTTTGCTTGTGTAATAAGATGGCCTAGGAACCAAATGAGAAAACCGTAAACATTTAAGATAGGAACTAGGCATTCAAGGCAAGTTTAACCTATATTTTCGTTAAAATCTAATTTAATAGTGATTTAGAATAAAGGCTGCATTTTATTAAGTTTTATCTTCTTGCACAAAATACCAGTAGATAAAGAATTGCTCTTCATGTAGAAAAATACACTGATAAAATAATGGATACTTTTTTTTTTTGGTTAGGATATACAGTTTTAATTGGACTTAAAGCATTTTTATGAGTCTTTCTCTTTTTGCCTAACTCAGTTGTTGAAAATACCCAGGCTCTTCAAGAATATGCTCTTCTTGCCCTAAATGTTCTTTTATTTTTCAGAACTGCCTGCTGGTTGGGAAAAGATTGAAGACCCTGTCTATGGTATCTACTATGTAGAGTAAGTGCCCATTCACAATCCACACATTAGTTTATACCTCTCTATAATTATGTACATTTGTGTTAAGTACAGCCTGACATCATTATAAGGCACAAACCAGTTAACAATATTAATTTTATGATGAAAATATGTTTGCATATTTTAATGAATGAGAAAATATTCAATAAATCTGAAAATAGCAAATCATATTATTAAATTCACATGGGCAAGATCCATGTCTTTTGTTCATCACTGCATCACAAAGGCCCAACATGGTCCTGGCATATGGCAGGTACTTAATGAGTATTAGTTGAATGAATGAATGCATGAGAAAAGCCAGGATTCAGTAGACCAGATGAAGAGGGATTGTTTATCTTTACAAGGAGTATCTGATTTGTCTACTTTTTGCTCTCCCCAGATCTGAACTCCTTAGCAATTACTTCTTTATTCATTCACACATTCCAAAAGGTTCAACCACGGTAATTTACGAAATGTTGCCAGGATTGAGGAGGAAATGGAGAACTAGCCTAGGATGCAGACTTTGTGTTTCTTTGTTTCCCTCTTGCCTGAGGTTCTTGTTTCCCATTTTTAAAAGTCTAAAACCCTCGTGATTTCTTTACTGCGTGCCTTATTCTAGTCTTTACTGCGTGCCTTATTCTAGCATTGGGCTCCCACTTTTTCCTTTCATCAAAACTATTGATTGATAGGATGATACTAAAAGAAACCCAAAGGTTAGGACATTGAAAAAAAAAAAAAAGAGCCTTGTATTATATAATTTCCTATGAGAAAAATGAGAGGTAACTAATAAAAGTTCCTTCAAAAGAAGCAAATGCCCTATAAATGTTGTAGAAACATAATCCCACCTGCCACACTGAAGATGTAACTGTCATATTTTCTTTCCTTTATGCTGCTGGTGATGAAAAGTAATTTGTATAATACCCTGGTGATATGAACACAAGATAAAAAAAGTGCCAGGCCATAAAATAGATGCCCAGCATCTTATTGTAAAAATTATGAGTTCAATATAGCAAGTGTCCTTGGCCAGTACTAACTTTTACCTCCACTTTGCCTGAAAAGAGAGATTGGTAATATGGGTCATCAGAGAGGCAAACTTGGCTGTCCCTCTGACCCTCAGAAAATAAATTTCTTTTGTGCGCCCCAAAGATCGTCTTTCTCACAGATGTACTGTGGGGTTTTTGCTATTTGAAGCTCATTTTGAATTGTCCCTCAACTAGTTTATGCATTAAGAGAGAGCAAGAACAGATGACAAAAGCTTTTATGGGTGAAGACACTAGTTTGAGGGGCAAGTTGTTATCTTACCACACAGTTCTCCATGTGTCTTTTCAGATTCATGTGCCTGTTAATGGTAGACCATTTCTTAGAATGAAATTGCTACAAGAATTAGGAAATAAACATGTAGGCCTTTAATAGAAATTAAGGGCAATCAGTCTATCCTTTCTATTGATAAGCCTGCTTAAAAAAATAAAGCCTAGCTTTTTAAAAAAATAATCTAAATAATCACAATAGTATGCTCCTAAATTTCTAATAAACTATTATTTTGAATTAAGAAAAATAATTCTGGGCGTGGTGGCTCATGCCTGTAATCCCAGCATTTTGGGAGGCCAAAGCAGGTGGATCACTTGAGGTCAGGAGTTCGAGACGAGCCTGGCCTACGTGGTGAGACGCCATTTCTACTGAAAATACAAAAATTAGCCGGGTATGGTGATGCACACTTGTAATCCCAGCTACTTGGGAGGCTGAGGCAGGAGAATCGCTTGAACCCAGGAGGCAGAAGTTGCAGTGAGCCAAGATCGCACCACTGCACTCCAGCCTGGGTGACAGAGACTCTGTCTCAAAAAAAAAAAAAAAATGTATATTTATATGTATAGGCTTGTGTGTGTGTGTATATATATACACACATATATATGCACATATGTACACATATGTATACATATATATATATATAATTAGTTTTGTAGCCGTCTAAGTGTTTGGATCTTTGTCATTTTGAGCACATCACATCTACTTAGGTTAACTTTATTTGGGGTCTCTCTGCCTAAGGCCTGTACTTTTAATTGTGCATCTATGTTTAGTGATCAAAATAGTTAACAGATGTGAGTCGAGTTCTTTGTTTAACTTCATTGTTTGGATGAATGCTTATGTTTCTGTGAAACCTGCTGCAGACAGTTACACAGCAGTTCTGGCATTGCATGTTACAGAGAATGTCACGCAGCCGCTTTAATCTTATTTCTCATTAATTCCTTAATCTACTTCTTATTGAATTAAAGAAGCTTCCCCTGTCAGGTGGTATCTTGGACATTTGGAGGGGGGTCAGTGGTTAAAATCCTGGGATTTGAAAGCAGACAACCCTGAGCTTGCATGCCTGTTTACTGCTTACTAGCTATATTATGCTAGGTGAAGTATTTAACTGCCCAGACACTTATTTTCCTTATTCATAAGACATGAATAAAAATAGGACTTACCTCCTGGCATTTACTGAGGACTTTTAAATAAAATGCATATAAAACTGATAGCCCAGTGCTTAGTGCATATAAGCAGTCAGTAATGGAAACTTTTCATTTTTATTTCCTCTTTCTAACTGAGCATTTTAACACATGAGGGTTAGCATCTCAGACCACCTGCTCTGCTCAGTTTGATTCCAGGGACTTGGTCTGATTGGCATTTTGCTGGTGGGATGAAGTGTTTCAAGCTGAATACTGTTTGCTGTCTTCCCCAGCCACATCAACAGGAAGACACAATATGAGAACCCGGTTCTAGAAGCCAAACGGAAGAAGCAGCTTGAGCAGCAGCAGCAGCAGCAACAGCAGCAGCAGCAACAGCAGCAGCAGCAGCAGCAGACAGAAGGTTGGCCTCTTTCCTCTAGGCATTTTCTTGAGCAGGGGAGCATGGGGCGAAATCTGAGCACTGACACCCTCGTGTGGTCAGAACTGGCCTCAGTGATTGAGTCCTCTCTTGCCACACTGAAGAGCTGATGTCCTGTGGGGAGGAAGAGAACCCCCTCTCCATGTTCCTCTGGACGGCCAAAGTGGAGATCCTAATTCAAAGGCACCCAGATCTCCATTTTAATTTAACAAGGAGCATCATTAGATCAGAGAACTTTCTGATGGGGAAGGAAATCTCTTGCCCCCACAGTATTTGCATTGCAACTGGTAGCTAAATCCAAACCACTTTTAGCATTTTTACTTTAAGTGGAGTTACTGGGCATGAAACTAACTTTTAATTTTAGGAACATTACGTGTAAAGAATCAGAAAGAGCTGGTAGTTTCGCGTGCTTTTTAAAATTACAGACTAATTCATGCTCTTTGTAAAAATATGGGCAATTCGGTAGTATAGAACATTAAATTCTCTCCTGCTTAGCCCCTTCCCATTCTCAGAGATAAGCCCTGTGCAGAAATTTTCTAGGGATATACATATATGCATATTTTAACAAAAATCTGATAATAATTTATACATATATAGTATGTATGTGAGACCTGTTTTCTCACTTTTTATTTCTTGCACATATTACAAAGTTGGCTAATACAGATTTAGCTTATACTTTTTAATGGTGACATAATGTTCCATTTCATGAATGCCTCTGCTTTATTTAGCCATTCGTTTGTTACTAGATACTCTGGCTTTCCACAGTTTTTCATTGTGATCTTTTAGGATCATAGGCTTAATACTCCCCTCAATATAATATGTGAATATCAAATAGAATATCAAGTGTAACGCTTCTGTTACTATAATATTGAATATAATAAATATAAACCATAGACTACAGGTTGGCAAACTTTTTCTGTAAATAGCCAGATAATAAAGATTTTAGGCTTCGTGATTCATACAGTCAATCTCTGTTAGAACTACTCACCTCAGCCATTGTAGTATGCAAATAGCTGTAGACAATATGTAAATGAATAGGTGTAGCTGTGTTCAAATAAAACTTTATGGGCACTGTAATTTGAACTTCATGTAATTTTCATATGTCACAAAATATTCTCCTTTTTATTACTTTTCAACCATTTGAAAATGTAAGTTATTCTTGGCTCACAGGCTGTATCCAAACAGGAATTGGCCCCAATTTGGGTAGTGGGCCATAGTTTGCCAGCCACTGCCCCGGACTGTACAATTTAGAGAGAGTAGGTATGTATGTCTGTGTATATTCACCCACTGAAATATTATCTACCTTAGTCTCTTTTCTAGCTAAAAAGAACTCTTCCCATATACATTTAGTGGGTACAAGTGCAGCTTTTGACACATGGGTATGTTAAGTGGTGGTGAAGTGTGGACTTTTAGTGTAACCATTACCCAAACAGTATACATTGTAGCCATTAAGTAATTTACCATCCTTCATCCCCCTCCAACCCTTCCGAGTTGCCATGGTCTATTATTCCACACTCCATGTCCCTAAGTACACATTATTTAGCTCCCACTCATAAGTGAGAACATGTGGTATTTGACTTTCTGTTTCTTAGTTGTTTCACTTAAGATAATGGTCTCTAGTTCCATTCATGTTGCTGCAAAAGACATAATTTTATTCTCTTTTTTATGGCTTAACAGTATTCCATGGCATACATACCACATTTTCTTTATCCAGTTATCCACTGATGGACACTTAGGTTGATTCTGCATCTTTGCTGTTGTGAATGCTGCAGTAAACATACAAGTGTAGGTATCATTCTGATAGAATGATTTCTTTTTCTTCAGGTACCCAGTAGTGGGACTGCTGGATTGTATGGTGGTTCTGTAGAGGTTGCAGTAATTTACATTCTCACCGATAGCGTATAAGCATTCCCCTTTCTCCACATCCTTATCAACATCTGTTTTTTTTTGTCTAAAAAGGATTTTTTCATGTATCTTTCCTGAGCTGATAAAACTTGGTAGTGTTAGAAAGTGCAGTTTGCAAATGAGAATATACAATTGAATATATTAGCTGAGCTGGAAGTGATTCTGGGGTGCCGTCTCAAGGGTCACTCACTGTGAGTTATGTCTGGCCTTCCAAGGTGAATAAGACTATAGTTAGGACCCAGGAGTATTTGTAATAGGTCTCATTTGGATTTCAGAGATAACAGAAGAGCACACCCTTAGCAAACTGCAGAAATCTACCTTCATCTTCCTCCCTACCTAAGACAAGCTGGCCTCAGCAGCCCAGCTCATGTCTCAATCACATTAGAGAAATTTCTCCCTTATACAGCTGCCATTAGTTGACTGTATATCTTTCCTGACATTTTTTAACTGACCTCACTTTGGCCTTTCCAGCCGGAGAGAACTGGAGTTTTTATTCATTATATCATAATATTTCTTTCCCAAAACGTCTTAGACAAGAAAAAAAGAGCTTCATAGAATGAGGCCAGATAACGACTTCTTTTTAATCTAAGCTATCTGCCCTTGGTTTATTGCCTTGAGTATTATTAATAATAAGGTGAATCATAAGTAACTCAATGAGCCATTTGAAGGAAAAATAGGAAACTTTCTTTTCTTTTTCATAGAATGGACAGAAGATCACTCAGCCCTTGTGCCTCTTGTTATTCCAAACCATCCCCCAAGCAATCCAGAACCAGCCAGAGAAGCTCCACTTCAGGGTAAAGTACTTGTCTTTCTAATTGTGTCATGGTTTTAGCTCAAAATCTAATTTTTTTAAAGGTATTTTGAAAAGTGGAATCTTGTAACTCCCAAGTCATTCCTTTGATAGTGAAAACCATAAATAATGAAAACAATGATAAATGTATTGTTAGACTTGTCAAGAAAAATTAGGAGTCTTCCTGAATAATTTTTTTCCAACTATTTGTAATATTTTAAAAATAAAGACTACCTGTTAAATGATCATTCAAACCAAGGTTTCTCCATCTCAGCACCATTGCCATTTTGGGGTAAGTAATTCTTTGTTGTGTGGGTTTGTCCTGGGCATTGTGAGATGTCCCCTGGCCACTAGATGCCAGTAGCACACAACCCACCTCTCATTGTGACAAGGAAAATGTCCCCAGACATTGCCAGATGTCTCTGGGGAGCAAACCCATCCCAGCGATAGGAATCACTGACTTAGAGAGCACAGATATTTAATAGTTTGTTAAAAAAGATAAATCTGAAACTCAGCATTAGATATTTCAAGATTCTAGCCAACATATTAGGTTTTGTCTAAGACTTTCCTATAAATGCAAATGGTTTGATATTGTGTTTTCAGTTCTCATTCCCTATTCTTGCTGCAGTTTTGGTGTTTATGCATGTTTACAACATTTCAGTAGGTCTTGTTTGTTTACATTCACACATAGGATGAGGCCTTTATAGAGGATTATTCTTGAAAGTTGGAAGCTCCAGAACCTTGCAACTTTCAGGCTTCATTACTCTTAAATTATAGAAAATATTTGTGTTTAGTTTTCTTTTTCTTTTAAACAAGCTTCATGTTTGACAGAGTTAGGGAATGTTTGTGGTACAGAAACAATAAAAATACTATAAAATTTTTCTTCCTTTTCACATTTTAAAAGAGATTTAATTGTGTTACGTATAAAAAGATAAGTAGAGTAATTCATTTCTTTAATTTTAATTCCTTCATTATAATTTTCAAAAGAAAGAAATTGTTTCTCTGCTAGCTGACATTATCATTAGATTAGAATTAGTATCAATTTATGTAAAATAATTTCTTCTGTCATGAGTATACTTTTTAATGGTGATAATGGCTTTAATAATGATAGGATATAGTACATAATAATGTTGATTAATATCAACATGACTGTGGAGTCCTCAGTTTTGTGGGGTTTTTTGTAAATATAAAATTCCTTCTGTAGGCTCATGCCTTCTTACCTTCCCCTCTCTCACAGTAAGTTAGCCTCCTTTCAGTTCTTTTAACCAGCAAAACTGTGAACCGCTTCTGAGCCTTTGCAGAGGCTGTTCCTTCTGTCTGCAGTTGTCTTTTCCTCCTACTTCTTACTTTGCTAACTCCTGTTCACCTCAGGTCTGTGCTAGATTCCCCTACCATGTTTACTCTTAATCATCCTGTACTTCACATTTATGAAATTTAACCGTTATAACTAGTGCTCATTTGTGTGCTATTATTTAACAATAGTTTCCTCATTAGACTTTAAATCCCATGGAGGCAAGAGACTATGATTCTCTGTTTTTTGTTTTTTCACTGTGAGATAATCCCAAACTAGGCATAATCCCTTGATATCTATTTTCTGATGACATTATTATTGAGTGAAACAGTATCCATCCATCTGTCTATCCATCCATCCATCCATCCATCCATCCATCCATCCATCCATCCACATATCCATATAGAATAGCCAACCAGACTTTCTTACATAATTATCTTTGAAATTAAATTAATTAAAGCTGTAAAGTTTCAGGTTCTGAAAATGCTTAGTGCACCAACTAAGAATCGAGACAGTATTTATCTGTATTAGACACTTCATCTCAGATTCTTACTTTTCTTTCATTCAGCCTTGTTTTCTTTTTCTTTTTTTCTCTTCTTTCTTATTTCCTTATATCTCTTCGTTATTTCTTTAATCATCTAATGATTGACTAAGACGTCCACTGGTGTCTTCGTTCAGGCTGCTATAACAAGTTGCCATAGACTTGGTAGCTTAAACAACAAACATTTGTGTATCAGTTCTGGAGACTGCGAAGTGGAAGATCAAAGTGCTGGCAGATCCATTGTCCAATGAGGGTCCACTTCCTGGTTTACAGATGCCATTTTCTCACTGTATCCTCATGTGGTGCAGAGTAGAGAGAGAAAGGACTAGCTCTCTTCCTCTTCTTGTAAGAATAAGCCCATCATGTGGGCTCCACTCTGATAATATAATCACCTCCCAAAGGCCCTACTTTCAAATACCATTCAATAGTGTCTGAAGGTTCAGGCTCACTGAACTCTCCTTGAGATTGACTCGTTTTTTCTTACCACCCTTCTACTGTATAGTCTCTCTGTTGATCCACAGGTTTCAAGCACCTTTATAATCTTTGGAATATAACTGATACCAAAGAAACCAGTTAAAATCCATACCATTTGGCTCCAAGCTGTGATTTCAATAAACATTAACCTAGACTTTAGCCTCATTGGTTATAACTCTGGGTTACCTGCCTACCGGTTAAGTGTCTTGATTAGCCGTCTAGTGTCTAGTGTCTTGTATCTTGGGCAGTATCTAGTGTTGATAGACTGTCAGGAAGAAGCCATATAGCTAATTTGATCAGATTGTTTGGTAGTAATTTTGCCAAGTTCACAGGCCAACTAAATTCTCCCCTGATCAAGAGTGTACTTCTAATCTCAGCAAGTGATAATTTGGAGATTTGCTCTTAGGAAACTCTCCAGCTTCAAGCTTATGCTTGGAGAGAGATTTTTGCAGCTACCCCTCCACCACACTCACTCTACCGGCACCGCCATCAAAACAATAACTCATTTATTGAGCTCTTATTATGTGCCAGGTACCTTCCTAGGCACTTTACCTACATTATCTGCCATGGTTGTTTCTCACAACTATCGTGTGAAATAGGTATCATCATTACCTCCATTTATACTTGTGATACTGAGGCAGAGAGGTTTAGTAACTTGCCCAAGGCCATATAGCCACTAAGTAGCAGAGCACAAATTTGAACACTATTCATTAGGAATAATTTGACTTCTGGTTGAAAGGTTTTTTGTTGTTTTGGTTTTTGTGGGATACCTCATTTGTGTATCTAAATCTATGCTGTCCAGTATAGAAGCCACTGGTTACATGTTGCCATTTAAATTTAAATGAATTACAGTTAAAAAATCAAAAAATTAAGTTTTTCAGTCTCACTAGCCATATTTCAAGGGCTCAGTGGCTACATGTGACTAGTGGCTGCCATATTGGACAGTGCAGGCACAGAGCATTTCCATCATCATGGAAAGTGCCATTAGACGGTACTGGTCTGGGGTGTTTAAACACTAGTGTCAAGAAGTGACATTTCTTTCCCCTCCCCCCAGCCTGGCAGGGAAACATGCACCTAAGGTTCATTCAGGTGCAGAGTTTTGGGCCAAGACCCAGAACATCCTGATCAGTGAGTCTAAGGAAGGAACTGATAATGAGTACATTTTAAAAAGCTACCCAGGTGATTTTCCCTGGGTAAGGCACAACTAAGTCTTACCACTGGTGACTGGTAAACAGAGGTTAGGATCTTAGAAAATTACATGTACCACAGGGCTGCAGCTGAGAGCTCCAAATTCCACTGCTTATGGGGTGAAAAGCATTTCTTTCCAAAAGCCACATTAACTAATGATCCACCCATACGTAAAAAGTAATAAAATGTGCATAAATGTGAAACCCTGTGATCTTCCTTCCCTTGTTAAACATTGGAAAAGGAAGTCAGTCATATAATTTCAAAGCTCTGCTCATGTCTTTATTAAGTTAACATTCTCAGCACAAAATATGCGAATGTATTTTTTTTTAATTAGATAAACTGCTGGGTACATTTTCACATTTTCTAACTTAGCCTATAATAAGAGTGAAAAGCTCCAACACCCAAACACCTCTTTTCAGCCTTCTCAAAGACATGATAAATATCATTTCTGTGTGCTTTTGTTTGTTCATTCGTTCTCTCACTCAACAAAAATTTTCGGAGCACATAAAATGTACCAGACAATATTCTAGATACTGGATATACATACAGAAATCCTCATGGAGCTAACATTCTAGTGGTTTTATGTACCTGCATATCAGTGCCACTCATGCACGGGAGTGAGGGACAGTAAGAAAGCCAAAGCAATAAGTAAGATGTATATTCTGTTGGAAGGTGGTAAATGCTAAGGACAAAAATAAAGCGGGAAAAAGGGATTGGGAATGTAGGAGGTACCGCAGTTTTTAGTAAGGTGGTTAGGGAAGGTCTTGCTGCGAAGGAAATGGCTGTTGATGATGTCTCTGCACAACTGAAATGTGTTTCCCTTCAGGGCCCTGGAATGCCCTAGCAGCACCTGCTGCAAGAGTGTAGGCCAGTCACCCTCCTCCCCCCTAAAGTAAACTTTGGGGGTTATCTTACCTCACCTCAATTTCCATCTGATAATTGTCTTGGCAGCTGTCTCCTCAAAGCTCTTGGTGCAAGTGACACCACCCTCCCAATGCCTTGGCAGATGACTTTGCCTGACGAATCCTTCTAAGTCTTGCCTTTCTTTAGCCACTGTGACAGGGCTGTAGTTTGTCAAGCTTCCAATAAGCTTTGGGACTGCGCTAGAGAGCAGGTTAGTGAAAGGACCTCTGATTGCAGGCAATTTAAAAGAACCTTCTTTGCAATAGCCAGAAACTTTTAAAATATGCAATTAAAAATTGTATGCATGCCCAGAGACCTTTTAAACTCTTTTAGATATAACTAACCAAAAATAACTTTCTTTCCTAGGTGCCAGGCTCCTAGTGCAGGGGTGTAGGGGAATAATGTCTCCCTCTGTCTCTCTTTTTGTTTTGGGTAACATTTTGGATAGAAAAGAAGCAGGGCAGATGGAGAAGCTGTGTGTGGCAAGGACAGGGTATAAGAAGTAAGTAAAGTTAGAAGAGATGAAAGAAGGTGCTCATGAAGTTAGGTCTACTACTTGGGATAATCAGAGAAGTTCCAATAAGGTTCTCAATTACAGAGAAGTGCCTAGTAAAACCCAAAAGAAAACATTTTGGTTTATGTTCAAAATGTTATTTGTGAATGTATCAAGAAAACTCAATAAAACCTTAGGTAGCATGTTTGGAAGTAATTTAGCTATATCTCTATCTGTACATTTATTTTATTTTTATTATTTTTTTGAGACAGAGTTTCACTCTTGTTGCCCAGGCTGGAGTGCAATGGTGCGATCTCAGCTCACTGCAACCTCTACCTCTTGGGTTCAAGTGATTCTCCTGCCTCAGCCTCCCAAGTAGCTGGGATTACAGGCATCCGCCACCTCATCTGGATAATTTATGTATTTTTTTTTTTTTTTTTTTTTTAGTAGAGACAGGATTTCACCATGTTGGCCAGGTTGGTTTCGAACTCCTGACCTCCTGTCACCTGACTCAGCCTCTGAAAGTACTAGGATTACAGGCATGAGCCACCACGCCCAGCCTAATTTATTTCAAATAAGACAGCTGAATTTGGAGCTGTGTGGCTACTGTTAGTAACTACTTAGTTTAGGGATTTTTTTTTTTTTTGGTGGGGTTTCTTTGTTTGTTTTTTGGTTTGTGTTTTTTAAACAAATATCCTAAACTTGTTTTAAACAGTAAATCTTAGCCGTAGACATGTGTTGGCTATTTCACAAATTTAATAAAAGTTGCAGATAAATAGGAAAAAATCAGTTGAATTTAGAATTCAATTCAAAGTGATGACCCTTAATTTTGAAAATAGTCATTCTACATTTTTGTCAAATTATTATTTGTGACTATTATATGTTTTCTGGTATTATCTGTGCATTTTCAGCCTGGATTTTCTGTCTGATTAAAACTAAGGTTTTTGTTCTGTTGGTTTTTCAAGTGGAAGCCAGGCCCAAAGCAGCACATCAGAAGCCATATAGCAAAATAAAATTACATAAAACAGACCAGTTCCATTTTCTGTGAAGGGGTTTGTGGCAGCTCAATTCCTGTCAAAGTGCATGAATGGAAACCAAGAAGTGTGTCGCCTGACAGGGACTAGTTTCATCCCTCTCTTGTAGTTTCTTTTGGACCCTGGAGTTGACATACTCAATGCTTTACCTCCTTCCGTCCGCACTGGGGCCTAGGAACATCCTTATTCCTCAAATTAAGAGAGGACTTTCTTAAGATGCTATGTGCCCAAAGGCTCTAGGGCATAAGCTTGAAGAATTACCTATATATTGTCTCAAATCTTGTTTAATTCTCCTTTTCACCAACGGTGACATTCCTTATGCTTTTCTTATTTTAATCCAGGCAAACCCTTTTTTACACGAAACCCTTCTGAGTTGAAAGGCAAGTTCATTCACACAAAGCTGCGGAAAAGCAGTCGTGGCTTTGGCTTCACGGTGGTTGGAGGGGATGAACCTGATGAGTTTCTCCAGATCAAGAGCTTGGTCCTAGATGGTCCTGCTGCATTGGATGGCAAGATGGAAACAGGTAGCGTCAACATGGCGTTAGTGTGTTCTGTGTCGTGAGACTCCAATCCAGGACATAAACATGTGCAATCATGATGTTGTTTGGTTTGAGCAAGCCCAAACAACGTCATGATTGCACATGTTTCTACCTTTAAACACCTTGAGAATGAGCCAGGTCTCCGCATTATGTAAATTCATCCCTTGGGACAGATTAAAACCTGTGAAGTCATTTTAACTTTGGGAAACTGTTTGAGTACAGTAAAGCAATAAGTTACTAAAAATGTAGATCCCCATTTAAATAAATGAATTCTAAACTTGGATTTCTGCAGTGAGATTTTTTTTTTTTTAGGAGAAAGCTCCAATGTTCTCTGAGTGATTATTACATTCTCATTAGCAGGGAAGACACTAGGTGCTGAAAGAACACTTTATTAGCTGTTAAAATCAGTAATAGAAGCACTTTATGCCCTGTAGTATCACACCCACATGCAGTTTCAGTTCAGCTTTATATTAGTGGAAGATATTATAATGCTGATGGCAATTTTCTGGGTGCTGTTTTCTTAACCCCCACACTCTTGCCTTCTACAGGGGATGTGATTGTCAGTGTGAATGACACCTGTGTTTTGGGACACACACATGCTCAAGTTGTGAAGATCTTCCAGTCCATCCCCATTGGTGCCAGCGTGGACCTTGAACTCTGCCGAGGTTATCCATTGCCTTTTGATCCAGATGACCCCAATACAAGTTTAGTGACCTCGGTAGCCATTTTGGATAAAGAACCAATTATTGTGAATGGGCAAGAGACCTATGATTCGCCAGCTAGCCACAGTAGTAAAACAGGCAAAGTCAATGGCATGAAGGATGCCAGGCCAAGCAGCCCAGCAGACGTGGCTTCAAATACTTCTCATGGTTATCCTAATGACACTGTTTCTTTGGCTTCCTCCATAGCCACTCAGCCAGAACTCATAACTGTTCATATTGTCAAAGGGCCAATGGGCTTTGGTTTTACTATCGCAGACAGTCCTGGTGGGGGTGGCCAAAGAGTGAAACAGATTGTTGACAGCCCAAGGTGCCGAGGCCTGAAAGAAGGGGATCTCATAGTGGAAGTTAATAAGAAGAACGTGCAGGCCCTAACTCACAACCAAGTGGTGGATATGCTGGTTGAGTGTCCTAAGGGAAGTGAGGTCACATTGTTGGTGCAACGAGGAGGTAAGTAGGTTTGTTTTGTTCTTTGAATTTTTTTTTTTATCCCAAATTCATTGCTTAACTTACTCGAGTATCTTCAGATGACCACTGAGGGCTTTTTAAATGTGTATTCCTTAAAGTTCGTTTTTATGTAAATGTTTCAAAATGCATACTGATTTCTCCAAATACTAACCTCTTTAGCATAAAAATTGTGGTTTATACATTATGACAGACATATGCAGTTAGAGTGATACTGTAAAACAGAAATCAGATTGTGCCTTTTAAAACGTTAAGATTTAAAAACCGAAGTTGGGTGTGGTGGTACCCACCTGTAGTCCTGGCTGCTTGAGAGGCTGAGGCGGGAAGATCACTTGAGCCCAGGCATTTGAGTCCAGGCTGGGCAACATAGTGAGACCCCATTCTCTAAAAAGTTTATATATGTATATATAATAATAACCTTTATCCTTTAAATTTCCTGAACTTGGCCTGCATAGCCTGCAAAATGTGGCTGTGGTCACTCCAAACTTGTCTCATGTTCCTCTCCTCCATCTGATGGTGCTTTAGCCACACTGGCTGCTTTTATGGAGCTCCTTTAATGCTTCAAGCCTTTTCTTGCCTCAGGCCCTTTGTATTTACTGTGCCTTCTGCCTGGAATGGTCCTTTCCCAGCTCTTCCCAGCTGGCTCAGTCTCATTCAGGTCTCCTTATGAGAGAGGGCTTCTCCCATCACTTTATCTAAAGTAGCTCCCAACACTTCCATATAATCTTTATCACATTTCTTCATAACCTTGATCGTCATCACCTTTTTAGCACAAGACATTATTTCATGCTTTTATTTTTTTCTCATTATTTGTCTTTCATTAGAATATAAAGCTCCATAAAGCCAGGGCCCATGTATGCATGTGGACAGCTGTTATCCCCAGCATTTAACACAACGCCTGACTCCTTTTAGGTATTTATGAATGAATAGGTATTAAGTGGATAGGTATGTGATTATTTCTATTCGGCAGAAGCAAGAGGTCTGCTAACCATATTAAACACTTCCCTCAGCATGCTCACATTTAGTAGCTGAGGATCTCAGAGATCTGGGTTATTCTAAATCTCGAGGCATTAAGCTTCCTCCTTTCTCCTTGACTCCATATCCCACCCTCTGCCTCGCCAGAAAACACAGGACATCACACTGAGCAGTGTTTTCCACCATATTGAAATGTCTTGCTCCTGGAGTATATACTTATATGTGATTAGTCGTGACTGATAGTTTTACACAGTGGGCCTGAGAATGGCTGTTTCCCTGATCCTTGCCACCATGATTTGTTTCGTGAACAACATATTCAGGCCTTTTGAAAAGAGATCAAGAACCAGACTTTGACTTCCTTTTGGTTTGTTGCAACAGAGGAGCTCATTTGTGTCACAGCACCCAGATTCTCATGTTTTCATGAATCTGTGTGTTCTGCGATCAGAATGGCTGGGGTCATTTGAAGGAAACCCAAAATACAGAGCAGCTGTGTATGTGAATCGAAATGCTCAATGAGCCTGGCTTAGGCAGTTATAAAAGGCATTGTGCAAATTTTATTTTTCTAAAAATGTCATTTCCACTAACTAATTTTCAAGTCTCTTCTTGTACCTAGATCACTTGACTGCTCAGAGAACTGGTTTTAAACAGTAGCCAAGATGTATGTAGTAGGAAATGACTTGGGTATGAGAACGATGATGACAATAATGATGATGGTGATGATGAAACCTGGCACTTGTAGAAGAATCAGTGATACACAAAGCACTTTCATACCTGCAGGTGCATCTCCTCTGATATTTGTCACTTCCCTGTGAGGTAGGAAGGTGCCACCCCACAGTGGTTCTGAGCTGTTCACCCTGGCTCTGTGGTTTCCAGTCCAATGTTCTGCCCTACTTAACTGAATAACGCAAATTTTTGTATAACTGCTCAATACTGTGGCTGACAACCTGGAAACTTTCAAATAATTCTTGGTACATCAGGTGCACCTCGGATTCAGCCACTGCTCATTTGACAGACACAAACCACCTTGTTCTCCTAACTCATCTATCCTCTTTCTCATTTCTGTTATTGATGTGTTGTTTATTACCCCATTAGATTCACTTCTAAGGAGACCAAAGATAAAGTTTCATTATAGCCAACTAACTTACACACTTATTAGAACCATATTGTAATGAATTCGCCTAAGCCAGCAAACAATTGATGATAGAAACGTACTCCTTTATTTTATTTTTTATTTTTACTTTTGAGACAGGGTCTCACTTTGTCACCCAGGCTGGAGTGCAGTGGTGCCATCTCAGCTCACTGCAGCCTCAACATCCTAGGTTCAAGCGATCTTCCTGCCTTAGCCCCCCAAGTAGCTGAGACTATAGGTGCATGTCACCACTCCCGGCTGATTTTTGTATTTTCAGTAGAAACGATTTCTCCATGTTATCCACGCTGGTCTTGAACTCCCACGCTCAAGGGATCCACCTGCCTTGGCCTCCCGAAGTGCTAGGATTACAGGCATGAGCCACCACGCCTGACTATACTCCTTGATTTTAAAAATGTTCGCATTCTCTCTTCTTAATTCCCAATGCCATCTTCTTATTAATGCTGTTACATTTTATAACATTTATATGAAAAATCCAGAATATATTTTCATATTCATCAACATCTACATGGTTTATTTCGGAACATGAGTAATTTAAAATCACTGTGACATCAGCAGTCTTTAAAATACACCATATGTCTTGTGTTTGATTTATGTATAGGATAGAAAGTTTGTACATCTGCAGTTGGCAGGCTAGCACCAGATACTATTAATCTTTCTGGAAGGCATATAAATATATTTGTTTCTGCCATACATTAGTTGCTTGAATCAGGGCTGACATTTAATCATCTCTTCTGTATAGTGGGGATGTAATGAGAAGGCTTGATGAAGGTACTTCAAGACAACAGCTAGGCTGAATGAAAAAGTAAATGGCCACTTCACCGATTATTTCTAATGAATCTAATTTATTTTGTAACTGCTAGTAAGATGACTGATAAACTCATCTACACTGTTCCACGAGTCTCAGGAATTCCTGTCGTGAGGTTGTGGCTTTCTATGCTTTAAAGAACGGGCCATTTTTACTATGGGACAGAACTGGCTGCTATGTTTGTGGCACCCATTTTAATTCCTAATCTCTAGAGCTCGTTTTTGACATTTGTTCTTGTCAAGATCGAATACGTTTCATTTTTAGTATTTTTAGTCCATCCCCCTTCCCTCATCTGGAAATCGAGCTGAAGGTCGAAATATCATTTGTAAATGTCCAGGGTCAGACAGTTTCCTGAGTCAGGCTTAGAGCTGCTGTGCAGTGTTCATCCATACTCCCAAGTAGCCGGGACCAGTCCTGATTTGCTTACAAATGTCCTCTTCATCAACATCTCCCTGCTTGCCAGTTGATCACTCAGGTTTTTAAAGGGTAGTTCCTCTCTGTGTCTCGCTCCCCTCTTCCAATTGTGTGTCCCTACTCCTTCTCTCTCTGCTGTCCAGTCAGGAAAGTGCTTTTTACCCTTCTATTTTGAACGCAGCATCTGGATTCAGAAATCCTGTCACCCGACATCGGTGTGCATCTAGAGACTTCTTTGAAGTGCTTGGAAAATCAAACTAGTTTGTGGATTTTTATTTTTAATTTGTAAAAGCGATTGAACTTTTCCCATAAGGATTTTTTACTTTTTTTAAAAAAGGCTCATGTAGATAGCGTAACTACCTGTGCCCCTCTGTGTCAAATATTTTGGATATTCAGCAAATTCCCAACTATCAGTAGGTGTGACACTCTTTAAGATGTAATATCATGTTGAGTCACAACACTCGGTTTCAAGAAAAGATTTGGCAACACGGTATGCAAGTGAAGATCCTATGTTTTACTTTTGAGAGAAGGCATGTATTAAAAAGAAAACTGAACTTGGGATACCAGGAGCTGACCTGGAGTACAAACTCTGCCCGTAAGCTGCTGTATAGGCTTGAGAAGGGTACTACTTCTACCTGACACTTATTTTTTTAATCTAAAAGATGAATGTTCTGAGCTAGAGAATCTTTCAGGCACTCCATTCTGGCTCACATTTTATGCAAGGGATGACCTTACTGTCGTACAGAGGAAAGACCACAGGACTCTGGAGCCAGAGGATGCAAGTTTAAGTCCCGGCTTCTGCTTTGCTTGCATTGCGACTTTGGGCAAGTCACTTGCCTTCTCTGAGCTTAGTTAGACTTCTGAAGAAAATGAGCATGATGTACATAGATTAAATAAGGTAGTATTTGTGCCAGTTCCTAACATAGTAGTCATCACATGATAAAGTAATAGTGGCAATTGGGTGGGGAAGGATTTGTATTTTATTTTTTATAAAAAGTTCTAGCTGGGCCATGCAGATTGTATGATGTTCAGGCATGTGTGTTTTTTTGTTTTTTTGGTTAGGTTTTTTTTTTTTTTTTTCTTGATACAGGGTACTACTCTTTTGCTCAGGCTGGAGTGCATGATCATGGCCCATCATAACCTCAAACTCCTGGGCTCAAGCGAACCTCCTGCCTTAGCCTCCTGAATAGCTAGGACTACAGGCATGTGCCACCATGTGAGGCTGATCTCTTTTAAAAAATTGTTTTGTAGAGACAGGGTCTCACTGTGTTGCCCAGGTACCACTGGTGATTCTGATGTACAACCAGAAGTGCAAAAAATGTTAGGCTTCTGCTTCTACGGTCCCTTCTAGTTTTGATTCTTTGACATATAAGTTGGGTGAAAATAAGTTTATAAAGCTTATTTTAATATTTTCATTTCTGAGTGATGTTCATCTTTTAAAGTCTGTTTCATAAGTGACAGACTTTTCAGTCTTCCCTAAGGTCCATTTCAGCTCCCACATTCTACATTTTTCTACTTCCGAGGAGAATAGAAAGGGGACTTGCTATTGGAGATGCTCATTTAGAGTGCCATCCTCACTGGCTTTTGCTGATCACAACAGTAATGGAAGTGATATTTTCCTTTCTAGTTTGCACAAACCATATACTGAATACTTTGGTCAGGCCACTAAGTAATTTCAGGGTCTGATTATAAATTCATGAAATGTTAACATTCCTAGAGAGCAGTAGTGTGTTTTACTCTTACTCTTGTGTCCCTGGCACTTCCTGGGGAGCCTGGCAAGTGATAAGGTCTCAGTAAATCATAGCTGAATAAATTAAACTTGATCTACCAGTCACAACAGAAGATTAATCCTCTAGCTTTATAAGCACACTTCGTAACTGTAGAAAAATGATAATGAGGGTTAAAAGGCAAAACTTACATAAGAAAATGGTGGTGGTGATAGTAATGATAATGTTACTACTGTCATTTCCTGAGTACTTACTGTGTTCCAGCTATGTTATCATGATACATGCAATACACATACATACATTCATGCACACACACATGCCCAAGAAGGTAAATAAAACCTTTCAAGACTTCATTGTTGCAGCCACATTGAAACTGCCACCAATTTGCAATGTGATGATGGGTTGGATCCTTGTGAAATGAAGGCAGTGATTGTTAGCTTCTGTGCTAGGACAAAATACAAGAAGGAATTGTTTTTGTTTTCTTACAGCTTAATTTGGTATAAATTAGTATAAAGCAAAGGAGAAAATTCTGTTTTAGTTGGGAAAACTTGCATAAGATTTGTAATGAAAACAATAAATGCTTCTACAATGTGCCAGGCGTGCTTCTAGACATTTTACATATCATAATTCATCAGAGTCCTCTGAAGTAAATACAATCTTAGCTCCATTTTAGAGAAGAGGAAGCTGAGGCCCAGGGAGTTTCTGTCGGTTACCCACATTAGCTGGTTAGTGGCAACGCTAGGATTGGAACCTAGAAAGTCTGGCTCCAGACAGTGCTTAAACACTCTGCCCAAAAGCCCCCTGCCTTACAGGCAAGAAATTGCTCCAGTACCATAATTGTTGAGGACTATATCTTATGCATAAAGAAATGAGTAAAGCCTGAAGTCTATGGGCAAAGTAATGCCTCTTAATTCTCATCAAAATTTACTGGTGATATTTAGTTCATTAAATCGTCATGGATCCAAACAGAGAAAGCAGTATCTAATCTCGTTATCTAAGTGCATCATTAGTATTAGGTCTTCTGTGTGTGTGTGTGTGTGTGTGCACATGTGTGTTTCTGAAATGATACAAAACCATCATAATTAGAACCACAGTGAGCCATGCACAGAGTTAAACCCAAGTGATCAGGCACTTCTCCTCTTTGCCCTCTGGTCTTGGACCAGAGAATGAATTGTACATTGTACTGCTTAAGTGCTTGACTGCCACAATGTCTCAGATTGAGCTTTAGGGCCCCAGAAAGGGGAATTCAGGTTGTGTATAGAGTGGTATCTTAATAATGTTGGAGTCCTATATGTTCCCATCAGCAAACACTGCCAGTTCTCCCTTCTCAGTGTACTCAGACTTGGTTTACATCTCACCCCATCCCTGGCCTTTACCACCCATTGTAGGGCACCTGGCCTTGCAGTGGCCTCGCAACAGGTCTCAGTGCTTCCTCCAGTCTGCCCTCCAGCTACAGTGCTTTAAAGTACATCAGATCAAGGCAGTCCTCATGTCAGAATAGCTTCCCATCATTAAGCGTGAACTCCAAAGTCCTGTGTCAGGGCCCTAGCACTTACATCTCCTTCTGTCTGTATTTTTCTTCTCCCAGGTAGCCACAGGACCTCCTCACTCACATCATTCAGTCCTCGGCTCGGAGGTTATTTCATCCCCTTTCATCTGAGAAGTCTGCTGTGACCATTCCTCATAAATCAAGCAGCATCTCCCACGATCACTGTCTGCTCTCATGATCTTTCTTATGTACTATACCTACCTGTGATCCCCCTCAGAGAAGGGACTTGGTTGCAATCACTACTTTATCCCTGCTGCCTAAAATGGTGCCTAGTCCATTAGAGGTATTCAGAAAATCATATGCATTGAATGAAAAGATGAGTTAATGCAGGACCCTTTGATTTCATAAGTGCTAATACTGAGAGAACTTTCTGAGGTTGTGAGCATTGTAATAGCTGAGGAAATGAGCAGCGGGAGACTGACCACCCCCCAGTCACACAGCTAAAGAGTGACAGATCCTGACTGAACCCAGGTCTGTTTGTTTGCAATAGCTGTGTGCTCTGTTCACATGCTGCCCTAAACAGCTAGTAGATGCATTGTTCATTGTGTCCGTAGGCCAAGATGTGGGAGCTTCATGTCAGTGAATCATGTTGGTTCCAAAGCCTGTTCTCCAGCATCTTGTCAAGTAGCCACTATCTCATGATTAAAATTATGTAAGATTTACATTTCAGTTTCTCAGTCCATCTGGCCACACTTCAAGAGCTCAATAGCCACATGTGGCGAGTGGCTACCATATCGGACCGTGTAGACAGAACATTTCCACCATTGCAGGAAGTACTGCTACACAGCACAGTTCTAGAGATTGTAATTATTTCACCCTCAGAAGTGAGAGGCTGGATATCCTTTATTTTACCCTCTCTTTTGTTTTTATACATTTGAATAAAAGAAAAATACGCAATTGAAGGCACTTTCATAGTTAATGGATTTATTTTTATGCAGAGAGTAATAAACATGGGTCCTGTTTATTACATCATTTCCATGTTTAGTCACTGCTCTGAGTTCTTTATATGTGTTAACTGGATGTTAAAGGATGCAAGGAATTGACACTCAGAGGATTTAAGACTTGTAAAGTATAAGTGCTTGGGGGCAATCTCCACTTTCTCAATCCTGGCATGGTGTTGTCAAGTTTATAAGCGGATTACAGGACCTCCACCTGGCTGGGAAGCATCTCAGCTTTTATACTAGACTGGTGTTATTTAAGGAGCTTAAATTAAATTATTTCATTAAAGTACCTTTAATCCAAAAAATGGAAGAAACTTCAAAACACAAGAAAAACTCAACTAAAATTTTTATATATCAAATATGTATAATCTGCCATATGAGCTACCAGCAAGTTACAATTTGTCAGAAGTCTGTTTTAAAGGGGAGACTTTGAAGTCTCCTTGGTGTGTTTATCTGATTCATTGATTCAGTATCTCAAACTCATTGACCTCACTCACCACTTATCTGTGGTGCTTGTATTTTCTAATAATTTTGTAAGTTGAGTCCTCTTGTCACATCCAACGTGCTGCCTAACATCTTCTAGCTGTTAAAAGTTGTTCAAGTTAAAATTAGCAAATTTCCTAGCACTTCCACCATGCAAAACAGAATGGCATTCCAATTTGGTATTAAAGGAGCCTTCTGGCCTTTATTCATAATGCAGTTTTAAGTTGCTATTTTGATTTATTGCCATGGTTTAAAGTTATCAAGGATTTTATTTGAGAATTCTTTGTAGACTGACAGGTCACATTTATATTTGAGATGACTTACAGCAAGAGATGAGATAAATATAAAAATGTTTCTATTTTGATTCTGTCTTTCATTATATAATGCATAAAAATTATTCCTCACTTTCACATCTTAAGGAACTCTGGTTTCTTTATGGATTTTTGATCTCATGGTTTTTAAACTTAAGCAAGCTTTACTTACTTAACATTTGTATGCAACTCAGACTTTATTGGATGATTTGAGTTTTATTTCTGTTATATTCACAATGCAAAGTGATTGGCACACCTAAAACTTTTACTTTTGTTCTACAAGGCAGTGTCTCATTCTCCTTGAAGGTAAACTTAATGCATTGAGTTACTTACTTATATGCATTATTTATTACAAATGTGTTCATGTGTGATTTATAATTCTCATTAAGGTGTGGTGGCATCCCTTCCCCTTCCTGGAAGAGTGGTAGAATTTCATTCCCTTGGCTCGCAGGCTGTAGAATTATTATTCTGTGCTTTTATTTAAGTGCGGAATTTGAATATAAAGAAGTTGCTTTGTTGTCTCTTTTTGGGGGACAAATTCATTAACATCACATGCCTGTCATCGTCTAGGCACTGGGAATAGAGCAGCATCATCTGCAAATGAAACAAACAGGCTCCTGATTTCATGAGGCATTTATTCTAGGGGAAGGGGAGAAAGGGCAAAAATAAACAATTGAACAAAATCATGTCAGCCAAAGAAAAGTGCTGTGAAGCAAATCAGAGCAGGTAAAGTGAACAGGTGTGGCAGGCCTGGCAGTGAGGGGGCTCTTCTAGATTACAGGTGAAACTTGAGTGACCACAGAGAAGGGAATGGTATTCCAGCAGGAAGGGACAGTTAGTGCAAAGACCCCAAGAAAGAATTGGAACAGAGGCCTGTGTGCCTGGAGAAAGGGGAGCCGGGAATGGGGATGGCTGAAGTCAGAGACTGGAGGCCGGGACCTAGAGTTTGAATTCCATCTGCAGTGTGAGGTCCAGATTCACATGGTGAAGGGACAGGCTCTCAGTAACATGTTCAGATAGTCCCTGTGGCATATATGTGACGAATGTATTTCAGGGGAGCAGGAGGGGAGGGGGAGACCTGTGAGGGCTTTTGCAGCAGTTCAAGCAAGAGTGTTAGCAACTTGGACTATAGGGCAGACAGAGGATCACAGCAGTGGGGGACTTGGGACACCTAAAGAATAGTCAGCAGGACTCCATAGGTTGACTGTAAAGTGGGGGGGACACACTTTTTCTATAAAGTGACAAAGGGTAGACATGTTAGGCTTTGTGGGCCCTACAGTCTCTGTCCCCACTACTCTACTCTGCCCTTGTAGCAGGTGACATGGAAAGGAATGGGTTGGTTGTGTTCCAAGAAAACTGTATGTGTCCCATGGGCTGTATTTGCCAACCCCAGCTGAGGGAAAGGAAAAGGGAGGGAGCCAAAACGACCCCAGAATTTTTGACCTGGGAGGAATCTTTGCTGAGATGTGGATCCTAGGGTAGAAGCAGGTAGGACTTGAGCTGTAAAATCAAGGGTTTCTTCTCACACTTGTTAATTGTGACAGCCCATTTGACATCCAAATGAAGCAGAAATGTAGGCAGTTGTCTGGAATCTGGAGTTTGGTGGTTGTGAGGTTAGGTCAGGAAAAATACGCATTTATGAGCCATTATCGTCTCAATGAGTATTCTGTAAACTGTGGGCTGTGACCTATTACTAGGCTGTGAAATCAATGTATTGGGCTACACCCAGTGTTTTTCTTAGAAGTGAAATAGAAAACATTAGAGTATATCACACTCACTGAAGGTAAGTCCTTTTTTTATGAAATATTTACTGTGTGTGTATACCCACATATGCATACATGCATACACACACACACACACATACACACACAAATGTTTCATAAAATGGGAAATACAATTTGTAACACATTCATACACGTGTGTGTGTGTGTGTGTGTGTGTGTGTGTGTGTGAGTGTGTTATAAAATGTATTTCCTACTGTGGAACATAGTCACATAAGTTTGTAAAAGATAGAATCAGAGGTTATTTAGAGCCATGGGGCTGAATGAGATTACTGAGGGAAAGAGCAGGAAGGAGGGAGAAAAAGTGCAAGACAGAACCGTGAGGCACATCACCATTCAAGGGTCAGACTGAGCAGGACGCCCCAGTAAAGATGGAACCACCAGTGCAGATAGGAGAAAGAACAGGGAAGAGTCATATCATAGAACCCAAGAGAAGACAGCGTCGCAAGGCGATTCTAGCAGCACTCATGGGTCAAGAGGTGGAGGCCTGCAGGGGTGAAAACACTGCCTGTGGCATAACGTCCCCTGAGGGCAGGACCCATGAAGTGTGGCTGCGAATGCAGGAATGCAGTCCGGCCGGAGAGGCTGTAGAGGGGAGGAGGTGGGATAGGGATTGGGGTAAGCTGTTCAAGAAGATCTGCTGTGCAGTGGAACAAGTCCTAGAGAGGGGTGTGGAGTCAAAGGAGAGGGTTTTGTTTTGTTTTGAAGATGGGAGATACCACAGCGTTCTTATGTATAGATAGGGATGACTCAAAAGACAGGAAGAAAGTAATGATTGGAGGAGAAAGGAGGATTCATTGCACTCCCTCTTTGCAGGAGTGAAGTATTTGAGAAGGGGAAGAAGATTGGATGCAACATAGGTGAGAAGGGGTAGGTCTTGGGGTTAGTTTGTGTAAACTGTGCAGAAATGGCACTAGATTTGGTCATTCTTTTTCCCTCTAAAAGCAAACTATTGCAATTTCTATTTATTTGAGGCTTTCCTATTTCATTTCATAGTCCTAGTAATAATAGCGACAGGCCTCTTTCCATTTGACCCATACTTGTTCTTCATGAAGGACTGAGGATATTGTTTGTGCACAGTTCTGAAATAAGGAGAAAATAGTACTCACAATCTAGTTAGGGAGGCAAGACTAACAAGTGAGCTTTACCATCAATAATACGTAGTCTGAATCTGTGCCGTACATATTTGGATAAGAGGTGATTGGTGGGGTATGGAGGACGGACAACAGTCTACTTGAACTGGAGCAGAGTGCCCCAGCCTCCACAGTTTGTCATTTTGGGCCAGACAGTTATTTGTTGCGGGAACCCCTCCTGTGCATTGTAGGATGTTTAACAGCGTCCCTGGTCTCTACTGAGTAGGTACCTGTCACATACCTGCCCCCTTTCTCCAATGGTGACAGTCAAAAACATTTCCAGGCGCCCCTGAGGGGCAAAATCGCCCTCTGCTAAGAACAGCTGGACTAAAGCAGTGCTTTGAAATGTAGGAAGAATTTAAAGTTACCAACTGGTCCATGGGCACTATTTGACATGACCCATCATGTATTTTTTAATTAGTCTTAAAAAAATATTTACAGATCTGAATGCATTTAGCTGGAGCCAACAATTCCAGCTTCCCCCTGGCCTGCTGTTTCTTACATCTGTCCTTACTCTTGCCCATTGTCTGTCTGTGGCCCACAAGGCAGCTGAGTTTGAGACCCAAAGACAGCATACACAAAGACATCAAGAAAGGCAAGGATATCATGCATGGATGTGCAGGCCTCTTGTGGATCCATTTCCTAGGAATTTCTTTTCACCATCATCTCAAAATCCCAGTAACTGGCAACTTTTCCTTTCTTTTTGGTTTAATTTATGCTTAAAAAAAAAAAAAAAGAGAGAGAGAAAGCATATATCATCAGACATTCCCCCCCTTAACTTTGGAGTTTGTTTCCTACCCTTAGTTGGGTTCCATGTGAAAATTAATTTATTAGTTGTCAGCAACTTTGGGTAGTGTTTCCCGTTTGAAAAGTCTTTGCTATGAGGAATATTATTATGATAGCATCCTCCGTTATATCAGTTTTCTTTCTCCAACTTTAAGTTCAGGGGTACATGTGCAGGATGTGCAGGTTTGTTCCATAGGTAAACGTGTGCCATGGTGGTTTGCTGCAGATCATCCCATCACCTAAGTGTTAAGGCTAGCATTCATTAGCTATTCTTCCTGATGCTGTCACTACCCCTGCCACCGTCCGACAGGCCCCAGTGTGTGCTGTCCCCCCAACCCCTCACCCCGGGTCCTTATATCAGTTTTGCAGCTTCGCTTTGTTCAACTTCTCTTTATTGCAAGAGATATCATCCTACTTCTATTCGAAGCATTTTTCAGTTCTGAGCATTTTCAAAACCGTTATCTGAGACAGAGTTTACCTTGTGTAAAATGTTCCCACCTTCCTTCATTTCCCTCAAATGAAATCACACGTTCTTTACCACCATCTGGAGGGAAGTATTTGCCATGGTGCTTACTGAGTCTGTCTTTGCAGTGTCACCTGTAAAGTTAAAACTTCTACCTTACCTGGTATTTCCTCTGTTTGTATTTCTGCTTAAATGTTAATCATGTTCCCTGTTTGTGAACATAATCCTTTTTGGTTCAAATGTCTTGCTGGTAGAATCTTAATGTCTTCAAAAATAGCCTGGAGCCCTTAGGGGTAATATGTTTCCACTGGCCACGTGGAAAATGCCCTTTATTGTGTGCCAAGTTGTTACCTGGGCTTATTTCAGACTCTTGTTAATAGTGTTCCTTTTTGCATTTCTAATGTTCTCAATGTTTTTGGTTCCTCACCATATGCAATAAGTGTCATTCATTCATTCATTCATTCATTCAACAATAGCACTGTGCTATCCTCTCATTATAGAGAAGTGCCATGAAGGAAACATCAAAAATACAGTGTGGTTAATCACAGCTTCCCCATTGTCTCATATCTAATTCTTTTTCTAGAAATCTCATTTGGTGTATTACCTTTGCCATGAAAAATTCTAATAGACCCTTTTTGTGATCTTTGTATTTGATGCAAGGTTGTTTAAAGGTCCTTTTCCACTGTCATAGAATAGCAGTCATAATAACTAGGAAGCTGCAACATGGACCAGCTATGACTTTGTGATGGAGGGAATCCCTTTCTTTCCCCAGCATTGGCTGTCGACTCCACTCATTCAGCAACCTGAGTTTTTAATTAGGCTTTTATTTTTGCAATCGGTATGCCAAAGGGGTCTTGGCATGATGAACCTGTGTAAAAGCTGTGTTTTAAAAAGCTTTCTTATAGTTACATAAACATGAATTTGTTTTCAAAAATCGCTTGGAGATAGTTGGAATTAGGTCTACATGCTCTTGGTATTTTTGTTGTTTCTAAATTTAAAAATGGCTTGCATTCTCTGTAGTTACTTTTGCCATAGATACCACTTACCAAAATGGTAGATGATTGCATTGAAAAAATAACAGCACTGCCCATGAATTAATGGGATTCTATGTTTATACAGTTTGTCTGCATCTGCAAAGCAACTTTCACTTAGACTTTGGCAACTGAAGGAGGAAGAGAAGGCTGTTTTATAACCTAGCACTAGCTGCCAGTAGCACCCCCCTCTCCCCAGTTTTAACAACCAATAATGTCTTCAGACAGGGCCAAATGTCCTTTAAAGAGCAAAATTAGATGTGCTTGAGAACCACTGCTTTAACCCCTTCAACACCCATGTGGTTTTGCTTGTTAGAAACGCTGTGTTCTGTTTGTTTAGGTACAAATGAAATCCACTTCTGGGTTATTTTTTGTTGAATGTGGATTCCCCACTTCTTCGTGTTGCCCCTGCATCTCCTCGGTAACGGAGTGGCAGTATAGTCAGCTGTGAGGATCTCCAGCACGATCTCTGCTATCACCCAGCAGTGCAGCCTGAGCCAGCCCTGGGCTCTGTCCATGAGCCTCCAGATTATCATCTGAAGTATGGGTAGGACTGTACCCTTCTCAGCACTGTCATGACGATGGAATAAGATGAGGGCCTGTCACACCTTCAGTGCTGTCCTGTTCTGATGGACAGTTTCTTATTTTCTGGCCCCTTGCTCTGTCACATTGAATGGAGCTTAAGAGAAAAGAGGTGGAGGAGAAGCTGAAGCAGACCTACTGTTTTCAGTACCTTTGACTTAGTTGTCTGGAGTAGAGAAAAGGTTAGGGAAGGTGAAAAGGAAGGGCCTGGAGGGAAAGGTGGTAGGAGATGTGTTCCTTTTGGTCTGTGACAGCATGTTCCTTCAGTAAACAATGATGAGAAAAACCAGGAAGGAGTAGTAGGTTTTTCATGAAGTAAAGATTTGCCAATATGAAAGATTCTCCTTTATAGGTAATGATCTTCTTCTTCTTCTTCTGTTGTTGTGTTGTTTTTTTTTTTGTGAGACCCAGTTTCACTCTTGTTGCCCAGGCTGGAGTGCAATGGCATGATCTCGGCTCACCACAACCTCTGCCTCCCGGGTGCAAGCAATTCTCTTGCCTCAGCCTCCCGAGTAGCTGGGATTGCAGGCATGCACCACCACACCTGGCTAATTTTGTATTTTTTTTTAGTAGAGACGGGGTTTCTCCATGTTGGTCCAGCTGGTCAGGTGATCTGCCTGCCTCAGCCTCCCAAAGTACTGGGATTACAGGCATGAGCCACCACACCCAGTGCCTCTTTTTTTTTTTCTTATGAAAAGGTTGTTATCATTTATCTCCTCCTTTTTAATGTTCTTAGTTCACAAAAGAAAGAATTGGCAACTTAGGATCAATTGCTCAGTTCTGTGTTGTCAAAATCTGCTGGCTTATGAAATGTAAAATCCAGGAATCACTGCTATAGGGAAAGGCCCACAGGAGGTTGAGAATAGAACAGGATACGAAAGCAGAGCCGCTGAAGTAATGTGTGAGTGGGGCTCTGGCATCCAAACCTCAGGAAGAGCAAATGGGAGCTCCCCTCTTTCTTTGATCATTGCTTCCCCTAGATCTTCATTCAAGAAGAAAGAGTTCGGATTCAAGGCCAGGGTTATATTCGTCACTCTTATGTAATACAACATTTATTAGTCACACCCTTTTATGAAACTCTTTTGTCCTATATAAGTTATTGTGGTAACCCAGAGAAGTGAAATCCAAAAGCAAGACAAAAATTGGGTGAACCGAGCACATTTAGTGTGCTCGGGGGCACCCCAAAATATCCATAGCTGGTTTCTTGTATGTAAAAACAGTCTCAGAAACTTTATGACAGCTTTCAAAAATTCATTTCAAATTGTGTTTGCTTGCATTAAGATCACCATCTGCATTGACTCTAAGCCTGATTAGAGCTTCATTTACCAAAAAATAAATAAACAATAGGTAATAGCCAGAATCAGACAAGAGAGAAAGCAAAAGGATCTTGGCATTTATTTTCCAAAGTGAGAAACTTGTTGACTTGAGTACTTACTGGGTCAGCATGTATTTTGTTTCCATTATACTTACTCTTCCCTGCCATAAATGCAATGCTTTGTTACACATCTTGTTCCCAGCTAAAACATTTCATTAAAGGACCTCACAGTTCTTGCATTTTCCTGCATCTCCAATGTACTTGACCTATAAAAGTTACTTCTAACTGAGGCTTGTCCTAACTAGGATAGTGTGTGGGTTGGGGTGTATGTGGGTGAAACTGATTCCTGTACTCAGCCTTTAAGCAAATCCGATTGGTACAGTGAGCATTGCCTCACCAAAACCTGAAATCTAATAGCTGAACAAAGCCCAAGCGTCTCCTGCCCCTCCTAGCTATATGGGGCAGCAATTCATTAGAAATTGACATAGTCGAGGAAACAGCTTTTTTCCTTCTAAGTCACATAATCACTTAGACCAGTTCAGATACTGTTTCAGCAAGAGGATTTTGAAGACATTTAATATCTCCATGGGAGATGAATGGGGCTGCTCACTGTATGTCCTTGCTCTTTGGAAAACCTGACCCCTCGGTAAATGGCTTCTTTAGGTCTGACTTGCAGACACTTTGAATAATGCAGTGCTGCAGGACTTGAAGCCCGATCGCCTTGCTGTTGTTAACCATGACCTGTGTTTTCTAAGGCTTATATGATTTCTTAAATTTAAGATATTGGAGTAAAGCTTGATATGGTACCAGGCATGGCTCTGTTGCAATTAAGCAGTTTGGTAATAAAGCTAATTGAAATTGCCAAACAATGTACCCCCCTCCAGAGCAAGCTGGAAAATTTCCCTATTTTGCAGAAGTATCTTGTGACTAAAAAGTGGCCGTCACATCAATCAGTCTGTTGAAACTGCTCAGGAGATTCATGGATTTGCCCTAAGAAGAGGACCTGAGATTTTTTTTTTTTTCATCAGCATGTGTTTGCTTTTTGTAGGGAAGGGTGAGGCATTGAGAGGCATTGAACCCAGTGCTGTAATAAAAGTTTGCTTTAGTAAGTAAGGATATGAAGCTATCCTTACCTGAAGGTTTAGATCTCAAAGAATCCTTGAGAACATATCCATTTGCTATGGTGGGGAGCTTATAAGGTTTGGTGTTTCCCTCTGAGCTTTCAGTTTGTTCTGAGACCAAAGCTCATCTGTTGTGATGGGAAGTCAGGACACAAGGTGGCACAGCGGAACCTTGTTCTCTGTGCTGAGTGAGGCAGCTGTGAGTTGAGCCAAACCTGGCAGCTCACCAATAAATCAAGGAACAGACCAAGGATCAAGAGCTATTAAACAGTCACTGCAGCAATGATGGCTATAAAAAGAAAGGCCAAGCAGCTCCTCCCCTTTGCCTCATCAGCCCTTCCTGCAGCTTTCAAGGTGTAAACTCATTTCATGAGCTCTGCACATTCATACATGCATTTGAGAGATACAGGTGTTTATTGAACTGGTGACCAGATACTGTTCTAGGGATAGACCGATAAAATAGAATAGGTCCCTGAAATAGAGACAATCAGTAGGTAAACAATAAACAATATAAATAATAGACAAGTAAACAAGGTCATTTTAGAGAGTGATAGGCTCAGTGAAAACGAAGAAACTGGGCTGTGTGAATAAAGTGGGTCAGAAAAGGGCCACTTCAGATCTGCTGGTAGCCTGCCTGGATCTCTGGTTGGCTCTCTGAAGGAGTGACCTTTGACGAGGGTCCTGAGTGAAAGGCAGGAGCCACCCACACATAGATCTGCAGGCATAGAGTTCCAGGCAGAGGGAGCAGCCAGAGAAAATGCCCGGAGGATTGCACGGAAGCAGTTCCACAGTGGAGGGTGCCAGCCTGGCTGGAGTGTGTGTCCAGGAGGAGGAAATAAAGAGATAGGAAGGGTCACATCCAGGAGGGCTTAGTGGGACACTGAACAAAGAGTTTGTCTTTAATTGAAACAGTTTTGGGAAGCCACAGGGACATGGAGCCAGGAGACAGTACAATGTGATTTCTGCTGTATAAAGTTGTCTCTGGCCTCAGTGCGGATAATAAAGAGGATAAACCATAAAGCAGAGACCAGTTTCTGGACTCATGTGGTCATCTAGGCAAGAGAAGGTAGTGGCAGTGGAGATGAACTTGGATGGATTCAGAATGCATTTGGAGACGGATGTGGTGGGAGAGAGAAAAAGAAGCCTCAGGCAGGGTCTTAGGTGTCAGGGGTTTGGTGTCCTATAAGGTTAAAAGCCCGGATATTATTCTGGGTTTCTATCTTGGTCCTGAGCCTAATTTACATTACTAAAAATAAGCAGTTGGGATAAGAAACAACCTAAAAGTTAGTAATGCAAAAGAAAAGGGCCCCAGCATGTGTTTTTTAACCTATAAGCTTCTCAGCACCAATTACAGTGATAGGTTTTCCTTTGGGACAGGTGACCTTAAAATAAGGGCCCACACAGCATCCTGTTTTTCCAGCCCAGAAAAGGAATCCTTATCAGTTTTTTCTTTCGGTGAGCTATTTTGAGCTATTGTTTCATAATCCCCCCGTACATCCTATGTAGTTAAAAATCACACTTTCAAATTTGTAGGAACTGCATGGGGCTATCAGGCCACCATAGTTTCACCTATCTTAGGGAGACCTCTGTAAATGAGCTGTTGATAAGAGGAATGGGTTACATGGTCAACCCTTAAGTATTTGCATAAAAAGCAATTCAAATTTGAAATATAGGTACTAGAAGCGTCAAGTTGTCGGTATGGTAGTTAAGGAGTCTTCCTTAGAGGTAGAAGCATTTTTAGATGTAGACAAGACCCGACTTCTAAATGCCACAATTACAAATATTTTTAACTTACATAAAGTTAGAGAGTTTTCCTAGAACCATATGAGGAACTAGCTTAATTCTACCCTTAAAAAGTAGATCTTGATAGGAATATTCCCTAGGGTAGAAAGATTGACCTCATGGTAGGTACATCTTGACAAATTAGTGGTTGTTTTAAGTTGACGGTTCTTTTTCTTTCCCTTCTGGAGAGAAGATGCCATAGTTCACTCTACTTCTGACTC
This sequence comes from Hylobates moloch, assembly GCF_009828535.3. Lineage (NCBI taxonomy): Eukaryota > Metazoa > Chordata > Mammalia > Primates > Hylobatidae > Hylobates > Hylobates moloch. The sequence continues at coordinate 7,133,139 of NW_026652279.1, read as the reverse complement.
ATTCCATATCTTTTCTCTAAGCCCGTTAAAAAAAAGAAATCTTTAAAAAATCAGGAAACAACAGGTGCTGGAGAGGATGTGGAGAAATAGGAACACTTTTACACTGTTGGTGGGACTGTAAACTAGTTCAACCATTGTGGAAGTCAGTGTGGCGATTCCTCAGGGATCTAGAACTAGAAATACCATTTGACCCAGCCATCCCATTACTGGGTATATACCCAAAGGAGTATAAATCATGCTGCTATAAAGACACATGCACACGTATGTTTATTGCGGACTTGGAACCAACCCAAATGTCCAACAACAATAGACTGGATTAAGAAAATGTGGCACATATACACTATGCAGCCATAAAAAATGATGAGTTCGTGTCCTGTACTGTTGTGGGGTGGGGGGTGGGGGGGGCGGGGACAGCATTAGGAGATATACCTAATGCTAAATGACGAGCTAATGGGTGCAGGAAATCAACATGGCACATGGATACATATGTAACAAACCTGCACATTGTGCACATGTACCCTAAAACCTAAAGTATAATTTAAAAAAAAACAAAAAAAAAGAAATCTTGTTATTAGGTAGTGTCAGGAAACATTTGCAAGCTAGAAAAAGCTCCTGCCCACTTTGAAACTGAATTTCATAAAGTCTGGTGGCCAGCCAACCTGTTAGTTGTGTAGCTTTAAAGACGTGCTTCATTGTCCCAAATCAGAAACTGATCTTGTTGTATTTTCAGCATGTGTAGCCTAGAATTACCAGTGATTTAGGTACTGAGACTTGGAGTAAAATATCAGGGATGTGTTAAGAAATTGATTGACTGTGCATAGACTCCTCTGCTATCTGTAGAAAAGAACTGTCTTCCCAAATGCATGTCGCAGTTATGAGTCTTAAATACCTTGACCCGTTGACCTAGCTGTTGTCAATGGTAGGTCCATGTATTTCATAAAGCTGTATTAAAAATTTTCTGTAAATGCATTTGGTATGTAGGAATGGCTATAGGATTAATCTTATCATAGCAGACTCTAAACCAAAATAATTAAGGAACCTTTGAATGAGAGCATATAGTTTAAAAGCACAGGCTTGGTTTTAGACCAAGTATCCCCAGCTAGTCACCTGACTCTGTGATGTTGGCCATGTTACCTGACCATCAGTATCTTGGTTTTCTCATCTGCAAAATGAGAAGATATTAGTACTTAGAGAGCAGGTACGAAGAACAAATTTATGTCAAAGGCAGGCTCCGAATACTTTTTAGATATTTTTGCACTCAGTTTTCAACCTTTAGGTATACTTCACATGTTTTCGAGAGTAGCAACAACAGGATCATCCATATCATTTAAATGATACCTTCCCTGGAGTGACCATTTATTTCTCAGGAATTGCATGAAGACAATTCATCCATCTTACCTAGGTCTTTGAGCAGCCCAAGGTATTTATGACTTTAGGTCTCTCTTACCTGTGCCAGGTCAAGGCTTGTGACTTTGAGGTGAAAGGCTCTGTAAGCCATCAGCAATCACCAGCTTTGCAAGCCGTTTATTTCTCCTGGGACATATTTATTAGACTATGTGTACTGTGTAATTGAAGCAAACTTCTCTGCAGCTGTAAAACCAATACAACTATGTTCTTAATCTTCTTCATAAAATGCCAGCTGACACTGCCTTGGGAGCTACTTATTTCAGACATCTGAAGTCCAACTATCTCTCTAAATTATGATGGTCAAAATACTTCATAATGGCCATTATTAAGTCCCCAAAGGAAAGAATGTCTTCATCTTTTTGGAGACACTGGGTCTGATACTTATGTTCGTGGCAGCTGGTATCATATTTGTATTGAAAAATTACGCTACGGGGTTATGATGGTATTTAGCCAGAAGAAAGAGAAAAAAAAAATCAAACATGTCCAAACTAGAATCATTTTTTCATTCCTTTTTATGGATTCAATTTTGTGATATATAGTGTTTATAAAGTCCTTCAGTGAAAATGTACTCTGGTTTCAGCTTGGCCTTGAGTTTATGCTGGTACACTGATTTAGCTAAAACAAAACAACAACAAGAAAAGCTTATCATCATTATTCACTCAAGGATCGATCATTGCATGTGTTTCCACCCACTCCCCCACCCCACGATTAAATGCTAGCCATTCTTTACTTCAGCTCCTCCCTCTGCCCCCTTCTTCATATTGGATTAGATTTCTTTTCTCTGTATTCCTAAAAGCCACAGTGCTCCCTTCTCTCCTGGCATGTAACACTTACCACTGTGAATTATAAAATGGTTGCTTTGCTTTTTCTCTTTTAAAATAGACTATGAGCTCCTCCAGGGCAGGGGCCATGTCTGATTTACTTTTATCTCTTAGTGATGCTTTGCTAGGCACATGGCAGAGCTCAGTAAATCTTGTATGAATGAATGGTCTCATGACTGGTTCCTTCTCATGCTTCAGGTCTTAGCTCAAATACGGTCTCTTCAAGAAAGACTTGCATGATCACCCAACATAAAGTAGTTGTGCATCCCCGGCATAGCCTGTTCCATTGTCCTGCGTCATTTTCATCACAGAAGTTATCACTCTCTGAAATTATTGGCTAAGTTGTTTATTCTGTCTCCCCACAGAATGTGCGCGCTGTGAAAGCAGGACCCTGTAGGTCTTGCTCATTGCTTTATTTCATGTCAGTTCCTAGGCTGTCAGCACAGTTTGGTTACATGAGTGAGTGAATTTTCCCTGTTTTCCTTCCTGCCCTCAGTGGAAACTGTGAAGGCTGAATGTACCTTTTCCTGTTTTCTGGACTGTCGTTAGCATTTTATTGGTACAGAGAGAACAATTTAAATTTATTTCATGGCTTATATATTCTCTATTAAACAAAGAAAACAAAAAACTGGTTGGCAGGAAATGATGCAGATGGCTTTTTTTTAGAAGGGTTGCTGGCCATTGATGTTCATTGTTTAGAACCGCTGGATTGCAGTCAAGTAATCATCAATTCTGATTGGCTGGGGAAGTCTCAGATTGTTCTCAATTTGTCTTTCCTGCACCCCATTGCGACTTTGCCTCGATAATCTCTTACTGTTTTGACTCATCATCCTACTACCCTCAACAAATAAAAGCATGGCCTAGGAGGCACATTCCCTTTTCCAGGGAGCAGAACTTTTGCTGAAAATTACTTGTGTTCTTTAATACAGTTCCTCTCCTCATAATTTTTTCAGATGTGTCTTTTAGATCTTTCCAAGAAAGAAGGCGAAGTAAGCAATGCAAGTTTTACCTTTCTGTTTGATCCTTCTCATTGTCCCCTCTACTTATATGCTGCTCTTACTGAAAATAAAAACTTAGCTAAAGTAAATCTCACCCTAGAATTGCTTCTAATGCTGTAGGCGTATACTTGGACAAGGATGATTTAACTTAAGGAGTATAGGCCCCAATAAAGTGGGTTTCTGAGGGTCACTAGTGAAGGTTTCAAAGACTCCCTGAAATTATATGCAAAATTATGTGCTTCTGTGCAGCTTTGCTTGAGAGGGGCTGTAACAGCTTTGTATCACATTTTTCAATCAAGGCCCTGACCCAGTAATTTAGGAGCATAAACACTTGAGTAGGAAAGGTAGTGAGTCATTGAGCCAAAGGAGAGATAGAACAAACTCCAGTTGTTTTTTAGTCTAGCACTGCACTAAGGCCAGTATGTGCCGTTGTCCAGGCATGCTAAATATTGGCTGCAATACTGATCCCGTTGATGACTATTGCCACATTATATGTAAAACCCAGCAATCTTTGAAAATACTGAAAACAAGAATATGAGTTACCTATTAATCCTAATATTTAGAAAAATATTTTAATACATGTCCTTTAGTCTTTGGGCATATGATGTGTGTGAATATATATGTATATCCACTTATTAACAATGAGTTTATATATTCTATGTACAGTTTTTACCCTGCTGTTCTTGTCTTATATCATTACTATTTCCCCCAATCACTGAATATTCTTTGTTGTGCTCATTTTTAGTGGTTTCATAATTTTTCACCTTGTTGATATAACGCATCTCTCTACTCAGTCCTCTGCTCTTGGAAGTTCAGGTTGTTTCCTTTTTTTTTTTTGAGATGGAGTCTCACTCTGTCGCCCAGGCTGGAGTGCAGTAGTGTGATCTCGGTTCACTGCAGCCTCCGCCTCCCAGGTTCAAGTGATTCTCCTGTCTCAGCCTCCCGAGTAGCTGGGATTACAGGTGCCTGCCACCACACCCAGCTAATTTTTGTATTTTTAGTAGAGATGGGGTTTCACCATGTTGGCCAGGCTGGTCTCAAACTCCTGACCTCTGGTGATCCACTTGCCTCAGCCTCCCAAAGTGCTGGGATTATAGGAAT
>NW_026652279.1:7070710-7128412 GCF_009828535.3 Hylobates moloch | reverse complement strand
TCCTACTTCTTCCATATTTCCATTTAATCAGTAGGACAAGCACAGGTCCTAATCTACAAGGGTTCTTTAATAAAACTGTATGTATGCATTCATTTTGGGGAAAAGTAAGCAACTCTTGGAGGATATAGAGGTCAGTGATGCTCAAGAGATTTTAAAATGCAACAAAATGTTCTGAAATGTGCTGCATTTATCTTAAAAAGCAGTATAGAGGACAGGCGTGGTGGCTCACGCTGGTAATCCCAGCACTTTGGGAGGCTGAGGAGGGTGGATCATGAGGTCAGGAGTTCAAGACCAGCCAGTCTCTATGAAAATACAAAATTAGCCAGGGTGGTGACATGACCTGTAATCCAGTATCAGAGGTGCAGAGAGATTTTTGAACCGAAAAAAAAAAAAAAAAAAAAGAAGCAGTATAGAGTTTTGTTTATTGTGGTATCTGTGGATATGTATGTGTGTATTTATAAATAAATAAAGCTTTTCTTGATGTAGAGATACTAAAAATAGGTAATAAAGCCACGCATAATCCCATGAGCCAAAGAAAATACTGTTTTCACACATAACCTTCTAGCCTTTCTTTGCAAGATGGTATGTATTCTGTTATAGCTTTACTTTTTTCATGTAAATTATTTGTGTACAAGCATTATAAAATTTCCCAAACCATGACATTCTGCCATTTAGTTATAGTTTATGGCCTTGATATTTAGAGGGAAACAGATGTCTCCTCCTTACATTAGTTGGTCAGGTCCCAGTCACTAGCAAAGAATTTGCTATTTGTTTTTTCCAAAATGACACCATTTTAATAGAGAACTTTAGATATTCAAGTCCCAAGCTTGTCTCGCTCCTGTAGATCACACTTCGAACATACACTTCCCTGGAAGAGTTTTCTGGGATTCCTTAGAAGTAATATTTGCTGCCTTCTAAGGCCCTAAGAGCGGATGCTGCCATCCATAAACTCTTTCTTCTGCCTCTTCTGAAAGTTCCCCTTCCTTACCCTGAATGGACCAGACAAGCCCATTAAGACAGGTGCTGTTTCTGCCCGTATGCCTTATATGTAATATGTGACATGATTTATAGAACACAAACTTCCTGCTGCCACAAGGCATACAAGGTGTTTTCTTGTCTAAGGAAAACCACTGGTATGCCATGAAGTATGGGATGATGTTGCTTCCTATAGCCTAGCTGGTAGGGACATGTCTGCAGTTACCCAGTTACATACGCGCTATCTCCTTTGATAGGTCTTGGAGCATTCTGTCATGTCAAGCAGTGACCTTTTGAGTCTTTTCTGTTAGGTCTCCCAGCTGTTTTCAATCCTTCTGAATAGTTTGGGCTAAAATAAATTATAAATTGTAATAAGGTTTTTCCAGCATTCATGTGTATTAGATTTTAAGATTTAATGACCATGTGGGCCTAAAACAAATCTTTGAGTTCTTCTTTTTAAAAAAGCAATCAAGTGGAGTCTCTTGATTTTGACTATTTAAATATTAATTTGTGGTCATAACCTGCTTTGGGGCTGCTGTAAAACCTGTGGCGTTTTAAAAGGAAGGTTTTCAGCAACTAGTCAGCAAAGAGGAACAAATGCCTCTTTAAACAAAGATTTTCTTATTTGTTGTAATATACAGTTTGTTGTGTCAGTTGAGCTGGGATCTTCTGGAATATTCCATGGACTACTTCCTCAGAGGAAACAGACCTTAATTGGTTACCCCCATATCCTTCAGACTGGTTGGCTTTGTGCAATTCACAATGAAGGGGCCATTAATTAATTAATTAATATTTATTTTTGAATTAGTATTTTATTGCGTCAGTGATAGGTGAAAATGCTGGTCTTAAAAAAGAATTCTAAATAAGGATAAAGTCTCCTTAAATGAGTCCCTCTGATCTTTGCCCCTCCTTGCACTATTGAACATATCCCCATTATCCATTTGATGTGGACGTTCATGGAAGGCAAAAGCCACGCATGTGTTTGAGTGTGTGGAACACCTGTCTCCTGCTGTGCCTGCCATTCTGCAGCGTGCCATTTTACTGAACATTATGTTTTAAAGACTATGTTGTTACCTGTAGAGATAGCTCATTCCTTTTAACCTAGCTTTGTAGGTTGGCTGCCCCACAGTTTTTTAGAACTTCCAGTTGTTTCCAGTTTTCCTTTCTACCGACAATATTGCACTGAACATCGTTGTGAATGCGCCTTTGAATGTGCATCGATACAGAATGAAAAATGCCCCTTATTTTATATGTGAAGCTCTTAAGAGGAGGGATTTGAAGATCGGCCAGAGTCTTACACATGATTAGCAGAGTGTAGATTGAAACCATTTTCCCTGACTCTGCTTACCTAATGGGGGATTGTTTCCAAATTTTCATGTAGGTCATTGGGATCCTGGGCAGAGTCAACTGCAGTAAAAGATAACTGTGGTGAAACCTTGCTGATTCCAATTAACTGAGAAGGTCTCTCTGAATTAGGAGAAAATACGAATTTAAGGATGTCATCTTATATAATTTTGAAGTTTATACAGTGACCCACACTAATACAACCTAATAAAATTTCTTAAGGCAATCATATTAATGAGCCAAAAAAAGCACCTGATCATTATTTAAAAAAATAAAGACATATCAAAATTGTTCAACACAGTTATTTGTATCCATAGGTAAAATATTTTCTCCTATGATCTTTTTTATATTTTAATATGCTTAGCAGATGATTTTTCTCTAGTTAGTGCAAGATAACCATACCACTTCCTTTCTGAATGATGTAAATTAGCTAAGGAAGGTGAAAAGGTGTAGACATTTGAGTAACTCCTCTGTGCCAGGTAGGAGGCTCTTAAACATTTTCTCTTGTTTCGTTATCTTAATAATCTTGTGAAGTGAGTCTTACTGTTTTCCCTTTATAAATGGAGAAACTGAGACAGGGAGGGCCCCAAAGCACTTTGTTAAAGGATGCCTGTCTGAGTTTGCCTGACTTGAGAGAGGAGAATAATACTCTACTATATCAGAGTTTCCTTAAATATGGTCCTCGGATTCTCTGTATCAGAATCTCCTGGAATTTTTGTTAATACTGCAGATTCCTTGGCCCCTAAGGGTGTGACCTGGGCTGCTGCATTTCTAACAAGCTACTGAGTGTGCCTTATGCCCTCTGAGGTCTGGGAGCCAGGCTTCCACGGTGACCTCATTTTGGTGACGCGGGGAACCTTGCCAGAGAGCGCCCCCATGCCTCCCAGGACGAGTAATTCTCATCATGCCTCGCTCCCAGTGGGCACTTTGCAGGCTCGTCTGGGCTGCTTCCTCCTTACTCACCCACTTGCCTTGCCTCGCCTCAAATTACTTCTGCTGATCTTAGCATGGCTCATGGTTTGACAAGTCACTACCAAAAGAGTTGAGATCGTCACACTCCCTAGGTATCACTTTCAAAAACAGGTTGAAATCTCCAGTGCAGCATCACCAGATCCCAAGCATCTCTTGTGTGCTTTATACAGATAGAATCTGCATTTTGCATTCTAACTCCTGCCCAAAGAAAAAAATCAAAAGAGGCAACAGCTTGCAGAAATGATTACTTGTGAAATACCAGTATACACTTTATTTTCCTTTCTCGCCTGTCTTTCGCACCCTTCCCTGGTGGCAGATTTCCCATAAGTCTGCCCCCAATTGCTCCTGACTTCCCTAGAATTGAGGAAATCACTTGTCCCTTCCAGCTCCAGCCCTCCCACTAAGGACAGGGTTTTGGAAGAGCCAGCTAGATTCAATGAACACCTTTGCCTTTCTTTCTCCATTATTATCTTTTTCTTTCAGCTTTGTGCAATTTTTCTTTTTCACTCCCAAGTGACATGCTTTCCCTCTTGAGGGGCTAGTCCTGCTCCAGTCCTTTCCAACAAGCTGTGAGTAGGAGGTTGCTTGGATGACTGGCAGACGTCGAGACAGACATGTGCTGATGATCCAGAGGGGACCCTAGACCAACTTGGATTTGTGTTCATTTGTTAGCATTCTGTGTTGGCAAAAGAGCATCCATCTTTGTTTTGGTATGGAGCTCATCCAAATAAAGCATTTCCTCTTCTGAAAGGCAGAGGGAAAAAAAAGAAAAGACCAAAAAAAATTTTTTAATTTTAACCATGTACTCCTTTGAAACTAAATATATACCCTTTCCTCTGTCCTGATTGGTCCGTTTCAATTGACAAGTGGATCGTGTGGAAAGGAAATATCCTGGACTTAATTGTAAGTTAAGTCTCTCTTAATCCAGAAGAGCATTTGAGATTCTGTCCAAGTGTTCAATTTCCCAGGCCGCTGAGGTCTGTGAATTTCTTTTCCCAGCCTCCAGGCTGCTGCAGTACAAGTCAGCATAGCTAATGCAGATAGATCTCCTGCCTCTCGCTCTCCTCCTCCCTCTGCTTTGATTCGATATGAACAGCCTGGTAACTCCGATGCTGGGGAGAAATCTGACATAACTCTGCAGATGGCTAGGTTGCCATGGAACACCTGGGGATTGTTCTTTAAGGAAAAGGTAACATTTATATGCTAATGATTTCTTCCCCCCTCCCCTCCTTGTTGCATTTTTTCCAGGGCTGCCAGTTCCCAAGAAGAGCCCAAAGTCGGTAAGGACTTGTCAGTTACTTGGTGCTTGTTGGGGCTGGCGTGGATGGTGGGGGGCTGGAGGTGGGAGGGTACTCTGTGTGGCTTCACTTCACTAAATGTGTTTTACAGTGGATGGGGGAGACAGGAGCCGGGGCTCATTTTCTTAAGTTCTGGGGATCTGTTTGTTATACAAGGTATTTGGGCTTGTCTTTAACTGTATAGTGATTTGTGGGCAGGCTGCAGGAGCCAGGATAAAGAATGCATGTTTGAAATCTTCTCTATACAAATGCATCCACACTCTCCTTCAAAGGGATGAGTTTCTTAGCCGTTTTAACTTGATACAAATGCTATTGTTTCCTTTGGAAGGAGTGAAAAAAAGAAAGCTCCACCTGCTCCGTGAGTAGCATTGCTCTCAACTGGTGTTCCCAGCCGTTCACATGTCTACCCATTCTCTCCCTTAGCTTTCTTAGGCGCCGGAGGATGAATTATTTACAAAATAAAAAGCCTGTAGGTTTAAGGAAGAATTGCTCTGCCCCATATATGTGACCATGCTCAGATGGAACAATGTTCACTGCCCCAGCACTTGCCCCAGAATAAGACATTTCCTTGCTGTAGAAATGTCCTTTGTTGTTTTGCCAGCTTTAGCAGCATTATGCTGCAGGTAGAGGATTCTTAAAAGAAAAAAAAAAAAATCAATGTTTTGCTGTCCTTTCTAATCTGGTTTCCCTGAAGATGCATTACCTAGTTGACATGTTAGCTAATAGCTTAGAGGCTATAGCGTTTTGCTTGGTGGTATGGGTTTATGCTCCCGGGGCACTAATGACAAATTAAAATGCTGCTTAACTCAAAATCTGGAACTCCAGTGCCTGTGAAATTGATCTGGGTGGAAGGGGCTTCTCAATTCATTGATATTAGGATAAAGAGGGATGTTTCCATGTGGTTTAGAAGATTTGGGGGAGGGAAAATGTACAGCCTCGTGCCATCCAGGAAGGGAGAACCTTGAAAACTTTGCGGCTTACGGCGCTGCAGCTGAATTCTTTCCACCTGTCTCCAAGCCTGGCAGCACGAGGCAGAAGTTTATTAAGGAGATGAGAGAGGGAGCTTCCTGCATTTTTAAACCTCACTCCTAAGTTCTCCAAAGAGAAAAACCTGCAATAATTGATGTGATTCCGATGGCATAGTGCCGTGGTGATTGGAACTTTGACTTCAGGGCTGGTTTCCTCGTCAGTGTGTGTTAATGTCCAGGCAGAAAAGTGCTGGTTGGTGCCCACATTGGAACCACAAAGATGCCAAAGTGTGTGCATGTGCGCATGTGTGTCTCCCTGTCCCTTGGTCATAGTAACCCATCCGCCTTCAGAAAAATGGAAGGAAATCCAGAAGATGTGTCTCATAAGCTTGAGTTGGCATGAACCATCCTTTTTTCTCCCCCACCCCAGCCGTGCTATGTTGATACATGGGCTTATTTTACACACCCCACATGGAATGGAGTCTTAACAAGGAGGGTGCTGAGGGAGACATAGTAGTTTTGCACAGGTAGCATGATGTCAAGTAGCAAGGTGTTCTTTTCCATTTTGCGTTCCATTTAAATTTAGTGTGCAAAAGGATTTTTGTAATTCATTTGCATTTCTTCTTCCCCCAAGTGTTTTGGAATTGCCTGGTGAACTCAAAGGCTATCAAATACGTATTGAACCTGCATTCACCAAGTCAGTTAAGAGAATTCCCTATGACAGTTAATTTTTGCAGAAGCCATGTCATTAGCAAGCAGAAGCCAATTACTCGGGCTGCATTCCTAAGAAAGAAGCTCTCAACTGCTTTGCCCATAGTCTGCTGGCTCTTAATTACCACAAGCTAAGAGAGTGATGTGTTGCTGGGTTAGAAAAGAATAAGCCCCCAGCTTGGGGCTTGTCCTTACCTGATTTCTCTGCCAGGACAGGCATGAGGGTTTTCACAGCATTGCTGGCACACACTGGCAGCTGCTGTACAAAATTTGGGAGCTGTCGGCCAAGGTCTGCTGTTGGATGTAAAGTGCTGCTAACATCCGTGATCAGTGAGAGTTCTGTACAGGTGGGTTGAAAGCGGTTTCCCTTTCCCAGTTTGAATTTTGATGATGTCCTGCCAGGGACACAGATGATTATGGAATTTTTCTGGTGGGGTCAGAGGGAATTCACAGGAAAGCTGGATGTCCTGGTACCAGAAAGCCATTCAAGTAATGACAGATAAGGTCAATTATGCAGGATGCATAATTAAAAGCACACTGATTGTAACTGGGTTGTGACTCACTTAGATTTGGCAATAGCTCTGTGCACATGTGCACAGTGGTCTCAGCTCAGGACCATTGTGTTGTGGTTGTTTTGTTTGTTTTATTAGAGGCTCTTGACAATGTTGGCTTGCTCATGTGACTGGCAGCTTCCTTTTGCCCTCATACCTTTTTTTTTTTTTAAGGTTTTCAATAATTAAGTAGTTGGGTTTTTATTAGAACAGAAGGACTTATCTTTTTTTATCTCGTTTTTTCTCCTGCATAGTCCCTGTAGCTTACTCTTAATAAGCAATTTCACCTGCAAGATTTAGTTTAAATGTTGAAATTGTGGTTTATATACTCATTGGGGACAATGGCAGTATCTTAATAAAATTTTATTAATTTAATACCTGGACTTTCATAACATCAGGGATTTTTCTGCCAAATAACAGAGACAAAAACAAGACATATTTTCTGTCAGGTTTTAGACGTCTCTGGGAAACTGATTCTGTGGCCCAACTTAATCATCCTGACTGAAAACTCATTTAACTGAGACTCTCAGTCTAAATCACCCACAAGGATCTTGTGTATGAGAATTTAAAACTAAATATCACACCAAACCCTGAATTTTAAGTCAGTATCCACCTCTTTTCTTATGAATTCATTTCCCAACTATTCTCCCTTAATCTATCCCCTCTTTTTTTTTTTTTTGAGATGAGGTCTCACTTTGTCATCAAGGCTGGAGTGCAGTGGCACAGTCATAGCTCACTGCAGCCTCGAGCTCCTGGGCCCAAGCAGTCTCTTGCCTTAGTCTTCCAAGTAGCTGGGACTGTAGGTATGCAGCACCATGCCTGGCTAATTTTTATATTTTTTGTAGAGGCAGGGGTCTCACCATCTTGCCCAGGCTGGTCTCAAGCGCTCCTCCTATCTTGGCCTCCCAATGTGCTGGGACTACAGTCATGTGCCACTGCACCTAGCTATCATCTTCTATTTATCCATCTGTTCCTCCACCTAAACATTCATCTTTCATCCATTCATTCATCCATTATTCAGAAAACTAGTATTTAGAACCCATTAAATAACAGGTTTGGTGTGAAGCACTGGAAATACTATAATAAATAAGATGGTCATGGCACCTCTCTTCTTGCAGTTTGCAAACAAACCATGTGTCGATTGCTCCTTGCAAAAAAAAAGATTAATTGTCACAAATTTCCAAAATGTTTATGCAGTCATTTCATCAATAAGTATTTATTATTTTATGTGTGCCAGACCCAGTGCCAATATTTGATAAGAATTAATCAGAAAACATCCCTGCCCTCATGGAAATGGGGAGGGAGAGATAATAACCACATTAACAGGCAGTTCTACAAAGATCCTCACCTCATAGGGATTAAAGTGTGGTGAGCATTAATAAAGCAGAAATATAACATGAAACCAAGTACACACAATGTAATCATTCCACTCTTAATTATAATAACTTATAAGTCATCATAAAATGCCAACACCCACGGTTGAATAAGTGCTGTGATTGAGCTGTGGAGTACTTTGGAGTTCCCCAGCAGCCTAGGCAACATAGGAAACCACATTCTTTACTTAGCTATTATTGTCAGATGAAAGAAAGTGTACCATATTCACTAAAGAGAGAAGATTTTCCTATTTACTAAAAAAAAAAAAAAAAAAAAATCGTACAAAAAGTTTTTATATAGAGGACCCCGGACGGTGGGCAAAGCATCCAGTGCCCATCCACATTGAAGAGGCAGTCTCTTCAACAGCCTCTTTAGGGCAGACATAGCAAGCTGTCGGCAGGGTAGCCACAGTGATAGGTTTTTGTTCCACTAGCCTCTCTGTCCCTTTCCCCTGCAAGAGATGCTAAAGGAAATTGCTGAAAACTAGTCATTAAGAGATGTGAGGGAGAGACTCCTTTTACGCGCACACACTGAGTGACCCTGACCTAGATCATTCCGTTTTATGTACCCTGCCTCTTTCTCAGACTCATACAGTTATGTGGCACCTGTCCTCCTTTTCCCTGATGCCACTTGTGTGACAACCAGCATGATGATTGATCCCATCAAAGCTTCTACAGCCTACAAGAAGAAGCAGTGAGAGTAGTAGATGGGTGAAGGCATAGGATCACTTAAGTCAGTCTCCTTGCCTCTCACTTCCCATGGCAACTCCCCTTCTCTGCCTTTTGGAACCCTGGAAGATGGACTTTGCCATTGTATTACATTCCTTTAAAGCATGCAATGTGAACCCGAATCCATTTTCATATCCAGTCAGTGCCTGCCTTTTATTTTCCATTAACTCCTCTCGCCCACCTTTTTGGAAGAAATCGTTTGACTTAGACCCATAAATGATAAAAGAAACAAACAAAAGGAATGACCATCCTCTGCACTGGCTTGGATTCGAGTCTCTGATTTTCACCCAACCTTTAATGACATTGGCCTAATACCTCATCAGCACTTGGAGTTTTTCTGTTGTCCAGGTAAATCGCTGCAATAGCCTTCGCTCTTGGCGGATAAGTGAACTGGAAATAATTTTGCTTTAAAATGGATCGATTTGTCATTTTTAAGCCACATGAATTCTTTTCATCATTTAAGCTCCTAAGTGCTGTCTATATTCATTTGCTCTTCCAAGCAAATATTTTAAGTTCACTTTATAAGTACCTACATTTTGAAATCATTCTGGGAAATACTGATGAGCTGATTTTTTTTTCCCATTTCCATTTATAAAAACCATTATGTCTTCCCAATTTCCCTGGCCTGACAGTAAGTAAGGGAATCATTCATTTCAGAGAGGTTGGTACAGTTTTAGTTTAAAAGGTCTTGTGATACAGGTTCATGGCCAACATGTAGCCAAAGACCTTTAGGGAATTTTTTTAATGGAGCCCATTTCCATATTCCTAGTTGGCTATGAATTGAGACTCAGCAATAAGACTCTTGCTTCAAAAATATCAGCATAGGGACAACAATTAGCATTGGAAATTCCTGTCTTAACATATGGCACCCCTTGTCAACTAGTTACTCACACTGGAGGTGTGGTGCATGGATATCTTTGTTTCTAAGCTCTCCTCCTTCTGGTGATCCTCTTCACCTCCCTTCTCTCCTGTCCCCTCCATTCTCCTGCTCCTCAGCCTCCTGCAGTCAGTCTGTCAGTAGTCCCTGTTGAATTTGGCACCAAAGTGTCTTCTGACCTCACTTGTTCTTTTCCTGGGTAACTCTAGCTACCCTGGTGTTGCCCACCTCAGGTCCCCACATTGACTGCAGCTGGGGCTTCCTGACTGGCCTGTCCGCATTCATTCCTCTTCCCCAACAATCCATTCACTACCCAGTAGTGGCACCAAACTTTCTGGAAACATGTTGGCTGTTGGAACATCCCCACTTGAAATTCATTAATGGATTCCCCCTCTTGAAACTAAGAATTAAACCCAAACTCCTTACGTAGCCCACAGGGCTCATGCATTATGTGGCCTCCCAGTTCCTCTCAGGCCACCCTCCCTTGCTGTGCCACAGTAGCTTTTTTGTTCTTCAGAAAGTCCACTTAGCACACCCTCTTTTTTTTTTTTTTTTTTTTTGAGATGGAGTCTCGCTCTGTCACCTAGGCTGGAGTGCAGTAGTGTGATCTCAGCTCACTGCAAGCTCCATCTTTCCAAGTGATTCTCGTGCATCAGCCTCCCGAGTAGCTGGGATCACAGGTGCATGCCACCACACCTGGGTAATTTTTGTATTTTTAGTAGAGTTGGAGTTTCACCATGTTGGCCAGGCTGGTTTCGAACTCCTGACCTCAAGGAATCTGTGTTCCTCGGCCTCCCAAATTGCTGTGATTACATGTGTGAGCCACCATGCCCAGCCTTCTCTTTCTATTAGTAGGGTTCTTCCAGAGTCCTCTCTTTACCACCTTTCTAAAGGACATTGCAGTGTGTTGCTATCAATATATTATATTTGATTAATATTCATCTACACACACTATGTATATACACACTTAGATACATGCCCAGGGATAAATTTCAAGAGCTCAGGTACCATCTATTCCTTGTTTACATGTTGTTTCCCTCTGTATCTGGCACACAGCAGGTGATCCTATGTGTGTGATTTATTGGGTTAAGTGAATAAATCTATTGCAGGTAGGGCAGCACACTTAGGAGGGCCTGGGCTGGATGTTATATCATTTTTGTACTAGGTTTTTCCATTTTTCCATGTTCTTAGTATGCACAGGGTTTCGTTAACAGACTTAAAAGTATACTTTTAACTACAGCTGCTTGTCTTTGGGCTAGTGTCTCACCTAGGAAAATGAGGTGAAATACAGTCGCATTAAATGCAAATCTGATCTTGTGTCATAAATAGTTCAGAAGTGAAGGTATTCTCATGCCCCTAGTCTTCTGGAAGGTGATCCAGACTGCTGAAAATGCATACAAGTTGACTTTAATTTGGGAGATACATAAACATGGTTTTTCTCCTGGACAGTTGTGGGCTCTAACCAGATAAAGGACAACCTCATAGCTAATTAGCATGCTCACAGAAAATAAAAAAAAAAAAAAATACTTTGAACTCCCCCCACACCCATAGCATAGTTTTAAAAAAATCCAGAGTGCCAACAAGATATTAAATTACAGGATATATCTTCAAATTAATGAGTTTTCCTAATTGAACTTGAGAAGGAACATAGAGTGAGGTTAAGTCTTAGCAGGGAGAACATCCAAAAAGCTTCCAGATTATTGTGTGTTTAGCCCATTAGTGTGCCATTTATATAGGCCAGTTAGAGATAGTTGAGTGGTGGCACAGTTTTTAGAGCACATTCTCAGGATGCTCCTTTACTTTTATTTTCCAATTTGAGGTATAAAGTTTAGATGGCATTTAAAAGAGACTCAGAGGTGCAGTTTGACCGAGAGGCAGTTTTGCAAACTCATTCCAGATTGTGTCTGTCATTTGGTGTTAAATTGGACCTAAATGAGTCATTTATTGGGGAGGTGAGAAAGGGTGTTACAATTTGAAAAATGGCCCAAGCGTTTCCAGTAGACTTCATTTGCACTCTCTATTTCTGGTGGAATCATCTCTTCAGTTAAACATAAGAGATCTAGGTCTTCCATGTCAGGGATTTATTATACTGGGACAGACATGAGAGGGTTTCAAAAACCCATGACATGACATGCTGAATCTCTCTCTGCACATGCATGTACAGGTATGTATGTAAAAGCACATACGCATTTTCTCTGGGAGACAGGTCCAGTACTTTTATCAGACTTTCTCAGTGGGTCAGGGATGCCAGAAGGATATTTCTCTCCAGTTCAGGAAGAGGGATCAAGTGGAAAGGTTTGATTTAGGCTTCAGGAGGTAATGGCCCAAGAAGAAACTGCCAATAACCCTACAAAAGAAGCAGGAGCACAAGGCTGTTTCCTGCAGGTAATCTTGCAGTGTGCACACCTTTGTGAAGAGTAGTTTCAACACGATGAGACCAGAGCTTCCAGGGTCAGCATTTAGTGCTCATAGGCCAACCCTGCCATCAATCTCGCATCTACTAATTTGAGGAACCAAAAGAGAGTGGTCATTTGAAGGGAAGCAAGCCATTCTCAGGGTAAATGCAGAGGTCTTTTGTTGAGTTTTTTGCTTTTACATTTAAAATATCTTTCCCCTTCAGAGGTGAACAAAAGTAAAACATTACTAAAATGTAAGAAGATAGGAAGTAGCAGTTCCCATTAATTCTGTTTACCAAGGTTCATTTTGAAATGAAAATGACTTTAAATTTTGTCTTGATTATAAAAAGTATTCTCTGTGCACTATAAAAATAAAAAAGGTAGGTAATATGGGAAAGTATAATGATAAGAGGGAAAAACTCCACCCATAATCCCATTTTTTCTATGCATTGTTATGTTTGTTCACACAAAAAATGGGCCGATGCTATACATGGTTGTTTATAATCAAGACCCTTGTAAAGACCACATTGAAGTGGGGGAAAAAAAAACAACAGTCCCATGTGCATGCAAAAGAAAATGAGTATGGTATCCATCATTTGCATTTTCTCACTCTGGCCCTGAGAGCTGAATTCACTGTTGGAGGAGAAACTGTTGAAGTTGGCAGAGCCAGGTTCTATCAACTCTGGAATGGCAACCAAATCTGAGCTGAGCACTTGATCCTCAAAAGAGAAAAATGGTGACGTGAGGTTATGATGGTGTTTGTTCCCACCCAAACATCAGCGTGTTTTCCTGGCATCTGCGCCAGTGTATGTTTTTCCCCTTGAATTGGAGTGAATTAAGCCTCTCATACGTTTTCCCAAGACCTCCAGGGTAGCTTAGAATATGGCCCTCAAATTTCTCCCATAGGCACATCAAGTATAATTTTAAATGGTCTATTTTGCCTTCATTGAATGCATGTCCAATTGTTCTCAATTTTGAATCCTTGCCAATACCTGCATTCAAATCTGTAATAGTCAAGAGCAAATGAAGTTTTTGTCCTCCTTGGGCTTTCTTCAGATACTTGTTTCAAAGCAATTACTGGAAGGAGAGGAAGTATAGGGACCTGAGAATTAAATGAAGGGACCTTGCAAATTTCCAGCAGAATTCCAGGGGAATGAAAGATGAAGGATACTTGGGGAGACAGCAAGGAAGAAGGGCCTTGGTAGGCTTGATCGGAACACCTGGTGGAAGTTCTGTAAAGAACTTCAGGGATCTAGAATGATCAAGGTCAAAGCTCTTATAAAGTACTTTAAAACCACGAGCTCTACAGGATCTATAAGAGAGAATGGAGAGCCCCTTCCTGTCCTCTACCCCATACAATGCTTTAAATCAGATAAGTATAGTGACATGGTGTCAATGGTGTATGAGGCATGACTGCAGGATTTTTTGTTTTGAATAGGGAATGCTAAACACCTGAGATTACCACAGTCTTTTATTGGAGAAAATAAGAACTACAGTTATTTTCTGTTCTACCCACTATTTTCCTTTCCATTAGGTCTTACTCTCCATTCGTTCGCCATTCTAACAGAGCTTTTCGTAAAATGAGAAGGGTCTTTGCTGAGCAGATTTTAATGAACAAGGACTTGGTTATTCAACTGAAATTTAAATGGAACTCTTCCCCTTTGAATATTATAACACTTGGACTTTGGAGAAGTTGCAAATCTAAGAGGGCTGACCCCCAGAGGTCAACTCACATACAAAGTTTGATCTTGGTTTTCAACCAACAGTACTATCGGCAGTTTAAGAGGGGAAGTGTAATGCTTGCAAAATTGATTAGCTAAGAATCATGGAAGTTCTTCATATATTAGTAATTTCTACACATAGAAATACCAATAAACATATAATACTAGGCATGATTTTTAAAAGATCTGACCTCTGTTTTTTTTAATAGTCGAAAAGAATGGATAGCAAACTCTTAAAGAGGAATTGGGTATTTTATTATTAAAAGATACAAGACATGGGGTCCTAAAGAGCATCTTTAGCCCTGATTATATTTCTTCTGGATATTATAGCCTTATCGTAAACGACGACTCGTGGTATTTGGTGTTACATATTTTTGTGAAAGTGAGGATGTTAAAACTGATCCATCTTGCAATAAACAAGCATAGCGTCTTAGCTGAGAACCTGTGATGAATATTGGATTTGTTTTCCTCCGTAGCCCAGAGAACAGTATGGGTTATGATTATGTCTTTCTATCTGGCCCACCTCTCTGTTTGTCTGCCAATCACCTGGGGATTTATCTGCATTCAGCATTAGCTGGAGAAAGGTGGGAGCCAAAATACTGTTGATATGTATGTGTATGCAGGAGTGCTAAACAAAGACAAGCTGGTGGAAAACACCCACTCAGAGAACCAGTAATAATCTTTTCTTCTTGCCCCTCTCACTTGCTTACTTTCAGCAACCACTGGAAAGGAAAGACAGCCAGAATAGTTCTCAGCACAGTGTTTCCAGCCACCGAAGCCTGCACACAGCATCCCCAAGCCACAGCACACAGGTGCTCCCCGAGTTCCCACCTGCAGAGGCCCAAGCTCCAGATCAAACTGACAGCTCTGGCCAGAAAAAACCAGATCCTTTTAAAATCTGGGCCCAGTCCAGGAGCATGTATGAAAACCGACGTGAGTAGCATCCTGGCCTCTGTCTTACCCTGGCCCCTCCGCAGGGCTCTACTTTTCTCTTGAAGGTTATTGAAAATAGAGGAGTTGCAGTGTGTAAACTGGATAAAGTGAAATCCGCCAGAGGCAAAAGTATCACAGAGGGAGCGGACTCTGCTGGCTATCCATGGAGGCTCCACTATGCCTTCACTTTGGGGAGGGGGTAGAAGTGGATGGTTATCACATAAATGCACTGGGTAAAAATGGGTATTTTTCCTCCCTTCAGTTAAAAGGAATGGTAGATAAGAGCTGCTGTCTCATTAATTCTCCAAGTGGAGATTGTGATGTGCTCTGAGCACAAATCTGATATGCAATAGAACTTAAATATGATTGACTGGGATTTTGGACTAATGAGAAGAAATTAAATGCTTCTTAAGTGGTCTCTTGATTTTAAAAAATACTGGTAATATTTTTTAACAATTGTAATCTCTCTAAACATTCCCCACAAAAAGGAAAAAACAATAGCAGTGAGTGGTTGTGCTTTAATTACTTATCCAGTGCTTTACCTTTTCTATAAATATGAGCTAGTGATAGTATACTTTGTAACTTCTTGGCTTGTATAAACATAATATCACCCTCATGTTTAATGTCTTTTTATTATGAAATGATTTCCAAAAACTATTCACCATAAATAATACTCGTTTATCTTACCAATGAAAATTCCTAAAAATGCCTTAATTTTAGGCAATGCAAGTTGTTCTTGTTGGGTGGCTGTTTTCTGATGTTTTCTTATAATGGTCAGGGTGAGGCAGCTATGAAGGACAGATACCTCATTTTCCCTTTTTTGGTATGGGGTAGGAGAGAGGTGTTGTGATGGTGGAGATTCGGTTTGTTGAAGGGTCTGAGAGAAGCTGTAAGAGTGAAGGGAATCATTTTGCTCATCCTCCTCTCAGCACAGGTTTCATTCCTAGCTGCAAATGTGGTCACTGCTCAGCAGGGTCCCCATCGAGAGTCGTGGCAGAGAGGTTGTGTGAGGTGTGGGTCCCCGGCCTCCTGTCCACCACACAGACTTGGCCGTGCTGTGCTTCCTTTGCCGGCCGAGGTGCGTGCTGAAAGTCAACTCCTCTGTGACCCAAGCAAAATGGGGCAGTGAGGCCAGCATCCTTGTCTGAGGAGGAAAGTTGGTCAGTCCACTGAGTGATGCTCAGCAGTTGCGGGGGCAGAGGTGAGCCTGGAGTCTTGCTGGTTATCAAATGCTAGGAGCTGCTCAGGGCTTCATCCTTTTCCTCTTCAAGGGAGAAATATCACTGCCTTCTTACTACCACAACGCATGGAATTAAATAGGCTGTTTTGACTACAAGTTCACCCTGCTGGCAAAAAGCCCACTAATTTGAGCAGGGACTTATTTAGTTGCTGGACTAGAAAGGTACCCCTAAAGTACCCCCAAAGCCTGACTAAAGGAAATGAAGTTCCATTTGGAATGACCTCATATGCAGTGGATACTAACCAGGAACCAGGTTCTGTCCTCATTGTGTCTCCTCGCTCATTGTAGTGATGTCACTGAAGAAAACCTTTTAAGAGATATTTCCAAAGAGGAGCTTTTTCACATTCCCCCTACATTACTCTCTAAGCTTATGGCTCATCCAATCAGTGGCCCAACTTCAGTTAATGTTGAGATATTGCTTTATTGACCGAACTCCTGCTTTCCTCAATACATGACACATTTATGATTGAGTTTTCCTGTATGAATCTTTTTGTGATAAAATGAATTGCATTCTGAAGGGCTGGCAGGGGCATCATGGGTTGACAGGACAATTGTAAAACATCCGTTTAATAGAAGGCTCTTGCTCAAATGCCATTTTTACCCTGGTGGCAGCAAATTTTCTTAAGAATTTGACTTAATCAAATGTTTCTAAAAAGTTTTCACCAGGAAAAAAAAAATAAGAAAAATATGTAATGTGGCTATAGCCAGCTACTTTAAGTACTGAAATTGCTCAGGTGGCAGCCGGACTGAAATATTCGGGGCCAGGCACCATGGCTCAGTCATGTAATCCCAGCACTTTGGGAGGCTGAGGCGGGCAGATCACCAAGTCAGGAGTTGGAGACCAGCCCGGCCAATATGGCGAAACCCCGTCTCTACTAAAAAATAGAAAAATTAGCCGGGCTTGGTGGCATGCGCCTATAGTCCCAGCTACTCGGGAGGCTGAGGCAGGAGGAATCGCTGGAACCTGGGAGGCGGAGCTTGCGGTGAGCTGAGATCACACCACTGCACTCCAGCCTGGGCAACAGCGCAAGGCTCTGTCTCAAAACAAAACAAAACAAAACAAAAAAAAGAAAGAAATATTCGGAATGGTGCCAGTTTTGTTCCTTCACTTTCTTTAACATCTGAGGAATCAGATAGAGCAGCACAAATGAGAACCTATTCCTTTTTGGTAATTGGAGGCTCTGTAGTTGACCGATAGATAGTAGCAACCTAATTGATGTTAACATTCACATGAATTTCTTCCTCGCTACTAAATGAGGATAATGATGAGACCTCCCCCTGGCCCCCATGGTAATTATTCAGTATCTGTCACAGATTTTCTTATTTTCACAGCACCTAGGAATGAACCTGCATCAATCTTGTCATTGAATCAGTACTTTTCTTTATCTCAGATCAGTTTCTGCCATTCTCTTAGGTTATTTTATAACTTGTCGTTCAAAGAGAAAAAAGTATATAGCCTTGTCAGATGTGATTCCCTGCCCCTTCCCCCCAAGACAGTAAAATGAGCAGAGTACTCCAGGAAAAACAGGAGAATTGAAGTCAGCAACAGCAGCTTAACTGTGCCATATTACCCTCTTTTTGTTGGAAATACATTTTTTTTCTTTTCTTTTATTATTAGTGGCAATGTGGAGATTAATACAATCTGTGAACGCATTCCTTCACATGGTCTAAATGTGTTGCAATGTACCATATTTTTGATATGGCCATCTCTGAAGGCAGCAGTATTAGAATGAATCAGTCTGAATTACAAATGTGTTCATGAATCCTTTTGAAGAGTTTCAATGTTTAATTAAAAACAAAGACGAGCACTGAAGTCCTTTAAAAGCCATGTTGCCTGTTTTATAGTTTCTCTAGAATTGTGCACATCTTAAAAACGACAGTGATGCAGTCTTATTAGTAAATGTTTAGGAAAATCAGATCATATCCAGTAGCATTTACTACAAAATAAATTATAAGGCTTGTAGCCGAAACTTTGCCTGTTCACTATATAGTTTGGAAAGAAAAACCTCAAAACTGTCTTATTAGCCAACATCGTAAATCTGTCCTGCCTGGGAGAGACATGCTTACAAGTTTGGAAGTGGTGATTGAGCTTCTTTATCATAGTGAGCTTAAGAAGCTTGGATGTACCTCCAAATTTTAAGAGGAATTATGAGTTTGTATTTGTGTGTTTGTTCAGTTCTCGGATAGATCCATTGATTTGCATCTCTAAATATAAGACTATTCTGGCTTGAAATGCTTAGAATTCACCTGAACAGATATTAGTACAAGAATGAATTTCATCCTGGACTTGATACACTTTTGAATAAATGCTGTAGTATAGTGGTAGCACAAATATACTTAAATTTTTCAAAAAGCAGTAAGGGTTTAGACAAACCATGAGTGAAGTAAGGCCATTCAAGAATGTGTACTTTAGAGTGTCATTAAATAAGGAGAGTTTAAGATGGTAATAGGAGTTATAGGAAATTCTCAATGGTGCAATTGTAAATTCTACCTTTTTGACAAGTAAAGCACTGTGGAAAAAAAAAGAAAGAAAAAATGGAATCAAACTATAGTCTTTTAAAATAACAGCCATGACCTTTATCATGAAAGCTGAACTGCCTGTTCCTTATCAATCAAAACTAAATTAAAGTGAACTAAGAGAAAGAATGTACATTAAGCTTTGCAAAATTGTGAAATTAATATTCCAGCTATGTCACCTTCACCTGCATCAGGATTGAGCAAGGGTGAGAGAGAGAGAGAAATCAATTCCACGAATTTTGGAGAATGTCCGAGTAAGGATCTGCTGAAAACTTTTGTCTCTCCATTTTCATTCATCTTGTTTGATGTTCTCATTGGTCTGGGGGCCTGGGGAGAAGTTCAGAAAAGAGAGGGAAGAAAAGAGGGGCATGAAGGGAAGTGCTTTGGAGCTCTTGTTGACCAAACGCAAACCAAAGACACGATGGAATAAAAAGGGTTCTTCATGCCCTTGTCAAGTCTGGAAATGTGTTGGTATGTCTGTAGTAATGGAGACACCAGGAGGTTTCTCTGCAAACCTGGTGGGTCCATTCTCTCTAATTATCAAAGGAAGTCTTTTGACTGCTTTATTCAATTGTCACTGGCATTACCAAAAGGAGACTAACTGCAGAAATTGTTCATATGCAAGGGCTTACAAATGAAAACTGGACAAGGTTTTCTTAGCTCTATTTGATTTAGCCTC
Source organism: Hylobates moloch (assembly GCF_009828535.3). Lineage (NCBI taxonomy): Eukaryota > Metazoa > Chordata > Mammalia > Primates > Hylobatidae > Hylobates > Hylobates moloch. Next base: position 7,109,128 of record NW_026652279.1, on the reverse strand, counting down.
ACTCAAAAAAAGTGATATTAATATCAGAAAAATGGTTCTACCTTACTGCCGCCTAAAAACTTAATTCTAATAAAATCTGCCTGAAGTAAGGAAGAAAACCATTTTGGGGGAAGTAGTTTAGAAACTTCAATGCCTCTAAGAAGAGGTGGCCTCAGAGGACACTGAAGAGAGAAATTGTATAATCCCATAATGTGTTTCAGTACTGATTTATTGCCAAAGTTATATATTGGGGTAAATGGCATTTAGTTGGTAGAAGAGTAGAATTGTTAAAATGCCAAAATTAAAGTAGCAAAAGACTTTCTTTCTAACATGTCTGTGTGTCGATGTTTATGTCTGTGTTTTCTGGCTCACTGTTGTGTCTTTACCATTCCTAATGTCAGTGGGCATCTTCCTTTTCAACAGAAAACCTTTAAATAAATTTGCCATTTTTCCACTGATTCTCAGAAGGAAACGAAGCTTTTTTTTTTTTCATGTGGACTAAACGGTGTGATAAGTCTAAATCTGTTGGCCACAACCTCCCATACATGCTAGCTCACACCTAAATGAGCAACAGTAGGCAAAAACTTGTTACATTTGGTGTCACCGTAGGATGGGCAAATGTTCTGGTGTTAAATGATGCTGAGAAAAATGGGTCTGGGCTGGAAGTCTCTGCAGAGGCCCTTTCGTTGTTCCCAGAGAGGCCACACACTCAGCAGACCTAAAACAGACTCTGCCAGGAACCCAGTGCTGGCTGGAAAGCACCAGTGGTCTATTTCGGTAATAATCCTCCTGCTTGAGTGAACCAAAGACAGAGACACAACTTGATTTAATTTGTTGTTTCATTGAGGCTATTACAGCAAATATCCTTTAGCCAGCTACTCGAACAGAAAGAAAATATTGTTACCTTAGCGTGCTCAAGAAAATATTACTCTCAAATTGTGTTTATGGGAGTCCTGTGCAGCAGCTTAGCTCCATGTTCCGGGTGTTTTGCAGCTTAGCCTCAGCAATTATAATAAAAGCAGTGGATAGAAAGCACCCATTTACAGCCCTGGCACTGAGATAGCTCAAGTAAAAAGATCAGATTCAAACTCCTCTGACTTGTACTTACGGGTCACTTGGTTTCTTCTCTGTTGGTGTATTCATTCACTATACATTTTAAGTTTGTGGGTGAATCACTAAAAAGGGACATCCCTTCACAAACCTGTAATCTAAACATCCACCTTCTTCTTCCCTATTCCATTGTACAAAACTGGAGAAGAAAAGAATTAAATTCTCAGGCCTGCACTTTCCTTCAGCCCCAAATCCAGTTAATTAAATAAGAAGGTATGCACTATAGCATTTGAAAATCTCCTTTAGGATTCACTGCAACTGAATTATATTTTTTTCTCTTTAAAAAAAAGATATGCCATTTTATAGGTCATAAAACACCCTATGTATACATTAAAATATTAAGTAAGAATGAAATAGAAATAATTCTCTTTTACTTTAGTGAAGTAACAGAGTGGTGTATAAAACAATTTCATGTATAGTGAGTATTTTCTTATGGAAATTGCATTTGTTTTAAAAAACAAGATATTCATTTTAAAGCCCTGGTCCATTACTGAGTATTGAAAGTAAAATATCAAGTTATTGGAAAATGAATTAATACATTTTAATGCTGAAATATCATAGGCAAGTTCTAGAGTAAAGCAGTCATTTTGGCAATGAGATATATGATTCATTAACACAGACTTTTTGTCATCAACATTGATCTTAAGGATTTGGAGGCCTGGCTGATTTTGGTAATAGTATGGAAATCCTAATAAAATTTATACAGTCACCCCTCAGTGTCTGCTGGGGATTGGTTTCAGGACACCCGCATCCCCCACCAAGGATATAAAAATCCATGGATGCTTAAATCCCTAGAAAATAGCCTAATATTTTTGTGTAACACACACACACACACACACACACACACACACACACACCTTCCTGTATTATTTATTTGTTTGGTTGTTATTTATTTATTTGAGACAGGGTCTCACTCTGTCACCCAGGCTGGAGTGCACTGGGGCAATCATGGCTCACTGCAGTCTCAACCTCCCTGGCTCAAGCGATTCTCCCACCTCAGCTTCCCAAGTAGCTAGGACTACAGGCATACACCACCATACCTAGCTCATTTTTTTATTTTTTGTAGAGACAAGGTCTCACTATGTTGCCCAGACTTGAGTGCCTGGGCTCAAGCGATTCGCCTGCCTTGGCCTCCCAAAGTGCTGGGATTGCCACTGTGAGCCCCTGCACCCCACGTCCTATATACTTTAAATCATCTCTACATTACTTATGATATCTAATACAATGCAAATGCCATGTAAATAGTTGTGATACTGTATTACTTAGGGAATAACGACAAGAAAAAAAATCTGTACATATTCATCACAGCTAAAACCATTGTAGGTCTAACAAATTTTCTATCTGTGATTGGTTGAATCTAAGGATGCAGAACCCACAGATATGGAGGACTGACTGTATGCGGAAATACTAGGATGTTTTAGAGTAATTTTTGGCAAAAATGATCTAACAAAGCCTATTAGCATTGCTAGTCTTAATTATTTTAAGGAAGAAGAAAGTGACTTAAAGATAAATCAGAAAGTCTGTTTAAACCAAGCTGTTCTCTTTCATCCTCTAGTAGAGGAAACATCTGGTGACTTAACATGACTTCAGAATCCTTAGATCTGGCTTCAGAGGTGACTCTGACTTAGCCTGAGTTCTGTTCTTGCACATGGACACCTGCTTTGTGGTGTGGCACATAATAATTTACTTAATTCTCCTTGCAAGAATACTGAGGAAAGCAGTTAATGCTGACTATTTGTAGTTAAGGATCATGGCTTGGGCTTGATTTGGAATTATCAAACAGTGATGAGTCCTGTGAAGAACTTTAGGGCTCAGTGACTATTCCCACTGTTTACTTTATCCCCGTGTCTTCCATTATTTCACCTGTTCAGAGTATTTTGTTTCTTTGCCTATATTGAAAATCTTCCATCTGATCAAGCACCACCATTCTTGTCCTGCAATTGTGTTCATCTTGGGGGTATCATTGCTTTTATCAGTAAAATAATCCATCTCTTTTTTCTCCCCTCTCTGCAGTTCCAGATTACCAGGAACAGGACATCTTCCTCTGGAGAAAAGAGACTGGATTTGGATTTAGGATTCTGGGTGGAAATGAACCAGGGGAACCTGTGAGTCTTTTGCTTGTGTCTCTTCCCAGCATATTTTTCTAAGGCTTCAAAGCAAATTGGCGACAGTGACAAATCACCAACATTTAAGTCCAGCTAGATGCAACACTGACTCTTTAATCTTGAGTAGTATGGGTTTTTCATTGGGTTTTGTGGAGCTCTCTTTGTCTTGAGGAAGAAGAGACTAGATTCTTTCTAAAAAGTTTGTATGAGTGTTTGCGAAAAGTGGCAGCTGCAGCCTCTGTAGACCACCCCTTTCCCCCAAGGGAGACGAAAACAGAAAGCAAAACAGGAATAGGCATCACCTAATATCACAGTGGCCTGGTCCTTCTGGCCAGGTCCCTTCACTCTGCCAGCAGGTAGTAGGCTTTGTGTGTTGAGTTGCTGGTGTGCAGAGAGTACTTCGCAAAGCCTCATGAGACAGTGGTTGGAGAATGTCAGACCCCTGCCTTTACAAAACTTGAGAAAGAACCCTGAGTAAGGGTCAAGAAACACTGAACTTCCCTGGGCCTCAGTGTCCTCCATTTTGGAATAAATTTAGAATAACATAACAGGGTTCCTTTGAAGGAAGAAAAAACTAAAATAGGTATTGTTAATTTCCTTGTGATAATAACAGCCATTATTCATCGAGCGCTTACTATGTGCCAGGTTCTGTGCTAAAGGCTCTTAACATACATTCTCTCATTTATCCATCAAACCCACCAGTTTATCCTGTTTTCACATCAAGAGAAAGAAAGGCTAACTAACTTGCCCAAGATCACAGAGCTACCAAATGGAAGGACTGACAAGGTCTGACTCGAGTTCATGTTCTTAGCAACAATTTTGTCAAAGTTCTTTGTAAACTATAAATGCCACGTGAAGGTAACTATAGCATTATTGTCTGCTGGAAAGGCAAGGCAGGCACAAATATTTTAGCTAAGGTTTAGTGAATGGCAAATATAGCAGCAAGACACTAACTATAAAGAGTGCTCTGCTTTCGAGTCCTAAAAGACTTCAAAAATGGAGATGTCCAACCAACTTTTGCTTCATTCATTCATTTAAGAGTATTTATTACATATTCCTTATTCCTAGGCATAATGCTAGACCCTTAAATAAAAGTAATATTAATATTTTAATTAGCAGAGTTTTATGGAAAGAGAGTTTTTAAGTAGCTAGAAAAGAAGAATAGGTTATACAATGAAGGGAGAAAAGTAATTTATATCTGCAAAGGGGAAAAAGAGAATGAGTCATCAATAGGCCACAGATAAACATCTGGAAACTAAGCAAGAAATATTCTTTCCACCATTTAAGAATTGTTGCAATACTTAGCACAATGTCTTGTACACAGTGGGTGCTCAATAAATGTTTGCGGCATGCCTGCAGACATGAATGAATGAATTGTTCCCAGAGATGTGAAGGCCATTGATGTAACAGTAAACATAGGAGAGCAATGTTTCATCCATCATTCAATTACTCAACAGATTTATATTGGTCACATCGTACCACTGGGTGCTGCTGATACTGATGGCCGCCTGAGGTCTGGAGATGAATTAATCTGTGTGGATGGGACGCCAGTAATTGGAAAATCACACCAGCTTGTGGTCCAGCTTATGCAACAAGCTGCCAAGCAAGGCCATGTCAATCTCACGGTGCGGCGTAAAGTGGTTTTTGCGGGTATGTATTTCATTCATTCCTTCAGACAGTGCGTTGTCACTTTATTCACAGAAAAGGCCTCCTTCCTGTGTCTGCCTCCTTGAGCGTCTATTTTAGCAAATGTTTGCAAATGTGATCAAGCTCAGAATTTCCAGATGGCTTGCTTCTCTCAAACCCTGCAAAAATTACTGTCATTCTAAAGTACTTTAATGTGCCATTTGCATATGTTCAACCAAGGCTTCCAGAGGAAGGCTAGTTGAATATATATCACTTCCCTTCTATCTCCTTGCAAATCAGAACTTAGCCATCCTCTTCATTTGATGCTAATCCTCAACAAATGAGGTCATTATGAAAGTCAGAAGAGTTGTAGCTTCATATCAAGGGAACAAAAATCGGGTTTGTGCTACAAAATAAGCTCATAAAAAAGTTACTGATTTCTTACTGTCCTATGTATTAAACCAAGATTTTTTTTTGTTGTTTCTACAAGAAAGTTGTAGAGCTGGCCAGTTCTAGGTCAGCTTTGATTCCTTCTTCCTGCCCATAAGCTTTGAACTTTAATTCTCAAAATACTACATATCCTTTCAGGCTCAGCTCGAATATAACCTTCTTCCCTTGGAAATTGCTCCTCCCTCCAACTGCCTTCAGATTTTAGCATTCCCTCCTTGCCATTCTAGTGACTCATGGTTTACTGCCGTATCAGAATCTGCCATTTTGAGACAGTGAATTGTGTGAGTGTCTGTCCTTTCCCTTGAAAGCTCACGTTGAACACACCTTGGTTGTTCACCTTTGGATGCAGCTCTCACCTTGAAACCTTTAAGGCAGAACCCAGAATGCAGCAGAGGTGATTGTCTTATATCAGTGGAGTTACTGGAGAAATATGACCTGAAATATTATGAATTCTCATGGCATTAATATTAGTGAAACAGAAACCTGTCAGATAAAATTAATTGGTAACTTGTTTAAAAAAAAAAGAGTATGACCCATTTTAAATGGTATATGATTAATTACAGAATTCAGGTGTTAAATTCCAGTGTGTTTATGGCCTCACAATCCTTCTCAACATACTATTCTATGCAGCTAAAAGCAGTCAGCTAGAACCAGTTTTTGAGATGAGACGAAAACTATCTGGGGTTAAATTCCAGTGTGTTTATGGCCTCACAATCCTTCTCAACATACTATTCCATGCAGCTAAAAGCAGTCAGCTAGAACCAGTTTTTGAGATGAGATGAAAACTATCTGGCTTCCCTGGCACAAATAGAAATAGTAAGGCAATGTGATTTTTTTTGTTGTTTCAGGTTTTTTTTTTTAAATCTTAAATATTTTGGATTTTTAGCTTTGTGTAAAAGGCATGTCAAATCTATGAAGAGACATGATGCAAAGCGAACTAGTCACAAAAGGAGAAATATTGATTCCCTTTATATGAGATACCTAGGGTAGTCAAATTTATAGAGATAGAAAGCAGAACGATGGTTGGTAGTGGGTGGAGGAAATGGGAAGGGGAATTAGTTTTTAATGAGTACAGAGTTTCAATTTGGGAAAATGACAAAATTCTGGAGATAGATGATGATGGTTGCACAAAAATGTGAATGCATTTAACACCACTCAACTATATGCTTAAAAATGGTTTAAAAATTTGTTATGCTTATTTTTCAAAAATTAAAACAATCTACGAAAAGAGAAGCTTTTAGAAAGGAATATAGTCTGATCTAAAACTTGGACACAACACACATTTTGTTTTTGGCATAGTTGGTTCCACCTACTGTGTTGGCTGTTTAGGAGTGCTTTACCTTGCCGTCTGACAGTAACGCTAGAATGGTGACTAAATTCAGAAGGAGGCCAGTGTATCCAGTTCTGTGATCAGAGTCGATGTTGACACCTGGAAGCTAAGAAGAGAAGCGTGTGTATGTCTCACAGGTGTTGTCATGAACCCCACATAGGGCAGGTAGCCTCAACGTTACCGTCACCTTACTGTTTGTTGCCTGATGGAAAAAGCTGAGTGGAAATGTGACTGGAAAGTAATGACAATATGAACGTGCATCCAAGGTTGTATCTATGAAGCCAAGATGGCGGTCTTCGCGGGTGTAGCCCTCACCTACGCTTAGGCCCTTCCTTCCCTTTGTGCAATGGGGAAATATTTCAAAGCAGGCTGATCTTGCTGCAAACTTGATTCTGAGTGTGGATGTCGACATATAGCATGCTGTAAACAACACACGCTATTTGGGAGTCCTATTTGGTGTTAGGTGGGATCAATGTTCGTAGATACTGAATGGTTAATATTTGTCAAGAGAAGATGCTTTCAATCCGTATATCCAGGTTTTGCGAAACCAGGTGCTGTCTCCTCCTCTCGGTCATGTTTTGATTTCTTGCAGGAGTTGCAGGAAGGAGGGAGGGGCAGCAGGATGGCGGGGGGGGGGGCTGCAGGACACGGTGCTGTACGCGTGCATCTCTCTGTTACAGTGCCCAAAACCGAGAACGAGGTGCCCTCGCCAGCCTCCTCTCATCACAGTAGCAACCAGCCAGCCTCGCTGACAGAAGAGAAGCGCACCCCGCAGGGCAGCCAGAACTCGCTGAACACGGTGAGCTCGGGCAGCGGCAGCACCAGCGGCATCGGCAGTGGCGGTGGCGGGGGCAGCGGCGTGGTCAGCACCGTAGTGCAGCCCTACGACGTGGAGATCCGGCGCGGGGAGAACGAGGGCTTCGGCTTCGTCATCGTGTCCTCGGTGAGCAGGCCCGAAGCAGGCACGACCTTTGGTGAGTGCTGAACGTGAAATTGCCCAGGGTTTCCCACCATGCCTGGGAGTTTTTGTTCTCTTGCGAGTGAAAGCTGACCCAGACCTCACGTGCAGAAATGCTTTATGGCTTCTTGCTCTGGGTAATTAAAGACTTAATTAGGGATGGAGTTGATTTGGTAGCTTTTTCCCTTTTGAAGGTTGGGAATATTTGTTCAACCCTTTCAACTTCCACCCTGAGAATGTGATCACGCATACACAACTTAAAGCATGCATCAGATTTGCGTGAAATTTGAATAGCAGCCGGGGGCTGTTGCTCACGCCTGTAATCCCAGCACTTTGGGAGGCCGAGGAGGGTGGATCACTTGAGGTCAGGAGTTTGAGACCAACCTGGCCAACATCGTGAAACCCCGTCTCTACTAAAAATACAAAAAGTAGCTGGGCGTGGTGGTGCATGCCTGTAATCCCAGCTACCTGGGAAGCTGAGGCAAGAGAATCGCTTGAACCTGGGAGGTGGAGGTTGCAGTGAGCCGAGAGCGTGCCACTGCATTCCAGCCTGGGTGACACAGCGAGACTCCGTCTGAAAAAAAAAAAAAAAAAGAAATTTGAATAGCAACCCCTGGACATCATACAGAGTCTACAGTTTTTGCCAAAGCAAGGCTTTTGAAAGGTCTTGAATAGGATAGCACTAATTGCAAGGACCTCAGAATGGTCTTAAGAATGTCTTAAGAGTTTTTACAAGGAGCGTACAGCTGTAAAAATGCTCTAGGAAAAATAGAGGTGTAAGGAGTAAAAATACTACATGAGATGCTGGTCTGCTTCATCTGTGTTCTTTCTCTACTGTATCCCCATAGGAATTTTTTTTTAATTTTAAATAATATTTTTACTGTTGCTTGATTTAAAGTCTGTTTAAAATCTGAGTTAAGAGTCATTTGATTTTCCTGTCTCATCCAGACATTAAGGGTTTCAGCAAAGTATGGAGAAACACGGTTGTCACTTTCTCAGAAGGTTCACTCTCTGCTGGGTACACTAGCAAAGACCAGTAGAAACCCAGATGATTGCAGAAACTAGTGATATATGAATCTGTTTCCCATTGCAATGGATTGATTATAGATGTATACTCCAAAAATGATCCACCTTCCTGATTGGGTAAAAAGTCATTTGTTATCTCCCGAGCACATTTGTTACTTACTATGGAATACAATGGGAGAAGGGGAAGGGCTGTGCAGGCTGTGCAGGCTTTTCATGTACCTCAGCTCTATCCCTGAATGACTTATCCACATGGAAACTGGCTAGGATCAGCAAGGTGCTACAACCCTTTAGCATTCTCATGCAGTAGAACTCACTTGGCCTCCATTTAATCTTGGTGTGTTGCTTCCCGCTAGAGCTGTCTCCCCGTAAGTTTTATGTTTAACAGGGGACAGTGACTCAGCCAGGTCTATGCATGTGTGGCTGCAGTAACAAACACCCATTACTAACAGTGCTTTTTGAGCTACATTAATAAAGTTATCATAGCATGTCATGGATGGATGACCTGACATCAAAGCAAGGTTTTTTGGTTTTGTTTTAAAATTAATTTCAGAGACTTTCCTGCTTAATATAAAAATAAAGAGAAGGAAGAGGGGAGAAAGAAATCCCAAATTATTTTCTTCAGATCTACAATTTGACTGTCTCCATGCATCCTGTGATGTCCCTAACTATTTCAGAATTGTCAGTTTCACCTTCTAGAAAGAAATAGCAAATATGTCAAGTGACAGGTTATGTGTTATATAATGAATATTGTATTCACACTCACAATTTGGTCTTTGATTGTTTTCCTTTGGCTCTTACAACGAACAAATTAAACTTTCCCTAATGCCTTGCATGAGACTTCTGAGCTTTGCCGAGCTTTCCTCAGACCTGCTGTTCAATACCTTTGTTATACCAATTGTCCTTGGAGATCAACTAAACTTAGTCAAGACCTTGAATTTGAGTATGGGAGCATTCTAGCACACCTACCTATTGTATTCTAATAGACTGTTAACTTTTAAAAATTATCTCACCTTGATGTTCCATCCTATGATACAAGCTCAGGCAAATCTGCTGAAATTCAAAGGAATTAAAGCGCATTTTCCCACACACTTTACCCTTAAGGTCCAAATTATGACGAAAGAGCCTGCTCAGTTAGTTGTAATGTCCCTCATGTTATTTGTCACCCTTTCCAAAAGGTAACTCAACTGCGTAACTACCTTCATAGTCTCCAGAAAGACAAATTCTCAAAGTAGGTGAATATGCATAAGAACTTTGAAACTCAATACATGATTAACTAGATTAACTAGAAATCCTATGTCAGGCCTCAAAGCCAGCCACCTCTCTCTAGAAGTTAGCAATGACATGCAGTGCCTCAAAGTGCACAATAAACCTTTCTCTCCAAATGCACTTTTCTTGGTCTTTGATATTGTGGATGTGCAGTAACTGATGATGAGAAAGGAGATGATTAAAGGAAAAAGGGTGAGGAATGATTTGAACCTACCTTTAGATCAATGTCCTCAGCCCGAATAGGTACTAGATTTTCACAGTCCTTTGAGGGGATTTTTGTGAGGCAGGAGAATGATTTCAGAGCTAATGAACCATTCGGGCCACACTCTGAAAGCACATAAGACAAGCTGCTTGAGCAAAGGTCCTAAAAGGAAAAATAAGCTTCAAGGTTGGGTGCTTTCTTGGCCCATCTCTTATAATTACGCCCTTTTTCTAAAGCTTTCATCATTCTGGGGAGAAGGCAGAAAGTCTGAGTGTTTGTTCATTAGGTGTTTTCAGATTGAATTTTTGGTGCTAGCAGACTCTTATGCCTCACCAGTTGCCCAGTGATTATTTTTCTAAATGGAGAAAGAACAAAACATTGGCAGAAGCTGAAACAACAGCTGGCAAAAATGAAGTGACATGAACACAGAATGAGTAAAAGCATCCATCCCAGCCCTGGGTTTCACATTTGCAGTCCCAAAATAAGCCAACAGCCAGTTATTTTGGGGCTCTTAACAATCTTTGAAGTTGCCAACTATCCCAAATTTTGTAATTGGTTTAAGGAGGGCGCTGGGGGTTCCCCTAATTTTGAATCTGGGCAGGATGGCAGCAATGAATTCTAGTTTCAGAGCAGTAGCTCCTTATACAGACACCCTGAGTATTGCCAATGTTTTGACCATCGGTGCAGAGCTCTCCTTTAATAACATTTGCTTAATGCTTTAATTAATTAACACTTAACCTTCTCTTTCCCTTTTCAACCCTTTTTCTCTTCCCTTTGCTATATTCCCACGTAACTTTAAAAAAATTAAAACTCAATATCAAAGCAGGCAATGCATGTGTGGCTATGCCTCACAAAATAGGTCGGATTATTGAGGGGAGCCCTGCTGACCGCTGTGGCAAGCTGAAAGTAGGAGACCGGATCTTGGCAGTAAATGGATGTTCCATCACCAACAAATCCCATTCAGACATTGTGAACCTAATCAAGGAAGCAGGAAACACAGTTACCCTCCGCATCATTCCTGGGGATGGTAAAGTATACCTATTATCTCTTTCTCTCTCTCTCACTCTCTCTCTCTCACTCTCTCGCTGTCTCTCTCTCTGTCTCTGTCTTTTCCTTTTCTCTCTTTCATTAGTGTTCATTTAACTGAATAGTATTAATTTAGTGGCAGCTTTATTCATCCCTAACTAAATATACCCATCAGGTAAACGTGAGCCATTGTTACTAACCCATACCTCACCCTCTTATGTAATTAATCCTCTAGCCCTGTGACCCTGTGTTGCTGCAAATATAAAAGTTTCAGGCCGGGCGCCGTGGCTCACGCCTGTAATCCCAGCACTTTGGGAGGCCAAGGCGGGCGGATCATGAGGTCAGGAGATCGAGACCATACTGGCTAACACAGTGAAACCCCGTCTCTACTAAAAATACAATAATTAGCCGGGCGTGGTGGCGGGCGCCTGTAGTCCCAGCTACTCCGGAGGCTGAGGCAGGAGGATGGCGTGAACCCGGGAGGCGGAGCTGGCAGTGAGCTGAGATCGCACCACTGCACTCCAGCCTGGGCGACAGAGCGAGACTCCGTCTCAAAAAAAAAAAAAAAAAAGTTTCAGAAAAATCTTCACCCTTTCCTCAACTTATTTAGCTTTTTGTGTCCTTGTCTTCAACACTATAAAATAGTTTTAATACACGTGGTACAGATCCTCTGATATGTATAATATGAACTGTATTATATGGTGACATGACAAAACCTGCATGGTGGCAATTCAGAGCCAGTACTATGGTTTTTTGGAATAAGTGAATATATCAAAGTTTTTTATTTAATGGGAGAATCTAAGAGTTTGTGTCTACTAGATTTGTCCCTAATTTTTGGACGTGAATGAAGAAAGAATGAAATCTCTATATTTTTGATAAATTGTATCTACATTAAATAGGCCTGTCCTTATTTATTTGTGTGATTAGTTAAATTCAGATCTTTGGTTCTTTTATATAAGTGGTGATTCTGCCCCCCAGGGAACATTGGCATTGTCTGCAGTGGGTGTGAGTAGCATCTAGTGAGGTCAGACATGCTTCAAAACATCCTACAGAACACAGAACAGCCCTCACAATAAAAAGTTACCCAGCACAAAATACCAATGCGCACTGTATTATTCATGTTTAACAAAAATTAAGTTGAGGCTGAATGCGGTGTCTCACGCCTGTAATCCCAGCACTTTAGCAGGCCAAAGCAGGTGGATCACCTGAGGTCAGGAGTTTGAGACAAGCCTGGCCAACATGGTGAAACCCTGTCTCTACTAAAAATATAAAAATTAGCCTAGTGTGGTGGCACATGCCTGTAGTCCCAGCTACTTGGGAGGCTGAGGCAGAAGAATCGCTTGAGCCTGGGAGGTGAAGGTTGCAGTGAGCCGAGATCACACCGCGGCACTCCAGCCGGGCGAGACTCATCTCAAAAAAAAAAAAAAAAAAAAATTTAAGTTGATACGCTAAGGTCAGGAAGTATAGATCCTTTAGAGAATTAGGTCCTGAATATTCACTTTATTCTAAGCTGACTTCGCCCTTGGGAGGAAAGTGACACTTGTCCCAAAATGTTTAAATGTCTTTTTTCAGTCTTGCTATACATGTTATAAAATATATATTCTAAAAGTCAGTGAGTATTTCTGAAGAAAAAATCTGGTTTATAAAGATAATGTGATAAAAACTCTATGCCATGTATCTATAAAATAAGAAAATTAGAGGTTTCATCTGAAAGTTATTTACCAAATGGGTATTTTTATATACTAACTGCTAGAAAGTGAACTTTATAGTTCAAGATTTGAAAGGTATAGCCGGTGCCTTACGGAAAAGGTAAATGCAAAACCAAACAGTAAAAATTTAAAATTGTTGATTCCAAGAACAGAGAACTTTCTCTGCACCAAAACTATCCCACACTAGATGTGGAGGAAAACACTGGCCTCTTGAATGATGGTGTACTTCACCCTCCTTCAAACGCATGGTTAGTCACTTACCAACTGGTCTGGAGTTCATTCCACCAATTCACCACTCTGGAAAGCTATTACAATTTAGGAAAGTGGTCACAAGATGATAGAACATAGGTTCCTAATGGGAAGGATGAAGGAAGCCAGAAAATATAGTGAGAAGTGATTGAGAGAGCCAAATATGGTCCAGACATCCCTCCTTTCATTGCACTTCATTTTATTGCGCTTTGCAGGTACTTCATTTTGTAGTACCTTGTACAAATTGAAGGCTTGTGGCCACCCTGCTTCGAGCAAGTCTGTCAGTGTCATTTTTCCAACAACAAGTGCTCACTTTGTGACTTTGTGTCACATTTTGGTAATTCTCACAATAGTTCAAGCTTTATTAGTATTAATTATTATTATATCTGCAGTGATGACCTGTGATCTGTGGTCTTTGATGTTACTATTGTAATTGTTTGGGGGTGCCACAAACCATACCCACATAAAATGACAAACAATTAATAAATGTCATATGTGTTCTGACTGCTCCACTGACTGGCCATTCCCCATCTCTGTTCCTTTCCTCGGGCCTCCGTTTTCCAAGAGAAAGCAATATTGAAATTGGGACAGTAAATAACCTTTCAATGGCCTCTAACTCTTCATATGAAAGGAAGAGTCGGCCGGGCGCGGTGGCTCACGCTTGTAATCCCAGCACTTTGGGAGGCCGAGGCGGGCGGATCACGAGGTCAGGAGATCGAGACCACGGTGAAACCCCGTCTCTATTAAAAATACAAAAAATTAGCCAGGCGTGGTGGCGGGCGCCTGTAGTCCCAGCTACTCGGAGAGGCTGAGGCAGGAGAATGGCGTGAACCCGGGAGGCGGAGCTTGCAGTGAGCCGAGATCGCGCCACTGCACTCCAGCCTGGGCGACAGAGCAAGACTCCGTCTCAAAAAAAAAAAAAAAAAAAAAAAAAAAAAAAAGAAAGGAAGAGTCACACATCTCTCACTTTAAATCAAAAGCTAGACATGATTCAGCATAGTGAGGGAGGCATGTCAAAATCTGAGATAGGCCAAAAGCTAGATCCCTCATGCTAAACATTTATCCAAGTTGTGAATGCAGAGGAAAATTTCTTAAAGGAAATTAAAAGTGCCACTCCAGAGAACACGTGGATTTTAAGAAAGCGAAACAGGCTTATTGCTGATACGGAGAAAGCATGAGTGGTCTGGATAGAAAATCAAACCAGCCACAGCATTCCCTTAGGCCAGAGTCCAATCCAGAGCAAGTTCGTAACTCCTCAATTCAGTAAAGGCTGAGAGACGGGAGAAAGCTAGAGAAGATAGTTTGAAGCTAGCAGAGGTTGGTTCATGAGATTTAAAGAAATAAACCATCTCCATAACATAAAAGTATAAGGGGAAGCAGCAAGTGCAAATATAAAAGCTGCAGCAAGTTTTCCAGAGTATTTAATTATTAAGATCATGGATGAAGGTGGCTACACAAAATGACAGATTTTCAGTGTAGACAAAACAGTCTTCTATTGAAAGAAGATGTCATTTAAGACTTTCCTAGATAGAGAGGAGACATCAATACCTAGTTTCAAAGCTTCAAAGGACTCGCTGACTCTCTTGTTAGGGGCTAATGCAGCTGATGACCTTAAGCTAAAGCCAGTGCTCATTTGGCTATTCCGGAAATGCTAGAACCGTTCAGAATGATGCTAAATGTACTCTGCCTGTGCTCTAGAAATGGAACAACAAAACCTGGATGACAGCACTTCTGTTGTGCTGTGGTTTATGGAGTATTTTAAGCCCACTGTTGAGACCTACTGCTTAGGGGAAAAAAGTTTCTTTCAAAATATTACTGCTCATGGACAATACACCTGGTCACCCAAGAGTTCTAATGGAAATGTACAAGGAAATGAATGTTGTTCTCATGCCTGCTAACACAGCATCCAACACATGCAGCTCATGGATCAAGAAGTCATTTTGACTTTTAAGTCTTACTACTTAAGAAATGTATTTTGTAAGGCTATACCTGCCATAGATAGTGATGGCTCTAATGGATTTGGAAAATCCATTTGGAAAGATTTGGAAAATTTTCTGGAAAAAATTCACCCTTCTAGATGCCATTAAGAACATTTATGATTCATGGGTGGAGGTTAAAATGTTGACATTAACAAGATTTTAGAAGAGGTTGATTCCAACCTTCATGGATGAGTTTGAGGGGGTTCGTGACTTCAGTGGAGGAAGAAACTGCAGAAGTTCCTTTGTGGGGAAATAGCAAGAGAAGTAGAATTGGAAGTGAAGCCTGAAGATGTGACTTAATTGCCGTAATCTCATGATAAAACTTGAACAGACGAGGAGTTGCTTCTTATGGATGATCAAAGAAAATGGTTTCTTGAGATGGAATCTACTGGTAAAGATGTTGTGAACTTTGTTGAAATGACAACAAAGGGTTTCGATTATTAAATCAACTTAGTTAATAAAGCGGTGGCAGAGTCCGAGAGGATTGACTCCAATTTAAAAAAAAGTTCTACTTAGGGTAAAATGCTATGAAACAGCAACATGCTGCAGAGAAATCTTTCATTAAAGGAAGAGCAAACTTCATTGTTGTCTTATTTTAAGAGGTTGCCACAGCCACCCAACCTTCAGCAACCACCACCCTGATCAGTCAGCAGGCATCAACGTCAAGGCAGGACCCTCCATCAGCAAAAAAAGATTACAACTCACTGAAGGCTCAGGTGATCATTATTTAGCAATAAAGTATTTTAAAATTTATGTAATTTTTTTAAACATAATGCTGTTGCACACTTAATAGACTGTAGTATAGTGTAAACATAAATTTTATATGCACTGGGAAACCAAAGAATTTTCATGGCTCACTTTACTGGAATACCTACTTTTTTATTGCCATGGTCTGGAACTGAACCCGTGATATCTCTGAGGTATGCTTTGTGTATGGATTTAGACACATTCATCAACATATCATGGAAAGATATCAAACAGACTAACCCAAAAGAACAGGACCCAGGGATTGACTTGCTGGGTTTATAGTTGGTCAATCTTATTGTGGGAATGAGAACATTCGAAAGAAGGAAAGAAAGTACTCCCTGAGTGAAGAGCTTAGAAAAAGAGTTTGAAGTCAGTAAAGACATAAATACTCAGAAGCGACTTATTCTGCAGTGTAGATAGTAGATGTTGACTTAATTTAATAAAATACATAGCTGGGTGCACTGGCACACACCTGTAATCCCAGTACTTGGGGAGACTCAGGCAGGAGAATCACTTGAGCTCAGGAGTTCCAGACCAGCGTGAGCAACACAGCGAGATGTCGTCTCTACTAAAAATTCAAAACAGTTAGCTAGGAGAGGTGGCTTGCACCCGTAGTCCAACTATTGGGGCAGGGGGTGGGGGCAGGAGGCGCTGGCAGGAGGATGGCTGGAGCCCAGGAGGTTGAGGTCGAGCTTCAGTGAGCCCTGATCATGCCACTGCACTCCAGCCTGGATGACAGACTGAGACCATGTCTCAGAACAAACAAAATAAAATACACTGGAAAAAAAACTTTTAAGCCTGAACACCAAAAATTATCATGCAAGGTGGATTATCCAATAACAGTTGGCATTATAAAGGCAATTTAAAAATTTAAATACGTAGGAAATATAAAATTCACATAGACATCTTGTGCTACCTTGGTTAAAAACAAACATAAAACTGGTACAACATAGTTGAGGATTGATATTTTTTAAGGCAGTACATGTTCTGCTGAGCATGTGATTTCATCCAAGATGTTTCAGGAATTTGGTTGATATGATAATAAGCTTCTTCTCTAGTTACTTTGTAAGTGCCAGAAGCCAGGTAAAGGGAATCAAGTCTGGCAGAGGGTGAATATGTGATGCTCATTTTCTTTTTTTTTTTTTTTGAGACGGAGTCTCGCTGTG
Source organism: Hylobates moloch (assembly GCF_009828535.3). NCBI lineage: Eukaryota > Metazoa > Chordata > Mammalia > Primates > Hylobatidae > Hylobates > Hylobates moloch. The sequence continues at coordinate 7,092,200 of NW_026652279.1, read as the reverse complement.
TCACCGAGGCTAGAGTGCAGTGGCGTGATCTCGGCTCACTGCAAGCTCTGCCTCCTGGGTTCATGGTGATGCTCATATTTTAAGCGAGTCTGAGAAACAGCACTTTGGAAATTAGAGTTGAAGCAGAGGAGTTAGATTTCTCAAAAGATGTGGGAGATCCAGGAGGATTTTGCAAACCCCTGGAAGACAGAGTGAGCATTACAGTTCAGTGAAGAGATAATCACACCGGATCCACTTCCTTTCTGTGAAAGTGTGTTGGACATAGTTGATTCCAAGGTAAAATGGAGGTGCCTATGCCTCAGGTCTCTTTCATATCTTTTACTCTGATATTTACTTCATCAAGTGGCCCAAAGACCGTTTGTTTCATGATATCTACAAGGAGACTGAAGGTCTTAACTCAAAGTGGTTTCTAAGTTCTTAGAAATCCATCACGTCTGGGGCCGGGCATGGTAGCTCATGCCTGTAATCCCAGCACGTTGGGCGACCAAGGTGGGCAGAATGCCTGAGCTCAGGAGTTCAAGACCAGCCCAGGCAACATGGCAAAACCCTGTCTCTACTAAAATACAAAAAATTAGCCAGGCATGGTGGCGCATGCCTGTAGTCACAGCTACTTGGGAGGCTGAGGCACAAGAATTGCTTGAAACCAGGAGGCGGAGGTTGCTGTGAGTCAAGATCATACCATTGCACTCCAGGCTGGGAGACAGTGAGACTCTGTCTCCAAAAAAAAAAAAAAGAATCCATCACGTCTGGGACACTGTTCTCAAAACCCCAGGAGTCCCTTTGAAAAGATGCTGTGTCCTTTGTGCAGTGCTTGAGTCTACTCTGAGTCCATTTCCATGTCTAGTTCATGCTATCTAATTCTTTGTTCTTGTCATCGGTAGCCTTATTCTTTCTCCAGTTTCACTCATCTCAGTCTTTAGTTTCCCTCACTCTGCTTCCCACATGTTTCTCTGACTTTTCCAACAAAACCTCCAAAACGTGATTCCTCTTTCCTTGGCATTATCGTATGTTAGAAGGTCTGGCAGGAGTGTTTTCACAGCCTTGGTCAGGCCAAGATTGGGAGAGTCCTTACCTTCACTGCTTTGATTCTCTTTGGGACCAGTGGGGACAATGGGGGAGGGCAGAACCTTCTCTCCTGTGAGATATGGGCAAGGGATGAATGAATAAATACACAATGGCAGCACAGAAGGGCCCAGAGAATAGCTGAACTTACTGAATCTGAACTTGAAATCTAAGAAGTCAAACAACACTGGCATTGTATGGAGATGCCCCATGGAGTGGGAGAGAGACTTTAATCAGACAAGGACAGAAGCTCCCTGAGCCAGGTAACATGGAACCATCAGATTGAATCAAGTTCAATATAATGAAAATCTTTAGAAGCTTAAAAATGCTTTATTTGAATAATGGTCCTAAATTTGCACTTCACATCACTCTTGATTCAAAGTATTTGCTTATGTAGGAGGTAGAGCTTGGCAACATATAGATATTGCTGTTTCCTTGGCAAAGGCATTAGAATAGGAAAAAGTCTCCCAAAACTTTTAAAATATTTATGGGATTCAAATTTTCTGTGCCGCCCTTAGATATTTATTACATACGTGTTTATCCAGTAAAATATTTATAACAGGAATAATTGTATCCTTTGTTGATTTGCTTTGCTTTCAATGTGGATTCCATAAGGGGAGGCTGAGGATATTAATATGGGAACAAAGTTAGAATTGTAATTGCTTGTGACAGATAGATAAGTGGAAACCCAAGATGGAAGCTGCTGTCGGAAGAGTAAGTGCCGAGATTTGGAATAGTCCCTGGACAGGGCTGCGAGAGCTAGGATTTGCTTCTCTTGATACATGAGTGCCATTGAAAGTGTAGTAATCTCCATTTTCACTCCTCTGGGAGAGCTAAAGTAGGTATAAACACTGTTTAATAAAGGACGTTGGGTACTTTCTGGAATTTGCCATAAAGTACCTAATCTGTCCATGTGCCTTGCAGTTTTTTTTTTTATTATTATTATTATACTTTAGGTTTTAGGGTACATGTACACAATGTGCAGGTTTGTTACATATGTATCCATGTGCCATGTTGTTTTGCTGCACCCATTAACTCGTCATTTAGCATTAGGTATATCTCCTAATGCTGTCCCTCCCCCATCCCCTCACCCCACAACAGTCCCCGGAGTGTGATGTTCCCCTTCCTGTGTCCATGAGTTCTCATTGTTCAGTTCCCACCTATGAGTGAGAACATGCGGTGTTTGGTTTTTTGTCCTTGCGATAGTGAGAATGATGTTTTCCAGTTTCATCCATGTCCCTACAAAGGACATGAACTCATCATTTTTTATGGCTGCATAGTATTCCACGGTGTATATGTGCCACATTTTCTTAATCCAGTCTATCGTTGTTGGACATTTGGGTTGGTTCCAACTCTTTGCTATTGTGAATAGTGCCGCAGTAAACATACGTGTGCATGTGTCTTTATAGCAGCATGATTTATAGTCCTTTGGGTATATACCCAGTAATGGGATGGCTGGGTCAAATGGTATTTCTAGTTCGAGATCCCTGAGGAATCGCCACACTGACTTCCACAATGGTTGAACTAGTTTACAGTCCCACCAACAGTGTAAAAGTGTTCCCATTTCCCCACATCCTCTCCAGCACCTGTTGTTTCCTGACTTTTTAATGATGGCCGTTCTAACTGGTGTGAGATGGTATCTCACTGTGGTTTTGATTTGCATTTCTCTGATGGCCAGTGATGATGAGCATTTTTTCATGTGTTTTTTGGCTGCATAAATGTCTTCTTTTGAGAAGTGTCTGTTCATGTCCTTCACCCACTTTTTGATGGGGTTGTTTGTTTTTTTTCTTGTAAATTTGTTTGAGTTCATTGTAGATTCTGGATATTAGCCCTTTGTCAGATGGGTAGGTTGCAAAAATGTTCTCCCATTCTGTAGGTTGCCTGTTCACTCTGATGGTAGTTTCTTTTGCTGTGCAGAAGCTCTTTAGTTTAATTAGATCCCATTTGTCAATTTTGGCTTTTGTTGCCATTGCTTTTGGAATCCAGCAGCACATCAAAAAGCTTATACACCATGATCAAGTGGGCTTCATCCCTGGGATGCAAGGCTGGTTCAACATACGCAAATCAATAAATGTAATCCAGCATATAAACAGAACCAAAGACAAAAACCACATGGTTATCTCAATAGATGCAGAAAAGGCCTTTGACAAAATTCAACAACGCTTCATGCTAAAAACTCTCAATAAATTAGGTACTGATGGGACATATCTCAAAATAATAAGAGCTATCTATGACAAATCCACAGCCAATATCATACTGAATGGGCAAAAACTGGAAGCATTCCCTTTGAAAACTGGCCCAAGACAGGGATGCCCTCTCTCACCACTCCTATTCAGCATAGTGCCTTGTAGTTTTAAAAGTCAAATACATTGACACCTCTTTCTAATACTGTTGCTGGAGGGCAGGGAGACTCCTACTCTTGTTTCAGGCCCTTCTTATATATTTTTTCCACCGTAAGTGGCCAATTTTGCTTTGAGATAAAGCTCTTTTTTATAATGGGCTCATCTTTATATTTTAAAGTGCTAGAGAGCATTTCAGCAAATACAATCCTGGCTTAATTCCAAATGAAGAATTAAAAGTTCACTAAAACAAGTATAACTTTATTGATAGTAGAAAAACATCCTGGAAATCTAGGGTATACCTAAAATTATTTTGGTGCTGCTCTGAGGATGGCTTATAAAATCTAGCCATCAAAGCAGAGTGTTTCATATTTTAATTCATCTATGATACTGCTTGGTGAAGTTGGTAGTATTTATACAGTAAAATAAAATTATTTCTTATTTGAAAGGAATGTTCCAATTAGATATGATTTCCTCAATACCAACACATAATTCCTATGTAAAACGAAAACTAAAAGTTCACTGTCAGGCAGGTCCTGGGTCTAATTCCCAATATCTCCACCTGCTGCCTGAGTGACCTTAGACATATTAGCTACATTTTCTACACCCCGGTGTCTTCATTTGTAAACTGGGGCCATAACTGCATCTATTTTATTGAGTGGTGAGAGTCAAATGAAGTAATATATGTGGTAATGGACTTAGCACAGTGCTTGGCACATGTAAATGATCATTAAATGGTGGTGGTTCGTAGATTAAAATAAACAACAAATGAGGAAAATTCAGCAAGGTCAAATCGACATTTGCAGGCTAAATGTTAATTTTACCATGTGTAAAATTAAGCTTCAACCCAAAAATGAGTTTCACAGACATACAGATGAGGAAAAAAATAGCAAATAAAGGATAGGAATAAAAATAATAAAGGAATTCTGTGTATTGGGTGATTATCTCATCAAATCATGAAAGCAGCAGAAAAATAAAAATAGTTTGAGAATGGAATCTGATCTGCTTAGAAAACTCTGGCTACCAACAACACACAAGAACTCTAAAGAGGAACCTCTGTACAATTCAATCATTGTAATCACTTTGATTACAAGGAGACATTCTTTTTAGTATCCTGATTATGATTTCCCCATGGCCTGAACAAACTGGTGATTTCTGAGAGTCTCCATAAAATTAATTGCAATGAGCAATATGAAGTTTGCTAAAAGACCAATACATGTGTTTATGAAAGTTCTGGAGAGTCACAGCAATGGGCTATACAGCTTGTTTGTCCTATTTAGTGACACAGTGAGTGTACTTTATAAAATATCACTGATTCATCTCCTTGGTTCTGCTGGTTAACTGCCCTCAAATGGGAGTCATATGAAGGAGCTAGTTTTCCTCCAAAAGCTCTGAAAATAATTTGCTGTTATAATAGCAGTCATTAAAATATACCAACAATATGCTTTTAACATTATGATGACAATAATAAATAAATGGTACCAAAAAGATGCTAATCACTTCTGAGCAGTTTTTGTGTGCCAGGCACTATTCCAAGCAATCTTCTTAGATCATCTTTGCCCCAATTTCCTTAGATAATTCTCTTATTCCCAATATGCACACGAGAAAACTGAGGCAGTGAGAATTTAAGTAACTTTGGTCAAGTCCCATCCAGGAAATTGAAGAGCACAGAATGCAAAGTCAGATAAGACAGTCAGACTCCAGAATCTGACCTAGTCACCATTGTGCTAAACTGTCTCCCAATAAGCCTGAGAAACACCGCCTCCCCAGCTTGGACGGTCACAGGCATATTGGTGTAGTAAAGACCCAGAGGAGTGCATAGGAAATGATTGGTAAAACGGATTTTGGCAAACATTGTCCCAAAACATGAATGGGATTCACATCACAATTCACTTGATTTAGTTATTTTCTTCTTCTTCTTGTGCCTTAGCTATAAGAATAATGGACTTTTATGGCTGCAATATATTAACTGTTGAAATCATATTTCGACTTTCTCATTTTGCAGAGGGTTTAAATAACTTATACAAGGTCTCATAGTAATAAAAAGTAGTAGCTGTAAGAAATGTGCTTATTGTATTTCAGGCACAGAGCTTGAACATTGCATATACTTTTATCCATGAGAGGGGAATTATTGTCATCACCCCATTTTAACAGACAAGAAAAATAAGGCACACAGCTAATGAGTAGAAAAAAAAGGTGATTTGATCCCAGGTCTGAATCTCAAGGCCATGCTTCTAACCACTATGTGTCATGAAAATAAAATAACAGGAAGCCGGACCAAAGCTGAGTAAGATGCTTGGGAAATATAAATGGAAGATAGACCACAGGTAGTTGGGATTCGTGGGATGTCTTTTGTTCCAGGACTCCAGTGGAAAGATATATATTCTAGGTATCTCAGTTTGGAATAGTTAACATATTTTCCCATATGATAGTTAAATGTGATGGGAAGATACATGTATTCAGTAAACACAAAAGTGCCTACTGTAAGCCATAGGTCCCCTGGTAACTTCTAGATTTAATGGTGCACTGAATTAAACGGGCATGCACAGGTGAATCTTATAATGGAACCTAACACCACATTTAGCATTTTCTTTATTAGAAAATGTATGACAAGTTTCAGTCAACCTACAATTAAATATTAAAAATACAACTTGCTCATAGTTGGTTGCTACTTGCCTTGATCTTAATGAAGAAATTATTAGTAAAGAACATATAGCTATTACTATAGGAATGATTATATTTTAGTATGTGCAGTCCTTAAGTGCAGTCTGTAGTTGCACTTAAAAGTGTTTTTGGATTCAAAATCTCCAAACTTCTGGAGATAATGAAGTTGCTTGTGAATGTGATTAGTGGAGAAGAAGGTCAACTTATATAGGGATATAATTCATTTCATGGGGTGGCTTCATGATTTGTATAACTTATATTTACAAACTCTGTCTCTGACTAATGCAAATTTTAAAATTGACTTTTCATGAGTGATACCAAAAACATCTGTCAAGAGTTCCATATTTTCAGTTGTGCTTTATTAAAAGCAATGGGAAAGGAAGTGGACATTATGTGTGTGTTTAACAAGATGTTAGTACACTTCTGATTTTAATATTCAGTTGAGGAAATCAAGCCAACTCACTAAATATTGCTGATAAATTGCAGGAAATGTTGGCAGAGACATTTATTATCAGCCTTTAAAGTTCTGGAAGAGAATTCTGCTGTGGTGCAGCACTTTGATGGGACTGCCTTTTTTCAGTGGCAGGGGAGGAGTGAGAAACACCTACCTTGGCTAGAATTTTAGAGCAGTGTTTTCTTTAGCAAACTCTGTTTTATTTGTGGAGGTGTCTGTTTGGGAGAAGGGTCATGGGGACATACATGACCCACATCAGAGAAGATCTTAAAATGGTTTATTAAACTCCTAATTGTCTAGAAATTCAAGTCAGACTGTTTGAAATGGGGACAGAGAAGGCACACTTGTTATTCAGATACAGGGCTTCTGCATACCTCCTGGCTGGAGGATGTCTTCTCTGTGGCCTTCATTTCTTTATGTTCTATCCCTCTTTGCAGAGTCCTCAAATGCCACCTTGCTGACCAATGCAGAGAAGATCGCCACCATCACCACCACACACACCCCTTCTCAGCAAGGGACCCAGGAGACAAGGTCAGACATGGCTTTGGTTTCCTTTGTTAAAGGGGAAAAAAGTAACTCCCAGCATGACAATATATGTCCTTGATTCTTTCTCAGTTTGCTAATGGGTTGCTCTTATATTTATTTCTTTCACTTTGGCAGGAATACCACCAAACCAAAGCAGGAATCTCAGTTTGAGTTCAAAGCACCCCAGGCAACACAGGTGAGCACCATGTCTCTTTTTTCTCTATACTTTGCACATTTCCTTCCAACTTTCTTAAGCTACTTTTATGGGATATTTTTTGAAGCACCTTTAATTTAAAAGAAATAACCTTTTGTGAGGTGATTTACCAAATATATACTTACATTTGATTGTCTAGGAAATAACATTTTATTTTACTACCTTAACTTATTCCTAGATAGCCTTTTCTAGGAGAAAAAAAATGAAAAGCTGTAATTGTCACAAGGATTGGCAGTTAGAGAAAGCAAAGCAACCAATGTCTACTCATAGTATTCATAAACATGCTTCTGCCAAGAAAATGTCTTTTTGATAAGGTGTTTTTCAGGCTTGGGAATTTAAGGTGAGATCTATAGAGCAAAATGCCTGTCCTCAGGATGGCAAGGGAGAGTGTGAAGATAATAGCAGGTGAAACAAATTTGAGGAACTTTGGGTGATGCAAAATTAAACAGATTCCTTTTTTTTTTTTTTTAAATTAAGAGACAGGGTCTCACTATGCTGCCCAGGCCGGACTGAAACTCCTGGGCTCAAGCAATCCTCCTGTCTCAGTCTCCTGAGTAGCTGGTATTACAGGTGCCCAGCTGGGTTCTTTCTTTACTGGTTGCCTGGGGGCTTTCGGTTGTCCCTTCATAATTTTCCTTGATCAGGATTTGGAGAGGTTTTGTTGGTATCCTCATGATGGGCGTAGCCAGCATTTATTGGACACAGGTCAGGGAGGCTGGGCATCCAGCAGCCAGGTGGCTGGTATCATGTAATAAGGAATTGTCCTTCCCCAAATGCAAATCACAGCCTCACTGATTAAATTTTAATCCACATATGTTATATTAAATACACACATGCACATAGACATGCTCATAACTGTTTTCAAATTCTGGATCTGTGACTTCTGAGATTAATGAGGATGAATCAAGATTATTAATAAACAAGAGTCACCAAGAGGGGGATAGAGATTGTGCCTTTTTGCCAAGAATGTTTAGGAAGAGTCCTGTGGATATTAGTTCTCCTAGAATGATTGCATTTAATTTCTTTAAATAGGAGCAAGATTTTTACACTGTGGAATTGGAAAGAGGAGCCAAGGGATTTGGCTTTAGCCTTCGAGGAGGCCGAGAGTATAACATGGACCTCTATGTTCTGCGCTTAGCAGAGGATGGTCCTGCAGAGAGGTGTGGAAAGATGAGGGTAAGTGGAGAGAGGAGTCTGGGGTAGGTGCAGATAAACCATCTGCAGTGAATTCTTGTCATATACGGTTAGAATGTTCATGTTCGTAAGAATTACATTTTCTATAGCTTTCATGATTCTCTTAAATGCGTGACTCCTACCCTACCAAATATTTCTCCCTAAAGCACAATTAATTATAGCTGCCAAAGTTAGGTGAACACTTCCACCTCTTTGGGGTTGATATAGGGAATAAAGGATTTAAATTACTTGTAAATATATTACAGTAGATATTTTTCAGAGCCTATTTCTATAGTTTTTGTGCTTAATGTCATGGGACAGGCACATCCCTTGGCAGGAATTCTGGGGTACCCTGGCATGCTTAGAAAGCAGGAAAGCTTTATGGCCCTGTAGATTCTGGGCAGTGAGGTCTACTTATCCTCTAGCTGGTTACCAGAGTGGTCTTACCTTAGGCTCAAAGAGAGCAAGTCTACTCTCTGCCTTAGCAAAGAGCCAGGGCTCTGTGGCATGAATATTCAGAGTTGCTCTGTAGTAAGAGCTACAAATTTTTAATACATAAATGCCAAAAGTCCACTCTGCTCTGTTTTGCTAATATCTGTTCCTGTAGATGAATGTGCTGTTCTCCTGGGCAGATTAGATGATTAAGAAAACATAAATCATCTATTCATAGATAGGTCACATAGATTGGCAATTGCCCATAGAGAGCCATTTACAACAGATTAAAAGAAATCAAGACAGTCAGGCCAGGAAAGGAAAAAAGTGAATGCAGTTGGGCCTGAGCAGGAAAAGGGAAAAATTGATTAAGGGTGAGGATCGTAACACTTGCACTTAAGCCACAATTTTGATGTTTAAGTTTCTTCAGAGTGAATTTTTTAACATTTAAAATTGAGAAGGTAGAGCATGAATGTGTTTTAAGAAAATTAAACAGTGAAAAATATAGTAAAAATAGTGTCCAGGGGCAAACAGTATCCCAGTTTCTCTCATATCCTTTTCTTTTGCATGTATATATTCAAGGGAAGATACATGGTGGTATATATTCCTTTTGTTTGAATTTCAGATATAAGGAATTTATTTTCCCTTGCCTTTTAATCACTTTAAAAAGTTTCTGATCAAATGAAATATTATTATGCTACTTTGTATAATGGTGTATAGTTTACATGACAGGTTTACATGTATTACCTGATTTGATGCCAGCAGCTTGGTAGTTGTGAGTGGTATTATCAGCCTCTTCTATAAGTAAGAACATAGACTCCAGGAAGTTAAAGTATGGGGAGCAAGTCAGTTACCAAATGATAGGATTCAAATTAAAGACTGTAGACTTGAAAGCCAGTGTTATTCCTCTTCTTTTTAGAATATAAGCTGTGTTTGAGTGGGGATCTGCCTCGTCTTGTTTATTCTTTTATTTCCAGTGTCTAGAATAGTGGCTGACACAAAGTGAATGCTGCATTCAATGTATCAGTCAGGATTATGGTCTCATCTGAAGTCTCACCTGGGGAAGGGTTTGCTTTTTAAGCTCACTCACATGGTTGTTACCAGGATTCAGTGCCTTATAGGGCAGTCCCTCATTTCATTATCCTGGGACTCCAGAGGACAGCTCATAACATGCATCAGGGCAAACGAGAGAAGCAAAGAGCACAAGTAAGACAGATGACAAAATCATTTTATGACCTAATCTTTGAACTGATATCATGTTTGCCATATTCTGTTTATTAGAAGCAAGTCACTTGATGTAGCTCACATTCAAAGGCAGGGGGAGATTACACAGGTTGTGAATGCAAGGAGGCAGAAATCATGGGAGCCTTCTTAAAAGCTGCCTACCCCAACCATTAACATGCCCTTACTGCTTTTTTCCCCCCTTTATCATATAATTTGGCATATATGTAGTTTTCTAATTTTCTTAATTGTCTTTCCCTCTTCAGAATATAATCTCCATGAGGGCAGGGATTTCTGTTGGTCACTGCCACGTCCAAAGCAATAGATGTTCTGCCACGTGCTTAGTAAACATTTGGTGAATCCGTACATGAATTTTAAATCTCACTTAGTTTTCTTTTGCTTTGGCAGATTGGTGATGAAATTTTAGAGATCAATGGTGAGACCACCAAAAACATGAAGCATTCTCGAGCTATAGAACTCATTAAGAACGGTGGCCGCAGAGTTCGTCTGTTTCTGAAGCGGGGAGACGGCTCAGTACCAGAATATGGTGGGTCAAACTATGAAAACATTCCTTCCTTCCCTGGCATGACTCCATGAATTTGTCTCCAGAACGGCAGCAGGAAAGTCTTTTTTGTTTCCCCTATTCACCAGTGTCTTACCAGCCTCTCGCACCATGTGATTATTTGCCTCGCTTGTTCTGAAATCTCTACACATTTCATCCTTTTGCTTGCTTACGTGGACTGGGGCATGGCCTAAGACAAGATCTTTATAGCCCCCTTTCTGATAATCAGAGAGAACATTTTGTCTAGTCCGACCAAGAGCGAAGGAATGTTTGTTTGAACTGTGCCAAACTGTTCCTCAGATCCAATTGTTAGCACAAAATGACTATATACTCCTTTTAAGAAGCAGGAAAGCAGGTTTCCTGAGTGATACATTGAGGCACAATTATTTTTTCCTTTTTGGTTACTTGGTGTCTTTATTTAAGAGGCATGAAATTTTGAGAGATTTGGGGGCTTTGCTCACCTCCTTTATGCTCTGTATACAACACTTCTCCATCCCCCAACTGGTCTCTTACCCCAAGTCAGACCATCTGAGCCCAACTACTGTCAAACAAACAAACAAAAACTGTTAATATATTAGCCATAATGTTTTTAAATGATAAAGGATGAAATAAATTCCCAGTGCTCATCATGAGGGAAACATGTGACTATACCTTTCCTATGAGGAAAGCCAGGTTATACATAGAGTTCCTTTGTCATATCTTTAGACTTGATTTGAGTAGACAGCAATGATCTTTACATAGCTTAGTGTTCTGATGGCAAAATATTGTATATGATAATAATTATGTCCTATTTATTTGAGATTTGTGTTTAAAATTTAAAAAAAAAAAAAAAAAAAAAAAAGCTATGCCCTAGATGTAGGGCTTTTTTTCCCAACCAAAGGTCTACAAAAGTTTCTATAGAAACTGTGATTGAATGGTCCCCAGATACGTTGGTCCCCTTTATTAGGGATTTATCTATTATCACCCTCTTTTCTGAAAGTCATTCTGCACAATTCTCAGTTGCATTTTGGACTTGATGAGATGTTTAATTCAGATGCAGCTCAAGGAGAAGGATAGCTCCTTGGAGGGCCAGCCTTCCCAGGTGTTGGACATTTGTACAGGTGCAAAATACGAAGGGTCCGAGGTACGGGGGAGGGTGGGTATTAGACAAGGCCCCTATAGACATGGCCAACCACAGGGGAAGTATTTTGACAACATTGAGATGCTGTGGCTGTGCACTGTACTAAACTTCTGACCATTAGGTGTATTGATACCACTGAAACTGTGTAACATTGTCTCCCTTTTCTGTCTTCCCTATGCTTCTGTTGGATGTGATATTTCATTTGAGAGTCATCGTCAGTAACCTGTGTACCTTCTCAAAACCTATGTCTGTTGCACTGAGGATGAAAATCCAACACTAACAAATGTTCTTTGGGCTAAAAATAAAGATCATTTAAATACATGGTTTTCCAAGAAGGGTTGAACCTGCTAGGGTTGTGCTACTGTAATGTCTCCATGCGTCACTTGGACTAAATCTCTCTAATTCCATTGATTAGAGTCACAAATGGGTTATAATATGTTAAGTTCCAATATTTTTCTGACTTGATTGGAACCTGCTTCTCTGTGAGGCTATTTTTGTAATGAGTTTTTTGTACTTAATTTAACTGCCACGGTTTTTGGTGGGGTGGGAAGGGATTTTGTTCTTTTGTTGTTTATTGTTAATGCTCTCCTATGCCAGCCTGTCATTGTTCCAGTTGTTTGAAAAAAAAAACAAAAAACAAAAAACAAAACAAAAAAGGATGCATTCATTGTCTGGGTTCTCGAGTCACCTTATGGCTGTCTAAAAATGTCACTGTTCTGATTGCGGTCTCTGCAGCCTTATTTGAGTGTTGCCTTAGACTGTCTGACTGGACAAATAAACTCTCTTTGCCCTATGTTAACAAATGTAGATTTTTTTTTCTTTCCTCTGTGTTATAGGGAATCTAAATGTTCAACTTTTTCTCTTTCTCTCTTTCTCTTTCTCTCTGACTGTTCTTGGTGCTGGGCCCTCCCTTCCACAGCGATGATACCTCCTAATATCGCTGCATGTATGAGAAATGAAAAGCTCGGGGAGGCTTGCTTCTACCTTATGGGCCATAATCAAACTACGGTTTGTAGCTCAATCAATACTAGGTGTTTCTGTGCTGTGGCCTAATTTCCTCATTGCTTCTGCTTAGCTCTGTTTTGATATGTTTGGCAATTCATTCTGAGCACCCTGCGTTCTTTGAATTGTAAGTACAACGCTGACCCTGTTGAAGTATTGCCTTCCCTTGTCTTAAAAGTAGGCATAAGAACCCACTGGTGATCCAAGTACCTTCCTGTATCCAAATCTTCAAATGACCTTTGTTAAGAACTTGTTTTTTGTTCATTCTCATAGCCAACCCAGTATTTAGAAAGAATGAACCTTGTATCATGGAGCCCTGTATCATAGGGCTTTGCTAGATGGGAAGATGAGATTTCCTGCTTGGTCAGGTATCTCTTTGCAAACTACAGTCCATGGGCCCAATCCTGTCCATAGCCTGTTTTTGTAAGTAAAGTTTTATTGACACATAGCCATGCCCATTACTTTTGTGTTGCCTGTGTTTTTATACCACAGTGGCAGAGCTGAATAGCTGTAACAGAGATGGTGAGGCCCAAAACACCCAGATTATTTACTACTGCCCTTTAGAGAAAGTTGGCTGACCCCTGCTTTTGGCTTTTCACTTGCTTTTTGTTAAAAACCCACTCTAGGTTTTGGGAAGTTGTCATGAAACAGGTTAATTGCTAAATATTGACCTTGTTGGCTCATGAAAGATCCTTAAAGAGCCCCAGTGACCCCTTAGTCTCTGACTGTCATACAAGCCTGCCCTCCAGACTGCAATGCCTTGTTTCAGGTGCTTTGCTTGGAATGGTGTCATGTGGATGACTTGTTGGATTTAGTTGCAACAAAGCATCCCAGCTTTGAAAAGAGCTCTCCTCAATTCAGGACACTGCCTAAAACATTTGCACTGTCATTTCAAATATTGAATAATGATAAATAGGGGCCATTATGGGCTGCCCTGCTTTTAAACCTGTAGAAACCTTGATGTTATAGGGAGCAGCCCAGTGACTCCAAGCTCTTAGATGTCATTATGACTGCCTCCCATATCACAAAGAAAAAGTGCCTCTAAACCAAAAATTGTATCTGACCCCCATCCAATCTCAAATGTGTACCTAGCAACTTCTCTTCCCCTTCCTTTTATCTATCAGAAAACACCTTTTAAGAACAGTTCCTTATTTTTTAATGTATGCAAAAGCAGAGAAAGTAGTTGAATAATACAGCTAGAACAGTTTAATGGGCCCTTGCGTACATATCCCATTTGCCAGTCATCAACATCTGGCCAGCATGTTGCCTCTGTAATCCCCTTTGCCTGCTACCCTGGATTTTTTTTTTTAATAGAAGTATACTTCTGCATATGGTAAAATGCATAAATCCTGAGTATACAGTGCAGTAGATTTTTCACTTCTGTATGCGCCCATTTAATCACCACCCAGATAAGATGTAGATGATTCCTGCCCTGCTCCAGAAAGCTTCCCAGGTGCCCCTTCTTCACATCAATACCCTAAATCCTTTTTAAGTAAATCGAAACAAGTATTCTTTAAAGCAAAGAATATTTTCTTGGGGGTGGGAGAGGGGTGGGTGGAGGGGAAAAGGGTTGGGGGTGGGAAAGAAAGAACAAGGGATAGCCACAGAGAGGAAATTTTGATGCGTCTAGACAGACTATTTGGATTGTGCCTTTAAAGACTCAAATCATGACTGATTTTTGTCAGTTCTTTAATGATCTATGTCTCAGGTATGGAGAACATTCAGTCAGCCAGACGCTGAAAGCCACAAGTACTAGTTTTTAACCCGAACTATGTGCAGTTATCCTTAAATGAACAAGATTCAGTTGGCTTTGAGTCTGACTGCTTTAACAGTTGTTTGCTTGTTGTGACTAATGAGGTCCCGAGTGTGGGTGGGAACGGGGACAGGAGCCGAGGGACCTTCGTACCCAACTGTTGCTCTCGTTTATTTTCCTGGCAGACCCCAGCAGCGACCGCCACGGCCCCCCCGCCGGTCCACAAGGTGTTCCGGAAGTGAGGGCCGGGCCCGACCGCCGGCAGCATCCGTCATTGGAGTCCAGTTACCCACCCGAACTTCACAAATCATCACCACATGGGGAAAAGCGGGCACACGCAAGGGATCCGAAAGGCAGCAGAGAGTATAGCAGACAACCCAATGAACACCACACCTGGAATGGGACTTCGAGGAAACCCGACAGCGGGGCATGCCGACCCAAGGACCGGGCGCCGGAGGGACGGAGGGACGCGCAGGCCGAGCGCGCGGCAGCCGCCAACGGCCCCAAGAGGCGGTCCCCAGAGAAGCGGAGGGAGGGCACCCGCAGCGCCGACAACACTTTGGAGAGGAGGGAGAAGCACGAGAAAAGACGAGACGTCTCTCCGGAGCGGAGGCGAGAGCGGTCGCCCACCCGCAGGAGAGACGGCTCCCCCAGCCGGCGGAGACGGTCTCTGGAGAGACTCCTGGAGCAGAGGAGGTCCCCCGAGCGCAGGAGAGGGGGCTCGCCCGAGCGCAGGGCCAAGTCCACCGACCGGAGGCGCGCGCGCTCCCCCGAGCGCAGGAGAGAGCGGTCCCTGGACAGAAGGAACAGAGAGGACAGAGCCAGCCACCCAGAAAGGGAAGAGGCGAATCTGAAACAGGATGCCGGCAGAAGTTCCAGACATCCCCCGGAGCAGAGAAGGCGACCTTACAGAGAATGTAGCACCGACCTCAGTATCTGAGGCGCTGAGTCACATTCCAACCTTTACCGTGTCAAAGGTTCTAAGAGGAAAGTCACAAACCTGAAATTATTTAGTTTCTTACCTAATGAAGCATCTGACAACCTGATGATCCTATGAATAACAACAAACATTTTATGCATTTGAAATCTTATAAGAAAAAATATATATGAAAAGTATTGTGCCTGATGTATCATATTAAAGAAAGTATTTTTAAATGCATACTTTTTTGGAAATTATTTGCCAAATGCTGGCCCAAAGGGATATAAATTTTGTTTCTACGTGACCTGTAGAATCGTCAAGAATTGTTCCCGTTTTTGGGCAATCTTTTTCTCTCCTGGTTAAATGGGGCTGTTGATCATTTTCTCTAAGTAAGGAAATTTATTGATTAAGTTTAATTAATTTGATATAGACTGTCATGTAGTGATGTAGTGCTATACTGTAGTCGGCAGTTTTTCTTAAAAGCAAAGAGCAAAAATGCAAAGTTTTATTTGTAAAAGCTGAGGACCCTTTGGGATGGATTAGGTTTGCCGATGATCCTGGAAGTAAGCAAACTGTATGACAAGACTACTATTGCTAAATGAAGGATATTTATAGCTAAACTGCGCAGCACAAAGAAGTTTTATATTGTGAGTTATAGTTGGTTCCGAAACAGTCTGTACTCTCCCTGGCCCAGGAAGGCACAGAGACAAAAACGTCGGCCACCTTTACCCAAATACAGCCCAAGCACAGACAGTCAGGTTCGTGATCATCTCCAAAATCTGATAAAATCTCATTGAAGGCAATGCCATCTCAGCTTTGTTCAATTACTACAAGGAACAGACAACAAGCGTCTTTTGTGTTGTCTGATTGGAGGCTGAATAGTAGATGGAATGGGGGACAGTGTGCCTGGGGTGAGGAAGACATAAGATCCCCAATTTGGAAAGCATGCCCCCCTCCCTTTTAGTAGAAGCCCATGGTTGCTCTTTGCCAAACTGGGGAGGAGGGAATGAGCCTTGGTGGAAGGAACCTCTCTGCTGATATTTAAAGAAGTGAGAGCTGTGGGTATTCGTTGTTAGAAATGCCAATTTCACTTTGAAACGATAGTCCAAGTCTCTAGGTTGGTAGAAGGGAAAGGAAGGAAGTGGTCCCAGTGGTTCTAGATCTGGTTGGGAAACTTCTGCCTCATGACTCTGTCCTTTGAGTCCTTGGACAGCAGCACAAAACATAACAATTTTTATTTTTAAACAGACCCATTCTTTTTGATCCCACAGGAGCTGTGGTTGGGTCGGCCGTAGCCCCAGGATGTGGTTTAAGTGGATTACTGCCTAGCTGAGCCAAAATGTTTGCTTTTACCTGTTGGACCACTACAGCAAACCGCTGCTTACAGTGCATTGTGTATTTCTGTAGTACTGTTTTGCATTTTCCATACAGACAGAAAACTTTGCAAGTCAATCACTGTTGTTCCCATGGTACTGTAAGAAAAAAAAAAGGAAAAAGAAAAAAAAAACCAGCCAATCATTGCGTGTACAGAGCTAAAAATTGTAATTAATAGAGCCTGTTGGGAAAAAAAAGAAAACAATTGTTGCCTTTTTTTCTTGTATAAAAGAGAATTTATGACAAAATTTAGCTGTGAGGAATGTGATATGTGTTTATATTTCTGAATATGGAACAAATTGATTCATGGGGATATATTTTCATGTAAACTAAATCAGGTATGTAAAGTTGTTTGAAAATGGGAGACTATATAAGTAATTCTCTAAAGCTTTAGTTGGTTTGAATATCATCATTTCCTCCATGGTGAGCCTGCTTGTGAATTATTAAGCACTTGTTTGCATTCTCTGTTCTTCACTCATTTATTTCTTGCAGTGTGCTATGGACTTAATGCTCTTTCTGTATTGATGAAAAGCAGTATGTGGGCCAATCTTTTTATAAAACACTATGCATATATAAATATTACATTGTTCATAGCTTTATTTGACATGAGTTTATACATAACATTAGAATGAGTAGCTATAGTTGTGTGGACATTTATAAAACAAGTTCCTTTCCTGGAACAGACACAATATACATTCTGTAGCTAAAAAGGAGGGAAAAGTCTGTGAATGCTATTTTTATTATTAAAGTTTTCCATACAAAGCATACATTGAGCTGTAGTAAGGCTGAGGAAGAGTACAACTGAATAACGATGTTCTTTTTCATCAAGTTCCTAAGAGCTGACTTGGAGATTTTATTCCCAGGGCTCCACTGCTAGGATTCTTCTCACTAGTTCTAACAAAATCTGTGATGTTAAATGACTGATACTCTCAATTGTGATCCAGAATTTTAAATAAAGGAAATCAAGGTGGATTTTGGGAATATATCCTGAAGTTAACATCTTGATGTCCTTCTTGTTATAAGATGATATTTGACAATTTAAAGTCTATGTGCTACCCACCTGGGCTTGTCTCAATCCGTGGACTTTTTGGTGTGGCAGTTTCACCTGCGTTCCACACATCAGATTTGTTTGGAAATATTGTACTGTACAGGGACTATGCATTAAGCAGAAAGATATAGTTTTCTTTGAACTACTGTAACCTTAAATTGGAAACTGATTCTTGTGAGCCTACTTTCCTTAATCCCGCCACCCCCCCCCTTAATGTAAATGTCTTGATGAGAGATGATGGATGAGTATTTTGTATGATGAAATCAAATGATTTAGGAATTTGTCTCCCTCTGTTACACAGTTGATGCCTGAAAGAATGTTGGGGGGGGAGGACTCAACACCCTAATTGTATTTTTTAAGTTTCTTTTGTGAAAGATTTTTTAATGCATTTTTACTGTAAAAATACATGGAAATGTATGCATTCCACAACCACTATTGCTTCTGGATTGATATCTTCCTTGTCTCTATGTTGTTTCAAATGTATCAGGGTCAAGTAATCAATTGAGGGCCCCTGACTCCAACTTGATGAAGTGCCGTTGTGTTGAAAGAGCAGGACCTATGCCATTGCAATAGCATAGTGCCTTGCTACTCACAGTGTGGTCTGTGGACCAGCTGCCTCATCACTACTGAGGAGCTTATTAGAAATGCATATTCTCAGCCCTACTCCAGACCTGCTGAGTCAGAATGTGCATTTAATAAGATTCTCAGCTATGCCGTATGCACATGAAAGTTTAAACAGCACAGTACAGTATAGCATAGAACCCTGATAATAAAACAAATCCTGCCAAACTAAGAGCTTCGTCACTTCTGGTGTGATTCTTGGGCACATTCCTTAACCTCCTCTGAAGCCTCCATTTCCTCATCTGTAAAGGGACATACTTCACAGAGCTAAGAATAGATGCACTTCTTTGGCAATCAGAAGAGTCCTCAGTAAATGACACAAACTTTTTTTTTTTTTTTTTTTTGAGGAAGATTTCTGCATGACAATGAGTACTCTACTCTTTTTGTTGTCCTGGTTTATTTTCCAATCAAAATAAAGGGAAAAAAAAAAACACTTTTTTTAAGGCAGGGTCTCACTCTGTCGCCCAGGCTGGAGTGCAGTGGCATGATCGCAGCTCACTGCAGCATCAACCTCCCAGGTTCAAGTGATCCTCCCTGCTCAACCTCCTGAGTAACTGGGTCTAGAGGGGCGTGCCACCATGCCCAAATAATTTTTGGTATTTTTATAGAGGTGGGGTTTTGCCCTTTTGCCCAGGCTGGTCACAAATGCCTGGGCTCAAGCAATCTGCCCAACTCAGCCTCCCAAAGTGCTGGGATTACAGGCATGAGCCACCATGCCTGTAAGAAAAAATTATTTTCTCACTCTATTAAAATGGAGAGGAAGGCCTTTTAATTATAAATAGTATAGTACATACTATTTCAACAAAATACTATGCTTAACCGTTGCTGAGGAATATGAAACCAAAATGCTGTGCTGTGAAAACTGAGACAAAGTCATCTCTAAGTCTAACTTCAGGAGGTAGATGTGTATGTGGAATTAGAGATACTCCCAAGTCACACTGGATAAAAAGTTGACCATTCTCAAGTGACCTAACATGCCTGGGGGTGGATCAGGTAGTTTTGAATAACTTTCCAGTTTCCTTCACACAGTTTTTGGTGGTTCCTTTCTATGACTTAGTGTTTGGGGTTTTCTTCCAGAACCTAAGCTCCTGGGCATTCAAAAGGCATTTTGTCGAATAGTAGGTCTTCCTCCAATCCATCTCCTTTGATGTATTTTGCTTTGTCACCAAGGTGGTAATTATGAACTCTGCTCACTTCCCTAGTAGCTCCTTTATTAAAGATGGCATCTCAAAGTGGTCCCTGGCTTAAACAACAATTGAAGCCGTTTGTAAAGCCCTTATGTCATGCAAGTTCTTTGCCTGCCATAAACAGCCACACCAAATGTGCAGAGACTCAATTATGCCGTCGGGATTTTTCCAGCTGGGGGCAATCCGAGACCACCTTTGGTGGCCTGCATTAATCATAAAAGGAAAAGCCCTTTCAGGTTCCTCCAAGTGATTTCCCCTTTGAGGCAACACCATCAGCATCGTGGATGTTTGGCACAGTAAGATCCAAGTGCTTTGGCAATACAAATCATTAGAAGCTTATGTGAAGGGAAATGCCCTCTCCAACACAATTATTTGGGGTATTTTTTGCAGGAGTGGATCTTCTGTGAAAATTTTTTGACTACTTCCTCCCACCTCCAAGTGATGTCTTTATGCATTGTCATTGTCAGAGGCAAGAAGAGTGTGGTTTTACTTCATTAGTGTACATATTAGGTGTCAAATGGATCCACAGCACAAGATCTCTTTGCAAGTACATGGATTTAAGCAAAGTAGTGATAACTGTTGAATTATACAGTAAATACTCAAGTATTGCATGCGACTGCTACCCTTGACTGCACCACCTTTCCACCTAACTGAAACGTCTTTATTGTCATGTCTCTGGAGGGAATAAAGACATGGTCTTCACAGCTGAGAGCTCTAAACACCACTCCATTAAGTGCTGTACTTTATCCCTCAGAGAATAAATTCTCTTTGGTCTCATAAGATTGTAGAATTAAAGGGAAAATATCTCAGGAAGGCTGCTCATTCCTACATGTGTAATAGGCAAGGCTTGCTACTCTGTTTCTCATTTTCTAAACACATTTATTGAAGATCAGCTCTGTGCCAGGTACATGGTGGGGGCTAGAAATGCCTGGTTCCTGGTCTCAAGAGCTCATAGTTGGTGGGGAGAAGACAAATGCTTGCAAACTGCATACCAAGCAGAAGCACAGGGTCCTCTGATAGCAACTAATAGGAGATTTAGCCAGATTGAAGAAGGTTATAATTCAACTGAGGCCAGAAGGAAGAGGAAGCTAATCAGTGAAAGAAGGAACAAAGTGCAGGCTGAGCAAAGGCCCAAGTGCAAGGAAGTGTGGTCTAGAAGGGAAGAGTTGCATTGTGAAGGGAATAAGAGTTGTGCCAGGCTGGCCTTGTCCCAGATTTTAGACTTCAGAATAACAGAAGAGCATTGAAGAGTTTTAACAGGGCCTCCACTGAGCTGTGTGTGTGTTCGGGGAGGGAGAGGTGACCAGCTCAGGTTTAAGTTTGAGAAAGATGGCCTCACAGCCCCATGAGAGAGCGGCCTTGGAGAGAGGTGGAAAGAATCCAGTTAGGCACCAGGGCTGTCCAAGGCAGCAACTGTTACCATGAAAACCCCTCCTGTACCATGCAGTTCTCAAAGTTCAGAAGTCCCCAAGCCCATGTTTACCTTCCTCTTACTAAAAGAGTTCATTTTATTTCCAACCTGAATCCTTCAGCTTCTCTTCTCTATACCTTAATTAATGCTTGCAGAACACTTTGTGCCCAATTTCTTCTGTTAGATAAGGTCCGTCATTTACTATTCTACCGGGTTTTCTACAGGTTTACAAATTCCCACCTTACTAGCCTTTTTTTTTTTTTTTTTCCAGATCCTTGTTTCAAACCTAATCTTATTTTCATTTTTTTTTTGAAGTTGACATCTTTCTCAAGTTACAGAAGCCTGTCTGTGTATTATCCAGTCTTTGCTAGCCATTCCCCACGTTTGAGTGTGAAGAAAGGAACCACTC